>NC_092419.1:71717502-72036518 GCF_040894005.1 Engystomops pustulosus
AGCTAAGATCGTGATTATCTCTGTTGCTGAATGAGCTAGGGGGCTAATTCAACTCCGATCTAAAAGAGACACACTAACTTAATGTAGAAACACCGTTATTTTGTCTCCTAACTCATTTTCCTAACAAGACAACCTCAATGATAAGACGCACACTGTTATCCATGCATTTCTTGCTAAAAGAGCTAAGATCGTGATTATCTCTGTTGCTGAATGAGCTAGGAGGCTATTCAACTCTAATCTAAGAGAGACTCACTAACTTCATGTAGGAACACCGTTACTTTGTCTCCTAACTCATTTTCCTAACAAGACAACCTCAATGATAAGACGCACACTGTTTTCCATGCATTTCTTGCTAAAAGAGCTAAGATCGTGATTATCTCTGTTGCTGAATGAGCTAGGGGGCTAATTCAACTCCAATCTAAAAGAGACACACTAACTTAATGTAGAAACACCGGTATTTTGTCTCCTAACTCATTTTCCTAACAAGACAACCTCAATGATAAGACGCACACTGTTTTCCATGCATTTCTTGCTAAAAGAGCTAAGATCGTGATTATCTCTGTTGCAGAATGAGCTAGGGGGCTAATTCAACTCCAATCTGAAAGAGACACACTAACTTAATGTAGAAACACCGGTATTTTGTCTCCTAACTCATTTTCCTAACAAGACAACCTCAATGATAAGACGCACACTGTTTTCCATGCATTTCTTGCTAAAAGAGCTAAGATCGTGATTATCTCTGTTGCAGAATGAGCTAGGGGGCTATTCAACTCCGATCTAAAAGAGACACACTAACTTAATGTAGAAACACCGGTATTTTGTCTCCTAACTCATTTTCCTAACAAGACAACCTCAATGATAAGACGCACACTGTTTTCCATGCATTTCTTGCTAAAAGAGCTAAGATCGTGATTATCTCTGTTGCTGAATGAGCTAGGGGGCTAAATCAACTCCGATCTAAAAGAGACACACTAACTTAATGTAGAAACACCGTTATTTTGTCTCCTAACTCATTTTCCTAACAAGACAACCTCAATGATAAGACGCACACTGTTTTCCATGCATTTCTTGCTAAAAGAGCTAAGATAGTGATTATCTTTATTGCTGAATGAGCCAGGGGGCTATTCAACTCCGATCTAAAAGAGACACACTAGCTTAATGTAGAAACACCGTTATTGTGTCTCCTAACTCATTTTCCTAACAAGACAACCTCAATGATAAGACGAACACTGTTTTCCATGCATTTCTTGCTAAAAGAGCTAAGATCGTGATTATCTCTGTTGCTAAATGAGCTAGGGGGCTATTCAACTCCGATCTAAAAGAGACACACTAACTTAATGTAGAAACACCGTTATTTTGTCTCCTAACTCATTTTCCTAACAAGACAACCTCAATGATAAGACGAACACTGTTTTCCATGCTTTTCTTGCTAAAAGAGCTAAGATCGTGATTATATCTGTTGCTGAATGAGCTAGGGGGCTGTTCAACTCCGATCTAAAAGAGACACACTAACTTAATGTAGAAACACCAATATTTTGTCTCCTAACTCATTTTCCTAACAAGACAACCTCAATGATAAGATGCACACTGTTTTCCATGCATTTCTTGCTAAAAGAGCTAAGATCATGATTATCTTTATTGCTGAATGAGCTAGGTGGCTATTCAACTCCGATTTAAAAGAAACACGCTAACTTTATGTAGAAACACCGTTATTTTGTCTTCTAACTCATTTTCCTAACACGACAACCTCAATGATAAGACGCACACTGTTTTCCATGCATTTCTTGCTAAAAGAGCTAAGATCGTGATTATCTCTGTTGCTGAATGAGCTAGGGGGCTATTCAACTCCGATCTAAAAGAGACACACTAACTTAATGTAGAAACACCGTTATTTTGTCTCCTAACTCATTTTCCTAACAAGACAACCTCAATGATAAGACGAACACTGTTTTCCATGCTTTTCTTGCTAAAAGAGCTAAGATCGTGATTATATCTGTTGCTGAATGAGCTAGGGGGCTATTCAACTCAGATCTAAAAGAGACACACTAACTTAATGTAGAAACACCAATATTTTGTCTTCTAACTCATTTTCCTAACAAGACAACCTCAATGATAAGATGCACACTGTTTTCCATGCATTTCTTGCTAAAAGAGCTAAGATCATGATTATCTTTTTTGCTGAATGAGCTAGGTGGCTATTCAACTCCGATTTAAAAGAAACACGCTAACTTTATGTAGAAACACCGTTATTTTGTCTTCTAACTCATTTTCCTAACACGACAACCTCAATGATAAGACGCACACTGTTTTCCATGCATTTCTTGCTAAAAGAGCTAAGATCGTGATTATCTCTGTTGCTGAATGAGCTAGGGGGCTAATTCAACTCCGATCTAAACGAGACACACTAACTTAATGTAGAAACACCGTTATTTTGTCTCCTAACTCATTTTCCTAACAAGACAACCTCAATGATAAGACGCACACTGTTTTCCATGCATTTCTTGCTAAAAGAGCTAAGATCGTGATTATCCCTGTTGCTGAATGAGCTAGGGGGCTATTCAACTCCGATCTAAAAGAGACACACTAACTTAATGTAGAAACACCGTTATTTTGTCTCCTAACTCATTTTCCTAACAAGACAACCTCAATGATAAAACGAACACTGTTTTCCATGCATTTCTTGCTAAAAGAGCTAAGATCGTGATTATCTCTGTTGCTGAATGAGCTAGGGGGCTAATTCAACTCCGATCTAAAAGAGACACACTAACTTAATGTAGAAACACCGTTATTTTGTCTCCTAACTCATTTTCCTAACAAGACAACCTCAATGATAAGACGCACACTGTTTTCCATGCATTTCTTGCTAAAAGAGCTAAGATCGTGATTATCTCTGTTGCTGAATGAGCTAGGGGGCTAATTCAAATCCGATCTAAAAGAGACACACTAACTTAATGTAGAAACACCGTTATTTTGTCTCCTAACTCATTTTCCTAACAAGACAACCTCAATGATAAGACGCACACTGTTATCCATGCATTTCTTGCTAAAAGAGCTAAGATCGTGATTATCTCTGTTGCTGAATGAGCTAGGAGGCTATTCAACTCTAATCTAAGAGAGACTCACTAACTTCATGTAGGAACACCGTTACTTTGTCTCCTAACTCATTTTCCTAACAAGACAACCTCAATGATAAGACGCACACTGTTTTCCATGCATTTCTTGCTAAAAGAGCTAAGATCGTGATTATCTCTGTTGCTGAATGAGCTAGGGGGCTAATTCAACTCCAATCTAAAAGAGACACACTAACTTAATGTAGAAACACCGGTATTTTGTCTCCTAACTCATTTTCCTAACAAGACAACCTCAATGATAAGACGCACACTGTTTTCCATGCATTTCTTGCTAAAAGAGCTAAGATCGTGATTATCTCTGTTGCAGAATGAGCTAGGGGGCTAATTCAACTCCAATCTGAAAGAGACACACTAACTTAATGTAGAAACACCGGTATTTTGTCTCCTAACTCATTTTCCTAACAAGACAACCTCAATGATAAGACGCACACTGTTTTCCATGCATTTCTTGCTAAAAGAGCTAAGATCGTGATTATCTCTGTTGCAGAATGAGCTAGGGGGCTATTCAACTCCGATCTAAAAGAGACACACTAACTTAATGTAGAAACACCGGTATTTTGTCTCCTAACTCATTTTCCTAACAAGACAACCTCAATGATAAGACGCACACTGTTTTCCATGCATTTCTTGCTAAAAGAGCTAAGATCGTGATTATCTCTGTTGCTGAATGAGCTAGGGGGCTAATTCAACTCCAATCTAAAAGAGACACACTAACTTAATGTAGAAACACCGGTATTTTGTCTCCTAACTCATTTTCCTAACAAGACAACCTCAATGATAAGACGCACACTGTTTTCCATGCATTTCTTGCTAAAAGAGCTAAGATCGTGATTATCTCTGTTGCAGAATGAGCTAGGGGGCTATTCAACTCCGATCTAAAAGAGACACACTAACTTAATGTAGAAACACCGGTATTTTGTCTCCTAACTCATTTTCCTAACAAGACAACCTCAATGATAAGACGCACACTGTTTTCCATGCATTTCTTGCTAAAAGAGCTAAGATCGTGATTATCTCTGTTGCTGAATGAGCTAGGGGGCTAAATCAACTCCGATCTAAAAGAGACACACTAACTTAATGTAGAAACACCGTTATTTTGTCTCCTAACTCATTTTCCTAACAAGACAACCTCAATGATAAGACGCACACTGTTTTCCATGCATTTCTTGCTAAAAGAGCTAAGATCGTGATTATCTCTGTTGCTGAATGAGCTAGGGGGCTAAATCAACTCCGATCTAAAAGAGACACACTAACTTAATGTAGAAACACCGGTATTTTGTCTCCTAACTCATTTTCCTAACAAGACAACCTCAATGATAAGACGCACACTGTTTTCCATGCATTTCTTGCTAAAAGAGCTAAGACCGTGATTATCTCTGTTGCTGAATGAGCTAGGGGGCTAAATCAACTCCGATCTAAAAGAGACACACTAACTTAATGTAGAAACACCGTTATTTTGTCTCCTAACTCATTTTCCTAACAAGACAACCTCAATGATAAGACGCACACTGTTTTCCATGCATTTCTTGCTAAAAGAGCTAAGATAGTGATTATCTTTATTGCTGAATGAGCCAGGGGGCTATTCAACTCCGATCTAAAAGAGACACACTAGCTTAATGTAGAAACACCGTTATTGTGTCTCCTAACTCATTTTCCTAACAAGACAACCTCAATGATAAGACGAACACTGTTTTCCATGCATTTCTTGCTAAAAGAGCTAAGATCATGATTATCTTTATTGCTGAATGAGCTAGGTGGCTATTCAACTCCGATTTAAAAGAAACACGCTAACTTTATGTAGAAACACCGTTATTTTGTCTTCTAACTCATTTTCCTAACACGACAACCTCAATGATAAGACGCACACTGTTTTCCATGCATTTCTTGCTAAAAGAGCTAAGATTGTGATTATCTCTGTTGCTGAATGAGCTAGGGGGCTAATTCAACTCCGATCTAAACGAGACACACTAACTTAATGTAGAAACACCGTTATTTTGTCTCCTAACTCATTTTTCTAACAAGACAACCTCAATGATAAGACGCACACTGTTTTCCATGCATTTCTTGCTAAAAGAGCTAAGATCGTGATTATCTCTGTTGCTGAATGAGCTAGGGGGCTATTCAACTCCGATCTAAAAGAGACACACTAACTTAATGTAGAAACACCGTTATTTTGTCTCCTAACTCATTTTCCTAACAAGACAACCTCAATGATAAGACGCACACTGTTTTCCATGCATTTCTTGCTAAAAGAGCTAAGATCGTGATTATCTCTGTTGCTGAATGAGCTAGGGGGCTATTCAACTCCGATCTAAAAGAGACACACTAACTTAATGTAGAAACACCGTTATTTTGTCTCCTAACTCATTTTCCTAACAAGACAACCTCAATGATAAGACGCACACTGTTTTCCATGCATTTCTTGCTAAAAGAGCTAAGATCGTGATTATCTCTGTTGCTGAATGAGCTAGGGGGCTATTCAACTCCGATCTAAAAGAGACACACTAACTTAATGTAGAAACACCGGTATTTTGTCTCCGAACTCATTTTCCTAACAAGACAACCTCAATGATAAGACGCACACTGTTTTCCATGCATTTCTTGCTAAAAGAGCTAAGATCGTGATTATCTCTGTTGCTGAATGAGCTAGGGGGCTAATTCAACTCCAATCTAAAAGAGACACACTAACTTAATGTAGAAACACCGGTATTTTGTCTCCTAACTCATTTTCCTAACAAGACAACCTCAATGATAAGACGCACACTGTTTTCCATGCATTTCTTGCTAAAAGAGCTAAGATCGTGATTATCTCTGTTGCAGAATGAGCTAGGGGGCTATTCAACTCCGATCTAAAAGAGACACACTAACTTAATGTAGAAACACCGGTATTTTGTCTCCTAACTCATTTTCCTAACAAGACAACCTCAATGATAAGACGCACACTGTTTTCCATGCATTTCTTGCTAAAAGAGCTAAGATCGTGATTATCTCTGTTGCTGAATGAGCTAGGGGGCTAAATCAACTCCGATCTAAAAGAGACACACTAACTTAATGTAGAAACACCGTTATTTTGTCTCCTAACTCATTTTCCTAACAAGACAACCTCAATGATAAGACGCACACTGTTTTCCATGCATTTCTTGCTAAAAGAGCTAAGATCGTGATTATCTCTGTTGCTGAATGAGCTAGGGGGCTAAATCAACTCCGATCTAAAAGAGACACACTAACTTAATGTAGAAACACCGGTATTTTGTCTCCTAACTCATTTTCCTAACAAGACAACCTCAATGATAAGACGCACACTGTTTTCCATGCATTTCTTGCTAAAAGAGCTAAGACCGTGATTATCTCTGTTGCTGAATGAGCTAGGGGGCTAAATCAACTCCGATCTAAAAGAGACACACTAACTTAATGTAGAAACACCGTTATTTTGTCTCCTAACTCATTTTCCTAACAAGACAACCTCAATGATAAGACGCACACTGTTTTCCATGCATTTCTTGCTAAAAGAGCTAAGATAGTGATTATCTTTATTGCTGAATGAGCCAGGGGGCTATTCAACTCCGATCTAAAAGAGACACACTAGCTTAATGTAGAAACACCGTTATTGTGTCTCCTAACTCATTTTCCTAACAAGACAACCTCAATGATAAGACGAACACTGTTTTCCATGCATTTCTTGCTAAAAGAGCTAAGATCATGATTATCTTTATTGCTGAATGAGCTAGGTGGCTATTCAACTCCGATTTAAAAGAAACACGCTAACTTTATGTAGAAACACCGTTATTTTGTCTTCTAACTCATTTTCCTAACACGACAACCTCAATGATAAGACGCACACTGTTTTCCATGCATTTCTTGCTAAAAGAGCTAAGATTGTGATTATCTCTGTTGCTGAATGAGCTAGGGGGCTAATTCAACTCCGATCTAAACGAGACACACTAACTTAATGTAGAAACACCGTTATTTTGTCTCCTAACTCATTTTTCTAACAAGACAACCTCAATGATAAGACGCACACTGTTTTCCATGCATTTCTTGCTAAAAGAGCTAAGATCGTGATTATCTCTGTTGCTGAATGAGCTAGGGGGCTATTCAACTCCGATCTAAAAGAGACACACTAACTTAATGTAGAAACACCGTTATTTTGTCTCCTAACTCATTTTCCTAACAAGACAACCTCAATGATAAGACGCACACTGTTTTCCATGCATTTCTTGCTAAAAGAGCTAAGATCGTGATTATCTCTGTTGCTGAATGAGCTAGGGGGCTATTCAACTCCGATCTAAAAGAGACACACTAACTTAATGTAGAAACACCGTTATTTTGTCTCCTAACTCATTTTCCTAACAAGACAACCTCAATGATAAGACGCACACTGTTTTCCATGCATTTCTTGCTAAAAGAGCTAAGATCGTGATTATCTCTGTTGCTGAATGAGCTAGGGGGCTATTCAACTCCGATCTAAAAGAGACACACTAACTTAATGTAGAAACACCGTTATTTTGTCTCCTAACTCATTTTCCTAACAAGACAACCTCAATGATAAGACGCACACTGTTTTCCATGCATTTCTTGCTAAAAGAGCTAAGATCGTGATTATCTCTGTTGCTGAATGAGCTAGGGGGCTAATTCAAATCCGATCTAAAAGAGACACACTAACTTAATGTAGAAACACCGTTATTTTGTCTCCTAACTCATTTTCCTAACAAGACAACCTCAATGATAAGACGCACACTGTTATCCATGCATTTCTTGCTAAAAGAGCTAAGATCGTGATTATCTCTGTTGCTGAATGAGCTAGGAGGCTATTCAACTCTAATCTAAGAGAGACTCACTAACTTCATGTAGGAACACCGTTACTTTGTCTCCTAACTCATTTTCCTAACAAGACAACCTCAATGATAAGACGCACACTGTTTTCCATGCATTTCTTGCTAAAAGAGCTAAGATCGTGATTATCTCTGTTGCTGAATGAGCTAGGGGGCTAATTCAACTCCAATCTAAAAGAGACACACTAACTTAATGTAGAAACACCGGTATTTTGTCTCCTAACTCATTTTCCTAACAAGACAACCTCAATAATAAGACGCACACTGTTTTCCATGCATTTCTTGCTAAAAGAGCTAAGATCGTGATTATCTCTGTTGCAGAATGAGCTAGGGGGCTAATTCAACTCCAATCTGAAAGAGACACACTAACTTAATGTAGAAACACCGGTATTTTGTCTCCTAACTCATTTTCCTAACAAGACAACCTCAATGATAAGACGCACACTGTTTTCCATGCATTTCTTGCTAAAAGAGCTAAGATCGTGATTATCTCTGTTGCAGAATGAGCTAGGGGGCTATTCAACTCCGATCTAAAAGAGACACACTAACTTAATGTAGAAACACCGGTATTTTGTCTCCTAACTCATTTTCCTAACAAGACAACCTCAATGATAAGACGCACACTGTTTTCCATGCATTTCTTGCTAAAAGAGCTAAGATCGTGATTATCTCTGTTGCTGAATGAGCTAGGGGGCTAATTCAACTCCAATCTAAAAGAGACACACTAACTTAATGTAGAAACACCGGTATTTTGTCTCCTAACTCATTTTCCTAACAAGACAACCTCAATGATAAGACGCACACTGTTTTCCATGCATTTCTTGCTAAAAGAGCTAAGATCGTGATTATCTCTGTTGCAGAATGAGCTAGGGGGCTATTCAACTCCGATCTAAAAGAGACACACTAACTTAATGTAGAAACACCGGTATTTTGTCTCCTAACTCATTTTCCTAACAAGACAACCTCAATGATAAGACGCACACTGTTTTCCATGCATTTCTTGCTAAAAGAGCTAAGATCGTGATTATCTCTGTTGCTGAATGAGCTAGGGGGCTAAATCAACTCCGATCTAAAAGAGACACACTAACTTAATGTAGAAACACCGTTATTTTGTCTCCTAACTCATTTTCCTAACAAGACAACCTCAATGATAAGACGCACACTGTTTTCCATGCATTTCTTGCTAAAAGAGCTAAGATCGTGATTATCTCTGTTGCTGAATGAGCTAGGGGGCTAAATCAACTCCGATCTAAAAGAGACACACTAACTTAATGTAGAAACACCGGTATTTTGTCTCCTAACTCATTTTCCTAACAAGACAACCTCAATGATAAGACGCACACTGTTTTCCATGCATTTCTTGCTAAAAGAGCTAAGACCGTGATTATCTCTGTTGCTGAATGAGCTAGGGGGCTAAATCAACTCCGATCTAAAAGAGACACACTAACTTAATGTAGAAACACCGTTATTTTGTCTCCTAACTCATTTTCCTAACAAGACAACCTCAATGATAAGACGCACACTGTTTTCCATGCATTTCTTGCTAAAAGAGCTAAGATAGTGATTATCTTTATTGCTGAATGAGCCAGGGGGCTATTCAACTCCGATCTAAAAGAGACACACTAGCTTAATGTAGAAACACCGTTATTGTGTCTCCTAACTCATTTTCCTAACAAGACAACCTCAATGATAAGACGAACACTGTTTTCCATGCATTTCTTGCTAAAAGAGCTAAGATCATGATTATCTTTATTGCTGAATGAGCTAGGTGGCTATTCAACTCCGATTTAAAAGAAACACGCTAACTTTATGTAGAAACACCGTTATTTTGTCTTCTAACTCATTTTCCTAACACGACAACCTCAATGATAAGACGCACACTGTTTTCCATGCATTTCTTGCTAAAAGAGCTAAGATCGTGATTATCTCTGTTGCTGAATGAGCTAGGGGGCTAATTCAACTCCGATCTAAACGAGACACACTAACTTAATGTAGAAACACCGTTATTTTGTCTCCTAACTCATTTTTCTAACAAGACAACCTCAATGATAAGACGCACACTGTTTTCCATGCATTTCTTGCTAAAAGAGCTAAGATCGTGATTATCTCTGTTGCTGAATGAGCTAGGGGGCTATTCAACTCCGATCTAAAAGAGACACACTAACTTAATGTAGAAACACCGTTATTTTGTCTCCTAACTCATTTTCCTAACAAGACAACCTCAATGATAAGACGCACACTGTTTTCCATGCATTTCTTGCTAAAAGAGCTAAGATCGTGATTATCTCTGTTGCTGAATGAGCTAGGGGGCTATTCAACTCCGATCTAAAAGAGACACACTAACTTAATGTAGAAACACCGTTATTTTGTCTCCTAACTCATTTTCCTAACAAGACAACCTCAATGATAAGACGCACACTGTTTTCCATGCATTTCTTGCTAAAAGAGCTAAGATCGTGATTATCTCTGTTGCTGAATGAGCTAGGGGGCTATTCAACTCCGATCTAAAAGAGACACACTAACTTAATGTAGAAACACCGTTATTTTGTCTCCTAACTCATTTTCCTAACAAGACAACCTCAATGATAAGACGCACACTGTTTTCCATGCATTTCTTGCTAAAAGAGCTAAGATCGTGATTATCTCTGTTGCTGAATGAGCTAGGGGGCTAATTCAAATCCGATCTAAAAGAGACACACTAACTTAATGTAGAAACACCGTTATTTTGTCTCCTAACTCATTTTCCTAACAAGACAACCTCAATGATAAGACGCACACTGTTATCCATGCATTTCTTGCTAAAAGAGCTAAGATCGTGATTATCTCTGTTGCAGAATGAGCTAGGGGGCTAATTCAACTCCAATCTGAAAGAGACACACTAACTTAATGTAGAAACACCGGTATTTTGTCTCCTAACTCATTTTCCTAACAAGACAACCTCAATGATAAGACGCACACTGTTTTCCATGCATTTCTTGCTAAAAGAGCTAAGATCGTGATTATCTCTGTTGCAGAATGAGCTAGGGGGCTATTCAACTCCGATCTAAAAGAGACACACTAACTTAATGTAGAAACACCGGTATTTTGTCTCCTAACTCATTTTCCTAACAAGACAACCTCAATGATAAGACGCACACTGTTTTCCATGCATTTCTTGCTAAAAGAGCTAAGATCGTGATTATCTCTGTTGCTGAATGAGCTAGGGGGCTAATTCAACTCCAATCTAAAAGAGACACACTAACTTAATGTAGAAACACCGGTATTTTGTCTCCTAACTCATTTTCCTAACAAGACAACCTCAATGATAAGACGCACACTGTTTTCCATGCATTTCTTGCTAAAAGAGCTAAGATCGTGATTATCTCTGTTGCAGAATGAGCTAGGGGGCTATTCAACTCCAATCTAAAAGAGACACACTAACTTAATGTAGAAACACCGGTATTTTGTCTCCTAACTCATTTTCCTAACAAGACAACCTCAATGATAAGACACACACTGTTTTCCATGCATTTCTTGCTAAAAGAGCTAAGATCGTGATTATCTCTGTTGCTGAATGAGCTAGGGGGCTAAATCAACTCCGATCTAAAAGAGACACACTAACTTAATGTAGAAACACCGTTATTTTGTCTCCTAACTCATTTTCCTAACAAGACAACCTCAATGATAAGACGCACACTGTTTTCCATGCATTTCTTGCTAAAAGAGCTAAGATCGTGATTATCTCTGTTGCTGAATGAGCTAGGGGGCTAAATCAACTCCGATCTAAAAGAGACACACTAACTTAATGTAGAAACACCGGTATTTTGTCTCCTAACTCATTTTCCTAACAAGACAACCTCAATGATAAGACGCACACTGTTTTCCATGCATTTCTTGCTAAAAAAGCTAAGATAGTGATTATCTTTATTGCTGAATGAGACAGGGGGCTATTCAACTCCGATCTAAAAGAGACACACTAGCTTAATGTAGAAACACCGTTATTGTGTCTCCTAACTCATTTTCCTAACAAGACAACCTCAATGATAAGACGAACACTGTTTTCCATGCATTTCTTGCTAAAAGAGCTAAGATCATGATTATCTTTATTGCTGAATGAGCTAGGTGGCTATTCAACTCCGATTTAAAATAAACACGCTAACTTATGTAGAAACACCGTTATTTTGTCTTCTAACTCATTTTCCTAACACGACAACCTCAATGATAAGACGCACACTGTTTTCCATGCATTTCTTGCTAAAAGAGCTAAGATCGTGATTATCTCTGTTGCTGAATGAGCTAGGGGGCTAATTCAACTCCGATCTAAACGAGACACACTAACTTAATGTAGAAACACCGTTATTTTGTCTCCTAACTCATTTTCCTAACAAGACAACCTCAATGATAAGACGCACACTGTTTTCCATGCATTTCTTGCTAAAAGAGCTAAGATCGTGATTATCTCTGTTGCTGAATGAGCTAGGGGGCTAATTCAACTCCGATCTAAAAGAGACACACTAACTTAATGTAGAAACACCGTTATTTTGTCTCCTAACTCATTTTCCTAACAAGACAACCTCAATGATAAGACGCACACTGTTTTCCATGCATTTCTTGCTAAAAGAGCTAAGATCGTGATTATCTCTGTTGCTGAATGAGCTAGGGGGCTATTCAACTCCGATCTAAAAGAGACACACTAACTTAATGTAGAAACACCGTTATTTTGTCTCCTAACTCATTTTCCTAACAAGACAACCTCAATGATAAAACGAACACTGTTTTCCATGCATTTCTTGCTAAAAGAGCTAAGATCGTGATTATCTCTGTTGCTGAATGAGCTAGGGGGCTAATTCAACTCCGATCTAAAAGAGACACACTAACTTAATGTAGAAACACCGGTATTTTGTCTCCTAACTCATTTTCCTAACAAGACAACCTCAATGATAAGACGCACACTGTTTTCCATGCATTTCTTGCTAAAAGAGCTAAGATCGTGATTATCTCTGTTGCTGAATGAGCTAGGGGGCTAATTCAAATCCGATCTAAAAGAGACACACTAACTTAATGTAGAAACACCGTTATTTTGTCTCCTAACTCATTTTCCTAACAAGACAACCTCAATGATAAGACGCACACTGTTTTCCATGCATTTCTTGCTAAAAGAGCTAAGATCGTGATTATCTCTGTTGCTGAATGAGCTAGGAGGCTATTCAACTCTAATCTAAGAGAGACTCACTAACTTCATGTAGGAACACCGTTACTTTGTCTCCTAACTCATTTTCCTAACAAGACAACCTCAATGATAAGACGCACACTGTTTTCCATGCATTTCTTGCTAAAAGAGCTAAGATCGTGATTATCTCTGTTGCTGAATGAGCTAGGGGGCTAATTACACTCCAATCTAAAAGAGACACACTAACTTAATGTAGAAACACCGTTATTTTGTCTCCTAACTCATTTTCCTAATAAGGCAACCTCAATGATAAGAGGAACACTGTTTTCCATGCATTTCTTGCTAAAAGAGCTAAGATCGTGATTATCTCTGTTGCAGAATGAGCTAGGGGGCTATTCAACTCCGATCTAAAAGAGACACACTAACTTAATGTAGAAACACCGGTATTTTGTCTCCTAACTCATTTTCCTAACAAGACAACCTCAATGATAAGACGCACACTGTTTTCCATGCATTTCTTGCTAAAAGAGCTAAGATCGTGATTATCTCTGTTGCAGAATGAGCTAGGGGGCTATTCAACTCCGATCTAAAAGAGACACACTAACTTAATGTAGAAACACCGTTATTTTGTCTCCTAACTCATTTTCCTAACAAGACAACCTCAATGATAAGACGCACACTGTTTTCCATGCATTACTTGCTAAAAGAGCTAAGATCGTGATTATCTCTGTTGCTGAATGAGCTAGGGGGCTATTCAACTCCGATCTAAAAGAGACACACTAACTTAATGTAGAAACACCGTTATTTTGTCTCCTAACTCATTTTCCTAACAAGACAACCTCAATGATAAGACGCACACTGTTTTCCATGCATTTCTTGCTAAAAGAGCTAAGATCGTGATTATCTCTGTTGCTGAATGAGCTAGGGGGCTAATTCAACTCCGATCTAAAAGAGACACACTAACTTAATGTAGAAACACCGTTATTTTGTCTCCTAACTCATTTTCCTAACAAGACAACCTCAATGATAAGACGCACACTGTTTTCCATGCATTTCTTGCTAAAAGAGCTAAGATCGTGATTATCTCTGTTGCTGAATGAGCTAGGGGGCTAATTCAAATCCGATCTAAAAGAGACACACTAACTTAATGTAGAAACACCGTTATTTTGTCTCCTAACTCATTTTCCTAACAAGACAACCTCAATGATAAGACGCACACTGTTATCCATGCATTTCTTGCTAAAAGAGCTAAGATCGTGATTATCTCTGTTGCTGAATGAGCTAGGAGGCTATTCAACTCTAATCTAAGAGAGACTCACTAACTTCATGTAGGAACACCGTTACTTTGTCTCCTAACTCATTTTCCTAACAAGACAACCTCAATGATAAGACGCACACTGTTTTCCATGCATTTCTTGCTAAAAGAGCTAAGATCGTGATTATCTCTGTTGCTGAATGAGCTAGGGGGCTAATTCAACTCCAATCTAAAAGAGACACACTAACTTAATGTAGAAACACCGGTATTTTGTCTCCTAACTCATTTTCCTAACAAGACAACCTCAATGATAAGACGCACACTGTTTTCCATGCATTTCTTGCTAAAAGAGCTAAGATCGTGATTATCTCTGTTGCAGAATGAGCTAGGGGGCTAATTCAACTCCAATCTGAAAGAGACACACTAACTTAATGTAGAAACACCGGTATTTTGTCTCCTAACTCATTTTCCTAACAAGACAACCTCAATGATAAGACGCACACTGTTTTCCATGCATTTCTTGCTAAAAGAGCTAAGATCGTGATTATCTCTGTTGCAGAATGAGCTAGGGGGCTATTCAACTCCGATCTAAAAGAGACACACTAACTTAATGTAGAAACACCGGTATTTTGTCTCCTAACTCATTTTCCTAACAAGACAACCTCAATGATAAGACGCACACTGTTTTCCATGCATTTCTTGCTAAAAGAGCTAAGATCGTGATTATCTCTGTTGCTGAATGAGCTAGGGGGCTAATTCAACTCCAATCTAAAAGAGACACACTAACTTAATGTAGAAACACCGGTATTTTGTCTCCTAACTCATTTTCCTAACAAGACAACCTCAATGATAAGACGCACACTGTTTTCCATGCATTTCTTGCTAAAAGAGCTAAGATCGTGATTATCTCTGTTGCAGAATGAGCTAGGGGGCTATTCAACTCCGATCTAAAAGAGACACACTAACTTAATGTAGAAACACTGGTATTTTGTCTCCTAACTCATTTTCCTAACAAGACAACCTCAATGATAAGACGCACACTGTTTTCCATGCATTTCTTGCTAAAAGAGCTAAGATCGTGATTATCTCTGTTGCTGAATGAGCTAGGGGGCTAAATCAACTCCGATCTAAAAGAGACACACTAACTTAATGTAGAAACACCGTTATTTTGTCTCCTAACTCATTTTCCTAACAAGACAACCTCAATGATAAGACGCACACTGTTTTCCATGCATTTCTTGCTAAAAGAGCTAAGATCGTGATTATCTCTGTTGCTGAATGAGCTAGGGGGCTAAATCAACTCCGATCTAAAAGAGACACACTAACTTAATGTAGAAACACCGTTATTTTGTCTCCTAACTCATTTTCCTAACAAGACAACCTCAATGATAAGACGCACACTGTTATCCATGCATTTCTTGCTAAAAGGGCTAAGATCGTGATTATCTCTGTTGCTGAATGAGCTAGGAGGCTATTCAACTCTAATCTAAGAGAGACTCACTAACTTCATGTAGGAACACCGTTACTTTGTCTCCTAACTCATTTTCCTAACAAGACAACCTCAATGATAAGACGCACACTGTTTTCCATGCATTTCTTGCTAAAAGAGCTAAGATCGTGATTATCTCTGTTGCTGAATGAGCTAGGGGGCTAATTCAACTCCAATCTAAAAGAGACACACTAACTTAATGTAGAAACACCGGTATTTTGTCTCCTAACTCATTTTCCTAACAAGACAACCTCAATGATAAGACGCACACTGTTTTCCATGCATTTCTTGCTAAAAGAGCTAAGATCGTGATTATCTCTGTTGCAGAATGAGCTAGGGGGCTAATTCAACTCCAATCTGAAAGAGACACACTAACTTAATGTAGAAACACCGGTATTTTGTCTCCTAACTCATTTTCCTAACAAGACAACCTCAATGATAAGACGCACACTGTTTTCCATGCATTTCTTGCTAAAAGAGCTAAGATCGTGATTATCTCTGTTGCAGAATGAGCTAGGGGGCTATTCAACTCCGATCTAAAAGAGACACACTAACTTAATGTAGAAACACCGGTATTTTGTCTCCTAACTCATTTTCCTAACAAGACAACCTCAATGATAAGACGCACACTGTTTTCCATGCATTTCTTGCTAAAAGAGCTAAGATCGTGATTATCTCTGTTGCTGAATGAGCTAGGGGGCTAAATCAACTCCGATCTAAAAGAGACACACTAACTTAATGTAGAAACACCGTTATTTTGTCTCCTAACTCATTTTCCTAACAAGACAACCTCAATGATAAGACGCACACTGTTTTCCATGCATTTCTTGCTAAAAGAGCTAAGATAGTGATTATCTTTATTGCTGAATGAGCCAGGGGGCTATTTAACTCCGATCTAAAAGAGACACACTAGCTTAATGTAGAAACACCGTTATTGTGTCTCCTAACTCATTTTCCTAACAAGACAACCTCAATGATAAGACGAACACTGTTTTCCATGCATTTCTTGCTAAAAGAGCTAAGATCATGATTATCTTTATTGCTGAATGAGCTAGTTGGCTATTCAACTCCGATTTAAAAGAAACACGCTAACTTTATGTAGAAACACCGTTATTTTGTCTTCTAACTCATTTTCCTAACACGACAACCTCAATGATAAGACGCACACTGTTTTCCATGCATTTCTTGCTAAAAGAGCTAAGATCGTGATTATCTCTGTTGCTGAATGAGCTAGGGGGCTAATTCAACTCCGATCTAAACGAGACACACTAACTTAATGTAGAAACACCGTTATTTTGTCTCCTAACTCATTTTCCTAACAAGACAACCTCAATGATAAGACGCACACTGTTTTCCATGCATTTCTTGCTAAAAGAGCTAAGATCGTGATTATCTCTGTTGCTGAATGAGCTAGGGGGCTATTCAACTCCGATCTAAAAGAGACACACTAACTTAATGTAGAAACACCGTTATTTTGTCTCCTAACTCATTTTCCTAACAAGACAACCTCAATGATAAGACGCACACTGTTTTCCATGCATTTCTTGCTAAAAGAGCTAAGATCGTGATTATCTCTGTTGCTGAATGAGCTAGGGGGCTATTCAACTCCGATCTAAAAGAGACACACTAACTTAATGTAGAAACACCGTTATTTTGTCTCCTAACTCATTTTCCTAACAAGACAACCTCAATGATAAAACGAACACTGTTTTCCATGCATTTCTTGCTAAAAGAGCTAAGATCGTGATTATCTCTGTTGCTGAATGAGCTAGGGGGCTAATTCAACTCCGATCTAAAAGAGACACACTAACTTAATGTAGAAACACCGGTATTTTGTCTCCTAACTCATTTTCCTAACAAGACAACCTCAATGATAAGACGCACACTGTTTTCCATGCATTTCTTGCTAAAAGAGCTAAGATCGTGATTATCTCTGTTGCTGAATGAGCTAGGGGGCTAATTCAAATCCGATCTAAAAGAGACACACTAACTTAATGTAGAAACACCGTTATTTTGTCTCCTAACTCATTTTCCTAACAAGACAACCTCAATGATAAGACGCACACTGTTTTCCATGCATTTCTTGCTAAAAGAGCTAAGATCGTGATTATCTCTGTTGCTGAATGAGCTAGGAGGCTATTCAACTCTAATCTAAGAGAGACTCACTAACTTCATGTAGGAACACCGTTACTTTGTCTCCTAACTCATTTTCCTAACAAGACAACCTCAATGATAAGACGCACACTGTTTTCCATGCATTTCTTGCTAAAAGAGCTAAGATCGTGATTATCTCTGTTGCTGAATGAGCTAGGGGGCTAATTACACTCCAATCTAAAAGAGACACACTAACTTAATGTAGAAACACCGTTATTTTGTCTCCTAACTCATTTTCCTAACAAGACAACCTCAATGATAAGACGCACACTGTTTTCCATGCATTTCTTGCTAAAAGAGCTAAGATCGTGATTATCTCTGTTGCTGAATGAGCTAGGGGGCTAATTCAACTCCGATCTAAAAGAGACACACTAACTTAATGTAGAAACACCGTTATTTTGTCTCCTAACTCATTTTCCTAACAAGACAACCTCAATGATAAGACGCACACTGTTTTCCATGCATTTCTTGCTAAAAGAGCTAAGATCGTGATTATCTCTGTTGCTGAATGAGCTAGGGGGCTATTCAACTCCGATCTAAAAGAGACACACTAACTTAATGTAGAAACACCGTTATTTTGTCTCCTAACTCATTTTCCTAACAAGACAACCTCAATGATAAGACGCACACTGTTTTCCATGCATTTCTTGCTAAAAGAGCTAAGATCGTGATTATCTCTGTTGCTGAATGAGCTAGGTTGCTATTCAACTCCGATCTAAAAGAGACACACTAACTTAATGTAGAAACACCATTATTTTGTCTCCTAACTCATTTTCCTAACAAGACAACCTCAATGATAAGACGAACACTGTTTTCCATGCATTTCTTGCTAAAAGAGCTAAGATCGTGATTATCTCTGTTGCTGAATGAGCTAGGGGGCTATTCAACTCCGATCTAAAAGAGACACACTAACTTAATGTAGAAACACCGTTATTTTGTCTCCTAACTCATTTTCCTAACAAGACAACCTCAATGATAAGACGCACACTGTTTTCCATGCATTTCTTGCTAAAAGAGCTAAGATCGTGATTATCTTTATTGCTGAATGAGCTAGGTGGCTATTCAACTCCGATCTAAAAGAAACACATTAACTTTATGTAGAAACACCATTATTTTGTCTCCTAACTCATTTTCCTAACAAGACAACCTCAATGATAAGACGAACACTGTTTTCCATGCATTTCTTGCTAAAAGAGCTAAGATCGTGATTATCTCTGTTGCTGAATGAGCTAGGGGGCTATTCAACTCCGATCTAAAAGAGACACACTAACTTAATGTAGAAACACCGTTATTTTGTCTCCTAACTCATTTTCCTAACAAGACAACATCAATGATAAGACGCACACTGTTTTCCACGCATTTCTTGCTAAAAGAGCTAAGATCGTGATTATCTCTGTTGCTGAATGAGCTAGGTTTCTATTCAACTCCGATCTAAAAGAGACACACTAACTTAATGTAGAAACACCGTTATTTTGTCTCCTAACTCATTTTCCTAACAAGACAACCTCAATGATAAGATGAACAATGTTTTCCATGCATTTCTTGCTAAAAGAGCTAAGATCGTGATTATCTCTGTTGCTGAATAAGCTAGGGGGCTATTCAACTCCGATCTAAAAGAGACACACTAACTTAATGTAGAAACACCGTTATTGTGTCTCCTAACTCATTTTCCTAACAAGACAACCTCAATGATAAGACGAACACTGTTTTCCATGCATTTCTTGCTAAAAGAGCTAAGATCGTGATTATCTCTGTTGCTGAATGAGCTAGGGGGCTATTCAACTCCGATCTAAAAGAGACACACTAACTTAATGTAGAAACACCGTTATTTTGTCTCCTAACTCATTTTCCTAACAAGACAACCTCAATGATAAGACGAACACTGTTTTCCATGCATTTCTTGCTAAAAGAGCTAAGATCGTGATTATCTCTGTTGCGGAATAAGCTAGGGGGCTATTTAACTCCGATCTAAAAGAGACACACTAACTTAATGTAGAAACACCGTTATTGTGTCTCCTAACTCATTTTCCTAACAAGACAACCTCAATGATAAGACGCACACTGTTTTCCATGCATTTTTTTGCTGAAAGAGCTAAGATCGTGATTATCTCTGTTGCTGAATGAGCTAGGGGGCTCAATCAACTCCGATCTAAAAGAGACACACTAACCTAATGTAGAAACACTGTTATTTTGTCTCCTAACTCATTTTCCTAACAAGACAACCTCAATGATAAGACGAACACTGTTTTCCATGCATTTCTTGCTAAAAGAGCTAAGATCGTGATTATCTCTGTTGCTGAATGAGCTAGGGGGCTATTCAACTCCGATCTAAAAGAGACACACTAACTTAATGTAGAAACACCGTTATTGTGTCTCCTAACTCATTTTCCTAACAAGACAACCTCAATGATAAGACGCACACTGTTTTCCATGCATTTCTTGCTAAAAGAGCTAAGATCGTGATTATCTCTGTTGCTGAATGAGCTAGGGGGCTAATTCAACTCAGATCTAAAAGAGACACACTAACTTAATGTAGAAACACCGTTATTTTGTCTCCTAACTCATTTTCCTAACAAGACAACCTCAATGATAAGACGCACACTGTTTTCCATGCATTTCTTGCTAAAAGAGCTAAGATCGTGATTATCTCTGTTGCTGAATGAGCTAGGGGGCTATTCAACTCCGATCTAAAAGAGACACACTAACTTAATGTAGAAACACCGTTATTTTGTCTCCTAACTCATTTTCCTAACAAGACAACCTCAATGATAAGACGCACACTGTTTTCCATGCATTTCTTGCTAAAAGAGCTAAGATCGTGATTATCTCTGTTGCTGAATGAGCTAGGTTGCTATTCAACTCCGATCTAAAAGAGACACACTAACTTAATGTAGAAACACCATTATTTTGTCTCCTAACTCATTTTCCTAACAAGACAACCTCAATGATAAGACGAACACTGTTTTCCATGCATTTCTTGCTAAAAGAGCTAAGATCGTGATTATCTCTGTTGCTGAATGAGCTAGGGGGCTATTCAACTCCGATCTAAAAGAGACACACTAACTTAATGTAGAAACACCGTTATTTTGTCTCCTAACTCATTTTCCTAACAAGACAACCTCAATGATAAGACGCACACTGTTTTCCATGCATTTCTTGCTAAAAGAGCTAAGATCGTGATTATCTTTATTGCTGAATGAGCTAGGTGGCTATTCAACTCCGATCTAAAAGAAACACATTAACTTAATGTAGAAACACCATTATTTTGTCTCCTAACTCATTTTCCTAACAAGACAACCTCAATGATAAGACGAACACTGTTTTCCATGCATTTCTTGCTAAAAGAGCTAAGATCGTGATTATCTCTGTTGCTGAATGAGCTAGGTTTCTATTCAACTCCGATCTAAAAGAGACACACTAACTTAATGTAGAAACACCGTTATTTTGTCTCCTAACTCATTTTCCTAACAAGACAACCTCAATGATAAGACGAACACTGTTTTCCATGCATTTCTTGTTAAAAGAGCTAAGATCGTGATTATCTCTGTTGCTGAATAAGCTAGGGGGCTATTCAACTCCGATCTAAAAGAGACACACTTACTTAATGTAGAAACACCGTTATTGTGTCTCCTAACTCATTTTCCTAACAAGACAACCTCAATGATAAGACGAACACTGTTTTCCATGCATTTCTTGCTAAAAGAGCTAAGATCGTGATTATCTCTGTTGCTGAATGAGCTAGGGGGCTATTCAACTCCGATCTAAAAGAGACACACTAACTTAATGTAGAAACACCGTTATTTTGTCTCCTAACTCATTTTCCTAACAAGACAACCTCAATGATAAGACGAACACTGTTTTCCATGCATTTCTTGCTAAAAGAGCTAAGATCGTGATTATCTCTGTTGCGGAATAAGCTAGGGGGCTATTTAACTCCGATCTAAAAGAGACACACTAACTTAATGTAGAAACACCGTTATTGTGTCTCCTAACTCATTTTCCTAACAAGACAACCTCAATGATAAGACGCACACTGTTTTCCATGCATTTTTTTGCTGAAAGAGCTAAGATCGTGATTATCTCTGTTGCTGAATGAGCTAGGGGGCTCATTCAACTCCGATCTAAAAGAGACACACTAACCTAATGTAGAAACACTGTTATTTTGTCTCCTAACTCATTTTCCTAACAAGACAACCTCAATGATAAGACGAACACTGTTTTCCATGCATTTCTTGCTAAAAGAGCTAAGATCGTGATTATCTCTGTTGCTGAATGAGCTAGGGGGCTATTCAACTCCGATCTAAAAGAGACACACTAACTTAATGTAGAAACACCGTTATTGTGTCTCCTAACTCATTTTCCTAACAAGACAACCTCAATGATAAGACGCACACTGTTTTCCATGCATTTCTTGCTAAAAGAGCTAAGATCGTGATTATCTCTGTTGCTGAATGAGCTAGGGGGCTATTCAACTCCGATCTAAAAGAGACACACTAACTTAATGTAGAAACACCGTTATTTTGTCTCCTAACTCATTTTCCTAACAAGACAACCTCAATGATAAGACGCACACTGTTTTCCATGCATTACTTGCTAAAAGAGCTAATATCGTGATTATCTCTGTTGCTGAATGAGCTAGGGGGCTATTCAACTCCGATCTAAAAGAGACACACTAACTTAATGTAGAAACACCGTTATTTTGTCTCCTAACTCATTTTCCTAACAAGACAACCTCAATGATAAGACGAACACTGTTTTCCATGCATTTCTTGCTAAAAGAGCTAAGATCGTGATTATCTCTGTTGCTGAATGAGCTAGGGGGCTAATTCAACTCCGATCTAAAAGAGACACACTAACTTAATGTAGAAACACCGTTATTTTGTCTCCTAACTCATTTTCCTAACAAGACAACCTCAATGATAAGACGCACACTGTTTTCCATGCATTTCTTGCTAAAAGAGCTAAGATCGTGATTATCTCTGTTGCTGAATGAGCTAGGGGGCTAAATCAACTCCGATCTAAAAGAGACACACTAACTTAATGTAGAAACACCGTTATTTTGTCTCCTAACTCATTTTCCTAACAAGACAACCTCAATGATAAGACGCACACTGTTTTCCATGCATTTCTTGCTAAAAGAGCTAAGATCGTGATTATCTCTGTTGCTGAATGAGCTAGGTTGCTATTCAACTCCGATCTAAAAGAGACACACTAACTTAATGTAGAAACACCATTATTTTGTCTCCTAACTCATTTTCCTAACAAGACAACCTCAATGATAAGACGAACACTGTTTTCCATGCATTTCTTGCTAAAAGAGCTAAGATCGTGATTATCTCTGTTGCTGAATGAGCTAGGGGGCTATTCAACTCCGATCTAAAAGAGACACACTAACTTAATGTAGAAACACCGTTATTTTGTCTCCTAACTCATTTTCCTAACAAGACAACCTCAATGATAAGACGCACACTGTTTTCCATGCATTTCTTGCTAAAAGAGCTAAGATCGTGATTATCTCTGTTGCTGAATAAGCTAGGGGGCTATTCAACTCCGATCTAAAAGAGACACACTTACTTAATGTAGAAACACCGTTATTGTGTCTCCTAACTCATTTTCCTAACAAGACAACCTCAATGATAAGACGAACACTGTTTTCCATGCATTTCTTGCTAAAAGAGCTAAGATCGTGATTATCTCTGTTGCTGAATGAGCTAGGGGGCTATTCAACTCCGATCTAAAAGAGACACACTAACTTAATGTAGAAACACCGTTATTTTGTCTCCTAACTCATTTTCCTAACAAGACAACCTCAATGATAAGACGAACACTGTTTTCCATGCATTTCTTGCTAAAAGAGCTAAGATCGTGATTATCTCTGTTGCGGAATAAGCTAGGGGGCTATTTAACTCCGATCTAAAAGAGACACACTAACTTAATGTAGAAACACCGTTATTGTGTCTCCTAACTCATTTTCCTAACAAGACAACCTCAATGATAAGACGCACACTGTTTTCCATGCATTTTTTTGCTGAAAGAGCTAAGATCGTGATTATCTCTGTTGCTGAATGAGCTAGGGGGCTCATTCAACTCCGATCTAAAAGAGACACACTAACCTAATGTAGAAACACTGTTATTTTGTCTCCTAACTCATTTTCCTAACAAGACAACCTCAATGATAAGACGAACACTGTTTTCCATGCATTTCTTGCTAAAAGAGCTAAGATCGTGATTATCTCTGTTGCTGAATGAGCTAGGGGGCTATTCAACTCCGATCTAAAAGAGACACACTAACTTAATGTAGAAACACCGTTATTGTGTCTCCTAACTCATTTTCCTAACAAGACAACCTCAATGATAAGACGCACACTGTTTTCCATGCATTTCTTGCTAAAAGAGCTAAGATCGTGATTATCTCTGTTGCTGAATGAGCTAGGGGGCTATTCAACTCCGATCTAAAAGAGACACACTAACTTAATGTAGAAACACCGTTATTTTGTCTCCTAACTCATTTTCCTAACAAGACAACCTCAATGATAAGACGCACACTGTTTTCCATGCATTACTTGCTAAAAGAGCTAATATCGTGATTATCTCTGTTGCTGAATGAGCTAGGGGGCTATTCAACTCCGATCTAAAAGAGACACACTAACTTAATGTAGAAACACCGTTATTTTGTCTCCTAACTCATTTTCCTAACAAGACAACCTCAATGATAAGACGAACACTGTTTTCCATGCATTTCTTGCTAAAAGAGCTAAGATCGTGATTATCTCTGTTGCTGAATGAGCTAGGGGGCTAATTCAACTCCGATCTAAAAGAGACACACTAACTTAATGTAGAAACACCGTTATTTTGTCTCCTAACTCATTTTCCTAACAAGACAACCTCAATGATAAGACGCACACTGTTTTCCATGCATTTCTTGCTAAAAGAGCTAAGATCGTGATTATCTCTTTTGCTGAATGAGCTAGGGGGCTAAATCAACTCCGATCTAAAAGAGACACACTAACTTAATGTAGAAACACCGTTATTTTGTCTCCTAACTCATTTTCCTAACAAGACAACCTCAATGATAAGACGCACACTGTTTTCCATGCATTTCTTGCTAAAAGAGCTAAGATCGTGATTATCTCTGTTGCTGAATGAGCTAGGTTGCTATTCAACTCCGATCTAAAAGAGACACACTAACTTAATGTAGAAACACCATTATTTTGTCTCCTAACTCATTTTCCTAACAAGACAACCTCAATGATAAGACGAACACTGTTTTCCATGCATTTCTTGCTAAAAGAGCTAAGATCGTGATTATCTCTGTTGCTGAATGAGCTAGGGGGCTATTCAACTCCGATCTAAAAGAGACACACTAACTTAATGTAGAAACACCGTTATTTTGTCTCCTAACTCATTTTCCTAACAAGACAACCTCAATGATAAGACGCACACTGTTTTCCATGCATTTCTTGCTAAAAGAGCTAAGATCGTGATTATCTTTATTGCTGAATGAGCTAGGTGGCTATTCAACTCCGATCTAAAAGAAACACATTAACTTTATGTAGAAACACCATTATTTTGTCTCCTAACTCATTTTCCTAACAAGACAACCTCAATGATAAGACGAACACTGTTTTCCATGCATTTCTTGCTAAAAGAGCTAAGATCGTGATTATCTCTGTTGCTGAATGAGCTAGGGGGCTATTCAACTCCGATCTAAAAGAGACACACTAACTTAATGTAGAAACACCGTTATTTTGTCTCCTAACTCATTTTCCTAACAAGACAACATCAATGATAAGACGCACACTGTTTTCCACGCATTTCTTGCTAAAAGAGCTAAGATCGTGATTATCTCTGTTGCTGAATGAGCTAGGTTTCTATTCAACTCCGATCTAAAAGAGACACACTAACTTAATGTAGAAACACCGTTATTTTGTCTCCTAACTCATTTTCCTAACAAGACAACCTCAATGATAAGACGAACACTGTTTTCCATGCATTTCTTGCTAAAAGAGCTAAGATCGTGATTATCTCTGTTGCTGAATAAGCTAGGGGGCTATTCAACTCCGATCTAAAAGAGACACACTTACTTAATGTAGAAACACCGTTATTGTGTCTCCTAACTCATTTTCCTAACAAGACAACCTCAATGATAAGACGAACACTGTTTTCCATGCATTTCTTGCTAAAAGAGCTAAGATCGTGATTATCTCTGTTGCTGAATGAGCTAGGGGGCTATTCAACTCCGATCTAAAAGAGACACACTAACTTAATGTAGAAACACCGTTATTTTGTCTCCTAACTCATTTTCCTAACAAGACAACCTCAATGATAAGACGAACACTGTTTTCCATGCATTTCTTGCTAAAAGAGCTAAGATCGTGATTATCTCTGTTGCTGAATGAGCTAGGGGGCTATTCAACTCCGATCTAAAAGAGACACACTAACTTAATGTAGAAACACCGTTATTGTGTCTCCTAACTCATTTTCCTAACAAGACAACCTCAATGATAAGACGCACACTGTTTTCCATGCATTTCTTGCTAAAAGAGCTAAGATCGTGATTATCTCTGTCGCTGAATGAGCTAGGGGGCTATTCAACTCCGATCTAAAAGAGACACACTAACTTAATGTAGAAACACCGTTATTTTGTCTCCTAACTCATTTTCCTAACAAGACAACCTCAATGATAAGACGCACACTGTTTTCCATGCATTACTTGCTAAAAGAGCTAAGATCGTGATTATCTCTGTTGCTGAATGAGCTAGGGGGCTATTCAACTCCGATCTAAAAGAGACACACTAACTTAATGTAGAAACACCGTTATTTTGTCTCCTAACTCATTTTCCTAACAAGACAACCTCAATGATAAGACGAACACTGTTTTCCATGCATTTCTTGCTAAAAGAGCTAAGATCGTGATTATCTCTGTTGCTGAATGAGCTAGGGGGCTAATTCAACTCCGATCTAAAAGAGACACACTAACTTAATGTAGAAACACCGTTATTTTGTCTCCTAACTCATTTTCCTAACAAGACAACCTCAATGATAAGACGCACACTGTTTTCCATGCATTTCTTGCTAAAAGAGCTAAGATCGTGATTATCTCTGTTGCTGAATGAGCTAGGGGGCTAATTCAAATCCGATCTAAAAGAGACACACTAACTTAATGTAGAAACACCGTTATTTTGTCTCCTAACTCATTTTCCTAACAAGACAACCTCAATGATAAGACGCACACTGTTTTCCATGCATTTCTTGCTAAAAGAGCTAAGATCGTGATTATCTCTGTTGCTGAATGAGCTAGGGGGCTAATTCAACTCCGATCTAAAAGAGACACACTAACATAATGTAGAAACACCGTTATTTTGTCTCCTAACTCATTTTCCTAACAAGACAACCTCAATGATAAGACGAACACTGTTTTCCATGCATTTCTTGCTAAAAGAGCTAAGATCGTGATTATCTCTGTTGCTGAATGAGCTAGGAGGCTAATTCAACTCCGATCTAAAAGAGACACACTAACTTAATGTAGAAACACCGTTATTTTGTCTCCTAACTAATTTTCCTAACAAGACAACCTCAATGATAAGACGAACACTGTTTTCCATGCATTTCTTGCTAAAAGAGCTAAGATAGTGATTATCTTTATTGCTGAATGAGCCAGGGGGCTATTCAACTCCGATCTAAAAGAGACACACTAGCTTAATGTAGAAACACCGTTATTTTGTCTCCTAACTCATTTTCCTAACAAGACAACCTCAATGATAAGACGAACACTGTTTTCCATGCATTTCTTGCTAAAAGAGCTAAGATCGTGATTATCTCTGTTGCTGAATGAGCTAGGGGGCTATTCAACTCCGATCTAAAAGAGACACACTAACTTAATGTAGAAACACCGTTATTGTGTCTCCTAACTCATTTTCCTAACAAGACAACCTCAATGATAAGACGCACACTGTTTTCCATGCATTTCTTGCTAAAAGAGCTAAGATCGTGATTATCTCTGTTGCTGAATGAGCTAGGGGGCTATTCAACTCCGATCTAAAAGAGACACACTAACTTAATGTAGAAACACCGTTATTTTGTCTCCTAACTCATTTTCCTAACAAGACAACCTCAATGATAAGACGCACACTGTTTTCCATGCATTACTTGCTAAAAGAGCTAAGATCGTGATTATCTCTGTTGCTGAATGAGCTAGGGGGCTATTCAACTCCGATCTAAAAGAGACACACTAACTTAATGTAGAAACACCGTTATTTTGTCTCCTAACTCATTTTCCTAACAAGACAACCTCAATGATAAGACGAACACTGTTTTCCATGCATTTCTTGCTAAAAGAGCTAAGATCGTGATTATCTCTGTTGCTGAATGAGCTAGGGGGCTAATTCAACTCCGATCTAAAAGAGACACACTAACTTAATGTAGAAACACCGTTATTTTGTCTCCTAACTCATTTTCCTAACAAGACAACCTCAATGATAAGACGCACACTGTTTTCCATGCATTTCTTGCTAAAAGAGCTAAGATCGTGATTATCTCTGTTGCTGAATGAGCTAGGGGGCTAAATCAACTCCGATCTAAAAGAGACACACTAACTTAATGTAGAAACACCGTTATTTTGTCTCCTAACTCATTTTCCTAACAAGACAACCTCAATGATAAGACGCACACTGTTTTCCATGCATTTCTTGCTAAAAGAGCTAAGATCGTGATTATCTCTGTTGCTGAATGAGCTAGGTTGCTATTCAACTCCGATCTAAAAGAGACACACTAACTTAATGTAGAAACACCATTATTTTGTCTCCTAACTCATTTTCCTAACAAGACAACCTCAATGATAAGACGAACACTGTTTTCCATGCATTTCTTGCTAAAAGAGCTAAGATCGTGATTATCTCTGTTGCTGAATGAGCTAGGGGGCTATTCAACTCCGATCTAAAAGAGACACACTAACTTAATGTAGAAACACCGTTATTTTGTCTCCTAACTCATTTTCCTAACAAGACATTCTCAATGATAAGACGCACACTGTTTTCCATGCATTTCTTGCTAAAAGAGCTAAGATCGTGATTATCTTTATTGCTGAATGAGCTAGGTGGCTATTCAACTCCGATCTAAAAGAAACACATTAACTTTATGTAGAAACACCATTATTTTGTCTCCTAACTCATTTTCCTAACAAGACAACCTCAATGATAAGACGAACACTGTTTTCCATGCATTTCTTGCTAAAAGAGCTAAGATCGTGATTATCTCTGTTGCTGAATGAGCTAGGGGGCTATTCAACTCCGATCTAAAAGAGACACACTAACTTAATGTAGAAACACCGTTATTTTGTCTCCTAACTCATTTTCCTAACAAGACAACATCAATGATAAGACGCACACTGTTTTCCACGCATTTCTTGCTAAAAGAGCTAAGATCGTGATTATCTCTGTTGCTGAATGAGCTAGGTTTCTATTCAACTCCGATCTAAAAGAGACACACTAACTTAATGTAGAAACACCGTTATTTTGTCTCCTAACTCATTTTCCTAACAAGACAACCTCAATGATAAGACGAACACTGTTTTCCATGCATTTCTTGCTAAAAGAGCTAAGATCGTGATTATCTCTGTTGCTGAATAAGCTAGGGGGCTATTCAACTCCGATCTAAAAGAGACACACTTACTTAATGTAGAAACACCGTTATTGTGTCTCCTAACTCATTTTCCTAACAAGACAACCTCAATGATAAGACGAACACTGTTTTCCATGCATTTCTTGCTAAAAGAGCTAAGATCGTGATTATCTCTGTTGCTGAATGAGCTAGGGGGCTATTCAACTCCGATCTAAAAGAGACACACTAACTTAATGTAGAAACACCGTTATTTTGTCTCCTAACTCATTTTCCTAACAAGACAACCTCAATGATAAGACGAACACTGTTTTCCATGCATTTCTTGCTAAAAGAGCTAAGATCGTGATTATCTCTGTTGCTGAATGAGCTAGGGGGCTAATTCAACTCCGATCTAAAAGAGACACACTAACTTAATGTAGAAACACCGTTATTTTGTCTCCTAACTCATTTTCCTAACAAGACAACCTCAATGATAAGACGCACACTGTTTTCCATGCATTTCTTGCTAAAAGAGCTAAGATCGTGATTATCTCTGTTGCTGAATGAGCTAGGGGGCTAATTCAAATCCGATCTAAAAGAGACACACTAACTTAATGTAGAAACACCGTTATTTTGTCTCCTAACTCATTTTCCTAACAAGACAACCTCAATGATAAGACGCACACTGTTTTCCATGCATTTCTTGCTAAAAGAGCTAAGATCGTGATTATCTCTGTTGCTGAATGAGCTAGGGGGCTAATTCAACTCCGATCTAAAAGAGACACACTAACATAATGTAGAAACACCGTTATTTTGTCTCCTAACTCATTTTCCTAACAAGACAACCTCAATGATAAGACGAACACTGTTTTCCATGCATTTCTTGCTAAAAGAGCTAAGATCGTGATTATCTCTGTTGCTGAATGAGCTAGGGGGCTAATTCAACTCCGATCTAAAAGAGACACACTAACTTAATGTAGAAACACCGTTATTTTGTCTCCTAACTAATTTTCCTAACAAGACAACCTCAATGATAAGACGAACACTGTTTTCCATGCATTTCTTGCTAAAAGAGCTAAGATAGTGATTATCTTTATTGCTGAATGAGCCAGGGGGCTATTCAACTCCGATCTAAAAGAGACACACTAGCTTAATGTAGAAACACCGTTATTTTGTCTCCTAACTCATTTTCCTAACAAGACAACCTCAATGATAAGACGAACACTGTTTTCCATGCATTTCTTGCTAAAAGAGCTAAGATCGTGATTATCTCTGTTGCTGAATGAGCTAGGGGGCTATTCAACTCCGATCTAAAAGAGACACACTAGCTTAATGTAGAAACACCGTTATTGTGTCTCCTAACTCATTTTCCTAACAAGACAACCTCAATGATAAGACGCACACTGTTTTCCATGCATTTCTTGCTAAAAGAGCTAAGATCGTGATTATCTCTGTTGCTGAATGAGCTAGGGGGCTATTTAACTCCGATCTAAAAGAGACACACTAACTTAATGTAGAAACACCGTTATTTTGTCTCCTAACTCATTTTCCTAACAAGACAACCTCAATGATAAGACGAACACTGTTTTCCATGCATTTCTTGCTAAAAGAGCTAAGATCGTGATTATATCTGTTGCTGAATGAGCTAGGGGGCTATTCAACTCCGATCTAAAAGAGACACACTAACTTAATGTAGAAACACCGTTATTTTGTCTCCTAAATCATTTTCCTAACAAGACAACCTCAATGATAAGACGCACACTGTTTTCCATGCATTTCTTGCTAAAAGAGCTAAGATCATGATTATCTTTATTGCTGAATGAGCTAGGTGGCTATTCAACTCCGATCTAAAAGAAACACGCTAACTTTATGTAGAAACACCGTTATTTTGTCTTCTAACTCATTTTCCTAACACGACAACCTCAATGATAAGACACACACTGTTTTCCATGCATTTCTTGCTAAAAGAGCTAAGATCGTGATTATCTCTGTTGCTGAATGAGCTAGGGGGCTAATTCAACTCCGATCTAAAAGAGACACACTAACTTAATGTAGAAACACCGTTATTTTGTCTCCTAACTCATTTTCCTAACAAGACAACCTCAATGATAAGATGCACACTGTTTTCCATGCATTTCTTGCTAAAAGAGCTAAGATCGTGATTATCTCTGTTGCTGAATGAGCTAGGGGGCTAATTCAACTCCGATCTAAAAGAGACACACTAACTTAATGTAGAAACACCGATATTTTGTCTCCTAACTCATTTTCCTAACAAGACAACCTCAATGATAAGATGCACACTGTTTTCCATGCATTTCTTGCTAAAAGAGCTAAGATCGTGATTATCTTTATTGCTGAATGAGCTAGGTGGCTATTCAACTCCGATCTAAAAGAAACACACTAATTTTATGTAGAAACACCGTTATTTTGTCTCCTAACTCATTTTCCTAAAAAGACAACCTCAATGATAAGACGAACACTGTTTTCCATGCATTTCTTGCTAAAAGAGCTAAGATCGTGATTATCTCTGTTGCAGAATGAGCTAGGGGGCTATTCAACTCCGATCTAAAAGAGACACACTAACTTAATGTAGAAACACCGTTATTTTGTCTCCTAACTCATTTTCCTAACAAGACAACCTCAATGATAAGACGCACACTGTTTTCCATGCATTTCTTGCTAAAAGAGCTAAGATCGTGATTATCTCTGTTGCTGAATGAGCCAGGGGGCTAATTCAACTCCGATCTAAAAGAGACACACTAACTTAATGTAGAAACACGTTATTTTTTCTCCTAACTCATTTTCCTAACAAGACAACCTCAATGATAAGACGAACACTGTTTTCCATGCATTTCTTTCTAAAAGAGCTAAGATCGTGATTATCTCTGTTGCTGAATGAGCTAGGGGGCTATTCAACTCCGATCTAAAAGAGACACACTAACTTAATGTAGAAACACCGGTATTTTGTCTCCTAACTCATTTTCCTAACAAGACAACCTCAATGATAAGACGCACACTGTTTTCCATGCATTTCTTGCTAAAAGAGCTAAGATCGTGATTATCTCTGTTGCTGAATGAGCTAGGGGGCTAATTCAAATCCGATCTAAAAGAGACACACTAACTTAATGTAGAAACACCATTATTTTGTCTCCTAACTCATTTTCCTAACAAGACAACCTCAATGATAAGACGCACACTGTTTTCCATGCATTTCTTGCTAAAAGAGCTAAGATCGTGATTATCTTTATTGCTGAATGAGCTAGGTGGCTATTCAACTCCGATCTAAAAGAAACACGCTAACTTTATGTAGAAACACCGTTATTTTGTCTTCTAACTTATTTTCCTAACACGACAACCTCAATGATAAGACACACACTGTTTTCCATGCATTTCTTGCTAAAAGAGCTAAGATCGTGATTATCTCTGTTGCTGAATGAGCTAGGGGGCTAATTCAACTCCGATCTAAAAGAGACACACTAACTTAATGTAGAAACACCGTTATTTTGTCTCCTAACTCATTTTCCTAACAAGACAACCTCAATGATAAGATGCACACTGTTTTCCATGCATTTCTTGCTAAAAGAGCTAGGGGGCTAATTCAACTCCGATCTAAAAGAGACACACTAACTTAATGTAGAAACACCGTTATTTTGTCTCCTAACTCATTTTCCTAACAAGACAACCTCAATGATAAGATGCACACTGTTTTCCATGCATTTCTTGCTAAAAGAGCTCAAGATCGTGATTATCTTTATTGCTGAATGAGCTAGGTGGCTATTCAACTCCGATCTAAAAGAAACACATTAATTTTATGTAGAAACACCGTTATTTTGTCTCCTAACTCATTTTCCTAAAAAGACAACCTCAATGATAAGACGCACACTGTTTTCCATGCATTTCTTGCTAAAAGAGCTAAGATCGTGATTATCTCTGTTGCTGAATGAGCTAGGGGGCTAATTCAAATCCGATCTAAAAGAGACACACTAACTTAATGTAGAAACACCATTATTTTGTCTCCTAACTCATTTTCCTAACAAGACAACCTCAATGATAAGACGCACACTGTTTTCCATGCATTTCTTGCTAAAAGAGCTAAGATCGTGATTATCTCTGTTGCTGAATGAGCTAGGGGGCTAATTCAACTCCAATCTAAAAGAGACACACTAACTTAATGTAGAAACACCGGTATTTTGTCTCCTAACTCATTTTCCTAACAAGACAACCTCAATGATAAGACGCACAGTGTTTTCCATGCATTTCTTGCTAAAAGAGCTAAGATCGTGATTATCTCTGTTGCAGAATGAGCTAGGGGGCTATTCAACTCCGATCTAAAAGAGACACACTAACTTAATGTAGAAACACCGGTATTTTGTCTCCTAACTCATTTTCCTAACAAGACAACCTCAATGATAAGACGCACACTGTTTTCCATGCATTTCTTGCTAAAAGAGCTAAGATCGTGATTATCTCTGTTGCTGAATGAGCTAGGGGGCTAAATCAACTCCGATCTAAAAGAGACACACTAACTTAATGTAGAAACACCGTTATTTTGTCTCCTAACTCATTTTCCTAACAAGACAACCTCAATGATAAGACGCACACTGTTTTCCATGCATTTCTTGCTAAAAGAGCTAAGATCGTGATTATCTCTGTTGCTGAATGAGCTAGGGGGCTAAATCAACTCCGATCTAAAAGAGACACACTAACTTAATGTAGAAACACCGGTATTTTGTCTCCTAACTCATTTTCCTAACAAGACAACCTCAATGATAAGACGCACACTGTTTTCCATGCAATTCTTGCTAAAAGAGCTAAGATCGTGATTATCTCTGTTGCTGAATGAGCTAGGGGGCTAAATCAACTCCGATCTAAAAGAGACACACTAACTTAATGTAGAAACACCGTTATTTTGTCTCCTAACTCATTTTCCTAACAAGACAACCTCAATGATAAGACGCACACTGTTTTCCATGCATTTCTTGCTAAAAAAGCTAAGATAGTGATTATCTTTATTGCTGAATGAGCCAGGGGGCTATTCAACTCCGATCTAAAAGAGACACACTAGCTTAATGTAGAAACACCGTTATTGTGTCTCCTAACTCATTTTCCTAAAAAGACAACCTCAATGATAAGACGAACACTGTTTTCCATGCATTTCTTGCTAAAAGAGCTAAGATCATGATTATCTTTATTGCTGAATGAGCTAGGTGGCTATTCAACTCCGATTTAAAAGAAACACGCTAACTTTATGTAGAAACACCGTTATTTTGTCTTCTAACTCATTTTCCTAACACGACAACCTCAATGATAAGACGCACACTGTTTTCCATGCATTTCTTGCTAAAAGAGCTAAGATCGTGATTATCTCTGTTGCTGAATGAGCTAGGGGGCTATTCAACTCCGATCTAAAAGAGACACACTAACTTAATGTAGAAACACCGTTATTTTGTCTCCTAACTCATTTTCCTAACAAGACAACCTCAATGATAAGACGCACACTGTTTTCCATGCATTTCTTGCTAAAAGAGCTAAGATCGTGATTATCTCTGTTGCTGAATGAGCTAGGGGGCTATTCAACTCCGATCTAAAAGAGACACACTAACTTAATGTAGAAACACCGTTATTTTGTCTCCTAACTCATTTTCCTAACAAGACAACCTCAATGATAAAACGAACACTGTTTTCCATGCATTTCTTGCTAAAAGAGCTAAGATCGTGATTATCTTTATTGCTGAATGAGCTAGGTGGCTATTCAACTCCGATCTAAAAGAAACACATTAACTTTATGTAGAAACACCATTATTTTGTCTCCTAACTCATTTTCCTAACAAGACAACCTCAATGATAAGACGAACACTGTTTTCCATGCATTTCTTGCTAAAAGAGCTAAGATCGTGATTATCTCTGTTGCTGAATGAGCTAGGGGGCTAATTCAACTCCGATCTAAAAGAGACACACTAACTTAATGTAGAAACACCGGTATTTTGTCTCCTAACTCATTTTCCTAACAAGACAACCTCAATGATAAGACGCACACTGTTTTCCATGCATTTCTTGCTAAAAGAGCTAAGATCGTGATTATCTCTGTTGCTGAATGAGCTAGGGGGCTAATTCAAATCCGATCTAAAAGAGACACACTAACTTAATGTAGAAACACCGTTATTTTGTCTCCTAACTCATTTTCCTAACAAGACAACCTCAATGATAAGACGCACACTGTTTTCCATGCATTTCTTGCTAAAAGAGCTAAGATCGTGATTATCGCTATTGCTGAATGAGCTAGGAGGCTATTCAACTCTAATCTAAGAGAGACTCACTAACTTCATGTAGGAACACCGTTACTTTGTCTCCTAACTCATTTTCCTAACAAGACAACCTCAATGAACGCACACTGTTTTCCATGCATTTCTTGCTAAAAGAGCTAAGATCGTGATTATCTCTGTTGCTGAATGAGCTAGGGGGCTAATTACACTCCAATCTAAAAGAGACACACTAACTTAATGTAGAAACACCGTTATTTTGTCTCCTAACTCATTTTCCTAATAAGGCAACCTCAATGATAAGAGGAACACTGTTTTCCATGCATTTCTTGCTAAAAGAGCTAAGATCGTGATTATCTCTGTTGCAGAATGAGCTAGGGGGCTATTCAACTCCGATCTAAAAGAGACACACTAACTTAATGTAGAAACACCGGTATTTTGTCTCCTAACTCATTTTCCTAACAAGACAACCTCAATGATAAGACGCACACTGTTTTCCATGCATTTCTTGCTAAAAGAGCTAAGATCGTGATTATCTCTGTTGCAGAATGAGCTAGGGGGCTATTCAACTCCGATCTAAAAGAGACACACTAACTTAATGTAGAAACACCGTTATTTTGTCTCCTAACTCATTTTCCTAACAAGACAACCTCAATGATAAGACGCACACTGTTTTCCATGCATTACTTGCTAAAAGAGCTAAGATCGTGATTATCTCTGTTGCTGAATGAGCTAGGGGGCTATTCAACTCCGATCTAAAAGAGACACACTAACTTAATGTAGAAACACCGTTATTTTGTCTCCTAACTCATTTTCCTAACAAGACAACCTCAATGATAAGACGAACACTGTTTTCCATGCATTTCTTGCTAAAAGAGCTAAGATCGTGATTATCTCTGTTGCTGAATGAGCTAGGGGGCTAATTCAACTCCGATCTAAAAGAGACACACTAACTTAATGTAGAAACACCGTTATTTTGTCTCCTAACTCATTTTCCTAACAAGACAACCTCAATGATAAGACGCACACTGTTTTCCATGCATTTCTTGCTAAAAGAGCTAAGATCGTGATTATCTCTGTTGCTGAATGAGCTAGGGGGCTAATTCAAATCCGATCTAAAAGAGACACACTAACTTAATGTAGAAACACCGTTATTTTGTCTCCTAACTCATTTTCCTAACAAGACAACCTCAATGATAAGACGCACACTGTTATCCATGCATTTCTTGCTAAAAGAGCTAAGATCGTGATTATCTCTGTTGCTGAATGAGCTAGGAGGCTATTCAACTCTAATCTAAGAGAGACTCACTAACTTTATGTAGGAACACCGTTACTTTGTCTCCTAACTCATTTTCCTAACAAGACAACCTCAATGATAAGACGCACACTGTTTTCCATGCATTTCTTGCTAAAAGAGCTAAGATCGTGATTATCTCTGTTGCTGAATGAGCTAGGGGGCTAATTCAACTCCAATCTAAAAGAGACACACTAACTTAATGTAGAAACACCGGTATTTTGTCTCCTAACTCATTTTCCTAACAAGACAACCTCAATGATAAGACGCACACTGTTTTCCATGCATTTCTTGCTAAAAGAGCTAAGATCGTGATTATCTCTGTTGCAGAATGAGCTAGGGGGCTAATTCAACTCCAATCTGAAAGAGACACACTAACTTAATGTAGAAACACCGGTATTTTGTCTCCTAACTCATTTTCCTAACAAGACAACCTCAATGATAAGACGCACACTGTTTTCCATGCATTTCTTGCTAAAAGAGCTAAGATCGTGATTATCTCTGTTGCAGAATGAGCTAGGGGGCTATTCAACTCCGATCTAAAAGAGACACACTAACTTAATGTAGAAACACCGGTATTTTGTCTCCTAACTCATTTTCCTAACAAGACAACCTCAATGATAAGACGCACACTGTTTTCCATGCATTTCTTGCTAAAAGAGCTAAGATCGTGATTATCTCTGTTGCTGAATGTGCTAGGGGGCTAATTCAACTCCAATCTAAAAGAGACACACTAACTTAATGTAGAAACACCGGTATTTTGTCTCCTAACTCATTTTCCTAACAAGACAACCTCAATGATAAGACGCACACTGTTTTCCATGCATTTCTTGCTAAAAGAGCTAAGATCGTGATTATCTCTGTTGCAGAATGAGCTAGGGGGCTATTCAACTCCGATCTAAAAGAGACACACTAACTTAATGTAGAAACACCGGTATTTTGTCTCCTAACTCATTTTCCTAACAAGACAACCTCAATGATAAGACGCACACTGTTTTCCATGCATTTCTTGCTAAAAGAGCTAAGATCGTGATTATCTCTGTTGCAGAATGAGCTAGGGGGCTAATTCAACTCCAATCTGAAACAGACACACTAACTTAATGTAGAAACACCGGTATTTTGTCTCCTAACTCATTTTCCTAACAAGACAACCTCAATGATAAGACGCACACTGTTTTCCATGCATTTCTTGCTAAAAGAGCTAAGATCGTGATTATCTCTGTTGCAGAATGAGCTAGGGGGCTATTCAACTCCGATCTAAAAGAGACACACTAACTTAATGTAGAAACACCGGTATTTTGTCTCCTAACTAATTTTCCTAACAAGACAACCTCAATGATAAGACGCACACTGTTTTCCATGCATTTCTTGCTAAAAGAGCTAAGATCGTGATTATCTCTGTTGCTGAATGAGCTAGGGGGCTAATTCAACTCCAATCTAAAAGAGACACACTAACTTAATGTAGAAACACCGGTATTTTGTCTCCTAACTCATTTTCCTAACAAGACAACCTCAATGATAAGACGCACACTGTTTTCCATGCATTTCTTGCTAAAAGAGCTAAGATCGTGATTATCTCTGTTGCAGAATGAGCTAGGGGGCTATTCAACTCCGATCTAAAAGAGACACACTAACTTAATGTAGAAACACCGGTATTTTGTCTCCTAACTCATTTTCCTAACAAGACAACCTCAATGATAAGACGCACACTGTTTTCCATGCATTTCTTGCTAAAAGAGCTAAGATCGTGATTATCTCTGTTGCTGAATGAGCTAGGGGGCTAAATCAACTCCGATCTAAAAGAGACACACTAACTTAATGTAGAAACACCGTTATTTTGTCTCCTAACTCATTTTCCTAACAAGACAACCTCAATGATAAGACGCACACTGTTTTCCATGCATTTCTTGCTAAAAGAGCTAAGATCGTGATTATCTCTGTTGCTGAATGAGCTAGGGGGCTAAATCAACTCCGATCTAAAAGAGACACACTAACTTAATGTAGAAACACCGGTATTTTGTCTCCTAACTCATTTTCCTAACAAGACAACCTCAATGATAAGACGCACACTGTTTTCCATGCATTTCTTGCTAAAAGAGCTAAGATCGTGATTATCTCTGTTGCTGAATGAGCTAGGGGGCTAAATCAACTCCGATCTAAAAGAGACACACTAACTTAATGTAGAAACACCGTTATTTTGTCTCCTAACTCATTTTCCTAACAAGACAACCTCAATGATAAGACGCACACTGTTTTCCATGCATTTCTTGCTAAAAGAGCTAAGATAGTGATTATCTTTATTGCTGAATGAGCCAGGGGGCTATTCAACTCCGATCTAAAAGAGACACACTAGCTTAATGTAGAAACACCGTTATTGTGTCTCCTAACTCATTTTCCTAACAAGACAACCTCAATGATAAGACGAACACTGTTTTCCATGCATTTCTTGCTAAAAGAGCTAAGATCATGATTATCTTTATTGCTGAATGAGCTAGGTGGCTATTCAACTCCGATTTAAAAGAAACACGCTAACTTTATGTAGAAACACCGTTATTTTGTCTTCTAACTCATTTTCCTAACACGACAACCTCAATGATAAGACGCACACTGTTTTCCATGCATTTCTTGCTAAAAGAGCTAAGATCGTGATTATCTCTGTTGCTGAATGAGCTAGGGGGCTAATTCAACTCCGATCTAAACGAGACACACTAACTTAATGTAGAAACACCGTTATTTTGTCTCCTAACTCATTTTCCTAACAAGACAACCTCAATGATAAGACGCACACTGTTTTCCATGCATTTCTTGCTAAAAGAGCTAAGATCGTGATTATCTCTGTTGCTGAATGAGCTAGGAGGCTATTCAACTCTAATCTAAGAGAGACTCACTAACTTCATGTAGGAACACCGTTACTTTGTCTCCTAACTCATTTTCCTAACAAGACAACCTCAATGATAAGACGCACACTGTTTTCCATGCATTTCTTGCTAAAAGAGCTAAGATCGTGATTATCTCTGTTGCTGAATGAGCTAGGGGGCTAATTCAACTCCGATCTAAAAGAGACACACTAACTTAATGTAGAAACACCGTTATTTTGTCTCCTAACTAATTTTCCTAACAAGACAACCTCAATGATAAGACGAAAACTGTTTTCCATGCATTTCTTGCTAAAAGAGCTAAGATAGTGATTATCTTTATTGCTGAATGAGCCAGGGGGCTATTCAACTCCGATCTAAAAGAGACACACTAGCTTAATGTAGAAACACCGTTATTTTGTCTCCTAACTCATTTTCCTAACAAGACAACCTCAATGATAAGACGAACACTGTTTTCCATGCATTTCTTGCTAAAAGAGCTAAGATCGTGATTATCTCTGTTGCTGAATGAGCTAGGGGGCTATTCAACTCCGATCTAAAAGAGACACACTAGCTTAATGTAGAAACACCGTTATTGTGTCTCCTAACTCATTTTCCTAACAAGACAACCTCAATGATAAGACGCACACTGTTTTCCATGCATTTCTTGCTAAAAGAGCTAAGATCGTGATTATCTCTGTTGCTGAATGAGCTAGGGGGCTATTTAACTCCGATCTAAAAGAGACACACTAACTTAATGTAGAAACACCGTTATTTTGTCTCCTAACTCATTTTCCTAACAAGACAACCTCAATGATAAGACGAACACTGTTTTCCATGCATTTCTTGCTAAAAGAGCTAAGATCGTGATTATATCTGTTGCTGAATGAGCTAGGGGGCTATTCAACTCCGATCTAAAAGAGACACACTAACTTAATGTAGAAACACCGTTATTTTGTCTCCTAAATCATTTTCCTAACAAGACAACCTCAATGATAAGACGCACACTGTTTTCCATGCATTTCTTGCTAAAAGAGCTAAGATCGTGATTATCTTTATTGCTGAATGAGCTAGGTGGCTATTCAACTCCGATCTAAAAGAAACACGCTAACTTTATGTAGAAACACCGTTATTTTGTCTTCTAACTCATTTTCCTAACACGACAACCTCAATGATAAGACACACACTGTTTTCCATGCATTTCTTGCTAAAAGAGCTAAGATCGTGATTATCTCTGTTGCTGAATGAGCTAGGGGGCTAATTCAACTCCGATCTAAAAGAGACACACTAACTTAATGTAGAAACACCGTTATTTTGTCTCCTAACTCATTTTCCTAACAAGACAACCTCAATGATAAGATGCACACTGTTTTCCATGCATTTCTTGCTAAAAGAGCTAAGATCGTGATTATCTCTGTTGCTGAATGAGCTAGGGGGCTAATTCAACTCCGATCTAAAAGAGACACACTAACTTAATGTAGAAACACCGATATTTTGTCTCCTAACTCATTTTCCTAACAAGACAACCTCAATGATAAGATGCACACTGTTTTCCATGCATTTCTTGCTAAAAGAGCTAAGATCGTGATTATCTTTATTGCTGAATGAGCTAGGTGGCTATTCAACTCCGATCTAAAAGAAACACACTAATTTTATGTAGAAACACCGTTATTTTGTCTCCTAACTCATTTTCCTAAAAAGACAACCTCAATGATAAGACGAACACTGTTTTCCATGCATTTCTTGCTAAAAGAGCTAAGATCGTGATTATCTCTGTTGCAGAATGAGCTAGGGGGCTATTCAACTCCGATCTAAAAGAGACACACTAACTTAATGTAGAAACACCGTTATTTTGTCTCCTAACTCATTTTCCTAACAAGACAACCTCAATGATAAGACGCACACTGTTTTCCATGCATTTCTTGCTAAAAGAGCTAAGATCGTGATTATCTCTGTTGCTGAATGAGCCAGGGGGCTAATTCAACTCCGATCTAAAAGAGACACACTAACTTAATGTAGAAACACGTTATTTTTTCTCCTAACTCATTTTCCTAACAAGACAACCTCAATGATAAGACGAACACTGTTTTCCATGCATTTCTTTCTAAAAGAGCTAAGATCGTGATTATCTCTGTTGCTGAATGAGCTAGGAAGCTATTCAACTCCGATCTAAAAGAGACACACTAACTTAATGTAGAAACACCGGTATTTTGTCTCCTAACTCATTTTCCTAACAAGACAACCTCAATGATAAGACGCACACTGTTTTCCATGCATTTCTTGCTAAAAGAGCTAAGATCGTGATTATCTCTGTTGCTGAATGAGCTAGGGGGCTAATTCAAATCCGATCTAAAAGAGACACACTAACTTAATGTAGAAACACCATTATTTTGTCTCCTAACTCATTTTCCTAACAAGACAACCTCAATGATAAGACGCACATTGTTTTCCATGCATTTCTTGCTAAAAGAGCTAAGATCGTGATTATCTTTATTGCTGAATGAGCTAGGTGGCTATTCAACTCCGATCTAAAAGAAACACGCTAACTTTATGTAGAAACACCGTTATTTTGTCTTCTAACTCATTTTCCTAACACGACAACCTCAATGATAAGACACACACTGTTTTCCATGCATTTCTTGCTAAAAGAGCTAAGATCGTGATTATCTCTGTTGCTGAATGAGCTAGGGGGCTAATTCAACTCCGATCTAAAAGAGACACACTAACTTAATGTAGAAACACCGTTATTTTGTCTCCTAACTCATTTTCCTAACAAGACAACCTCAATGATAAGATGCACACTGTTTTCCATGCATTTCTTGCTAAAAGAGCTAAGATCGTGATTATCTTTATTGCTGAATGAGCTAGGTGGCTATTCAACTCCGATCTAAAAGAAACACACTAATTTTATGTAGAAACACCGTTATTTTGTCTCCTAACTCATTTTCCTAAAAAGACAACCTCAATGATAAGACGAACACTGTTTTCCATGCATTTCTTGCTAAAAGAGCTAAGATCGTGATTATCTCTGTTGCAGAATGAGCTAGGGGGCTATTCAACTCCGATCTAAAAGAGACACACTAACTTAATGTAGAAACACCGTTATTTTGTCTCCTAACTCATTTTCCTAACAAGACAACCTCAATGATAAGACGCACACTGTTTTCCATGCATTTCTTGCTAAAAGAGCTAAGATCGTGATTATCTCTGTTGCTGAATGAGCCAGGGGGCTAATTCAACTCCGATCTAAAAGAGACACACTAACTTAATGTAGAAACACGTTATTTTTTCTCCTAACTCATTTTCCTAACAAGACAACCTCAATGATAAGACGAACACTGTTTTCCATGCATTTCTTTCTAAAAGAGCTAAGATCGTGATTATCTCTGTTGCAGAATGAGCTAGGGGGCTATTCAACTCCGATCTAAAAGAGACACACTAACTTAATGTAGAAACACCGGTATTTTGTCTCCTAACTCATTTTCCTAACAAGACAACCTCAATGATAAGACGCACACTGTTTTCCATGCATTTCTTGCTAAAAGAGCTAAGATCGTGATTATCTCTGTTGCAGAATGAGCTAGGGGGCTATTCAACTCCGATCTAAAAGAGACACACTAACTTAATGTAGAAACACCGTTATTTTGTCTCCTAACTCATTTTCCTAACAAGACAACCTCAATGATAAGACGCACACTGTTTTCCATGCATTACTTGCTAAAAGAGCTAAGATCGTGATTATCTCTGTTGCTGAATGAGCTAGGGGGCTATTCAACTCCGATCTAAAAGAGACACACTAACTTAATGTAGAAACACCGTTATTTTGTCTCCTAACTCATTTTCCTAACAAGACAACCTCAATGATAAGACGAACACTGTTTTCCATGCATTTCTTGCTAAAAGAGCTAAGATCGTGATTATCTCTGTTGCTGAATGAGCTAGGGGGCTAATTCAACTCCGATCTAAAAGAGACACACTAACTTAATGTAGAAACACCGGTATTTTGTCTCCTAACTCATTTTCCTAACAAGACAACCTCAATGATAAGACGCACACTGTTTTCCATGCATTTCTTGCTAAAAGAGCTAAGATCGTGATTATCTCTGTTGCTGAATGAGCTAGGGGGCTAATTCAAATCCGATCTAAAAGAGACACACTAACTTAATGTAGAAACACCGGTATTTTGTCTCCTAACTCATTTTCCTAACAAGACAACCTCAATGATAAGACGCACACTGTTTTCCATGCATTTCTTGCTAAAAGAGCTAAGATCGTGATTATCTCTGTTGCAGAATGAGCTAGGGGGCTATTCAACTCCGATCTAAAAGAGACACACTAACTTAATGTAGAAACACCGTTATTTTGTCTCCTAACTCATTTTCCTAACAAGACAACCTCAATGATAAGACGCACACTGTTTTCCATGCATTTCTTGCTAAAAGAGCTAAGATCGTGATTATCTTTATTGCTGAATGAGCTAGGTGGCTATTCAACTCCGATCTAAAAGAAACACACTAATTTTATGTAGAAACACCGTTATTTTGTCTCCTAACTCATTTTCCTAAAAAGACAACCTCAATGATAAGACGAACACTGTTTTCCATGCATTTCTTGCTAAAAGAGCTAAGATCGTGATTATCTCTGTTGCAGAATGAGCTAGGGGGCTATTCAACTCCGATCTAAAAGAGACACACTAACTTAATGTAGAAACACCGTTATTTTGTCTCCTAACTCATTTTCCTAACAAGACAACCTCAATGATAAGACGCACACTGTTTTCCATGCATTTCTTGCTAAAAGAGCTAAGATCGTGATTATCTCTGTTGCTGAATGAGCTAGGGGGCTAATTCAACTCCGATCTAAAAGAGACACACTAACTTAATGTAGAAACACCGGTATTTTGTCTCCTAACTCATTTTCCTAACAAGACAACCTCAATGATAAGACGCACACTGTTTTCCATGCATTTCTTGCTAAAAGAGCTAAGATCGTGATTATCTCTGTTGCTGAATGAGCTAGGGGGCTAATTCAAATCCGATCTAAAAGAGACACACTAACTTAATGTAGAAACACCGGTATTTTGTCTCCTAACTCATTTTCCTAACAAGACAACCTCAATGATAAGACGCACACTGTTTTCCATGCATTTCTTGCTAAAAGAGCTAAGATCGTGATTATCTCTGTTGCTGAATGAGCTAGGGGGCTAAATCAACTCCGATCTAAAAGAGACACACTAACTTAATGTAGAAACACCGTTATTTTGTCTCCTAACTCATTTTCCTAACAAGACAACCTCAATGATAAGACGCACACTGTTTTCCATGCATTTCTTGCTAAAAGAGCTAAGATCGTGATTATCTCTGTTGCTGAATGAGCTAGGGGGCTAAATCAACTCCGATCTAAAAGAGACACACTAACTTAATGTAGAAACACCGGTATTTTGTCTCCTAACTCATTTTCCTAACAAGACAACCTCAATGATAAGACGCACACTGTTTTCCATGCATTTCTTGCTAAAAGAGCTAAGATCGTGATTATCTCTGTTGCTGAATGAGCTAGGGGGCTAAATCAACTCCGATCTAAAAGAGACACACTAACTTAATGTAGAAACACCGTTATTTTGTCTCCTAACTCATTTTCCTAACAAGACAACCTCAATGATAAGACGCACACTGTTTTCCATGCATTTCTTGCTAAAAGAGCTAAGATAGTGATTATCTTTATTGCTGAATGAGCCAGGGGGCTATTCAACTCCGATCTAAAAGAGACACACTAGCTTAATGTAGAAACACCGTTATTGTGTCTCCTAACTCATTTTCCTAACAAGACAACCTCAATGATAAGACGAACACTGTTTTCCATGCATTTCTTGCTAAAAGAGCTAAGATCATGATTATCTTTATTGCTGAATGAGCTAGGTGGCTATTCAACTCCGATTTAAAAGAAACACGCTAACTTTATGTAGAAACACCGTTATTTTGTCTTCTAACTCATTTTCCTAACACGACAACCTCAATGATAAGACGCACACTGTTTTCCATGCATTTCTTGCTAAAAGAGCTAAGATCGTGATTATCTCTGTTGCTGAATGAGCTAGGGGGCTAATTCAACTCCGATCTAAACGAGACACACTAACTTAATGTAGAAACACCGTTATTTTGTCTCCTAACTCATTTTCCTAACAAGACAACCTCAATGATAAGACGCACACTGTTTTCCATGCATTTCTTGCTAAAAGAGCTAAGATCGTGATTATCTCTGTTGCTGAATGAGCTAGGAGGCTATTCAACTCTAATCTAAGAGAGACTCACTAACTTCATGTAGGAACACCGTTACTTTGTCTCCTAACTCATTTTCCTAACAAGACAACCTCAATGATAAGACGCACACTGTTTTCCATGCATTTCTTGCTAAAAGAGCTAAGATCGTGATTATCTCTGTTGCTGAATGAGCTAGGGGGCTAATTCAACTCCGATCTAAAAGAGACACACTAACTTAATGTAGAAACACCGTTATTTTGTCTCCTAACTAATTTTCCTAACAAGACAACCTCAATGATAAGACGAAAACTGTTTTCCATGCATTTCTTGCTAAAAGAGCTAAGATAGTGATTATCTTTATTGCTGAATGAGCCAGGGGGCTATTCAACTTCGATCTAAAAGAGACACACTAGCTTAATGTAGAAACACCGTTATTTTGTCTCCTAACTCATTTTCCTAACAAGACAACCTCAATGATAAGACGAACACTGTTTTCCATGCATTTCTTGCTAAAAGAGCTAAGATCGTGATTATCTCTGTTGCTGAATGAGCTAGGGGGCTATTCAACTCCGATCTAAAAGAGACACACTAGCTTAATGTAGAAACACCGTTATTGTGTCTCCTAACTCATTTTCCTAACAAGACAACCTCAATGATAAGACGCACACTGTTTTCCATGCATTTCTTGCTAAAAGAGCTAAGATCGTGATTATCTCTGTTGCTGAATGAGCTAGGGGGCTATTTAACTCCGATCTAAAAGAGACACACTAACTTAATGTAGAAACACCGTTATTTTGTCTCCTAACTCATTTTCCTAACAAGACAACCTCAATGATAAGACGAACACTGTTTTCCATGCATTTCTTGCTAAAAGAGCTAAGATCGTGATTATATCTGTTGCTGAATGAGCTAGGGGGCTATTCAACTCCGATCTAAAAGAGACACACTAACTTAATGTAGAAACACCGTTATTTTGTCTCCTAAATCATTTTCCTAACAAGACAACCTCAATGATAAGACGCACACTGTTTTCCATGCATTTCTTGCTAAAAGAGCTAAGATCGTGATTATCTTTATTGCTGAATGAGCTAGGTGGCTATTCAACTCCGATCTAAAAGAAACACGCTAACTTTATGTAGAAACACCGTTATTTTGTCTTCTAACTCATTTTCCTAACACGACAACCTCAATGATAAGACACACACTGTTTTCCATGCATTTCTTGCTAAAAGAGCTAAGATCGTGATTATCTCTGTTGCTGAATGAGCTAGGGGGCTAATTCAACTCCGATCTAAAAGAGACACACTAACTTAATGTAGAAACACCGATATTTTGTCTCCTAACTCATTTTCCTAACAAGACAACCTCAATGATAAGATGCACACTGTTTTCCATGCATTTCTTGCTAAAAGAGCTAAGATCGTGATTATCTTTATTGCTGAATGAGCTAGGTGGCTATTCAACTCCGATCTAAAAGAAACACACTAATTTTATGTAGAAACACCGTTATTTTGTCTCCTAACTCATTTTCCTAAAAAGACAACCTCAATGATAAGACGAACACTGTTTTCCATGCATTTCTTGCTAAAAGAGCTAAGATCGTGATTATCTCTGTTGCAGAATGAGCTAGGGGGCTATTCAACTCCGATCTAAAAGAGACACACTAACTTAATGTAGAAACACCGTTATTTTGTCTCCTAACTCATTTTCCTAACAAGACAACCTCAATGATAAGACGCACACTGTTTTCCATGCATTTCTTGCTAAAAGAGCTAAGATCGTGATTATCTCTGTTGCTGAATGAGCCAGGGGGCTAATTCAACTCCGATCTAAAAGAGACACACTAACTTAATGTAGAAACACGTTATTTTTTCTCCTAACTCATTTTCCTAACAAGACAACCTCAATGATAAGACGAACACTGTTTTCCATGCATTTCTTTCTAAAAGAGCTAAGATCGTGATTATCTCTGTTGCTGAATGAGCTAGGAAGCTATTCAACTCCGATCTAAAAGAGACACACTAACTTAATGTAGAAACACCGGTATTTTGTCTCCTAACTCATTTTCCTAACAAGACAACCTCAATGATAAGACGCACACTGTTTTCCATGCATTTCTTGCTAAAAGAGCTAAGATCGTGATTATCTCTGTTGCTGAATGAGCTAGGGGGCTAATTCAAATCCGATCTAAAAGAGACACACTAACTTAATGTAGAAACACCATTATTTTGTCTCCTAACTCATTTTCCTAACAAGACAACCTCAATGATAAGACGCACATTGTTTTCCATGCATTTCTTGCTAAAAGAGCTAAGATCGTGATTATCTTTATTGCTGAATGAGCTAGGTGGCTATTCAACTCCGATCTAAAAGAAACACGCTAACTTTATGTAGAAACACCGTTATTTTGTCTTCTAACTCATTTTCCTAACACGACAACCTCAATGATAAGACACACACTGTTTTCCATGCATTTCTTGCTAAAAGAGCTAAGATCGTGATTATCTCTGTTGCTGAATGAGCTAGGGGGCTAATTCAACTCCGATCTAAAAGAGACACACTAACTTAATGTAGAAACACCGTTATTTTGTCTCCTAACTCATTTTCCTAACAAGACAACCTCAATGATAAGATGCACACTGTTTTCCATGCATTTCTTGCTAAAAGAGCTAAGATCGTGATTATCTTTATTGCTGAATGAGCTAGGTGGCTATTCAACTCCGATCTAAAAGAAACACACTAATTTTATGTAGAAACACCGTTATTTTGTCTCCTAACTCATTTTCCTAAAAAGACAACCTCAATGATAAGACGAACACTGTTTTCCATGCATTTCTTGCTAAAAGAGCTAAGATCGTGATTATCTCTGTTGCAGAATGAGCTAGGGGGCTATTCAACTCCGATCTAAAAGAGACACACTAACTTAATGTAGAAACACCGTTATTTTGTCTCCTAACTCATTTTCCTAACAAGACAACCTCAATGATAAGACGCACACTGTTTTCCATGCATTTCTTGCTAAAAGAGCTAAGATCGTGATTATCTCTGTTGCTGAATGAGCCAGGGGGCTAATTCAACTCCGATCTAAAAGAGACACACTAACTTAATGTAGAAACACGTTATTTTTTCTCCTAACTCATTTTCCTAACAAGACAACCTCAATGATAAGACGAACACTGTTTTCCATGCATTTCTTTCTAAAAGAGCTAAGATCGTGATTATCTCTGTTGCAGAATGAGCTAGGGGGCTATTCAACTCCGATCTAAAAGAGACACACTAACTTAATGTAGAAACACCGGTATTTTGTCTCCTAACTCATTTTCCTAACAAGACAACCTCAATGATAAGACGCACACTGTTTTCCATGCATTTCTTGCTAAAAGAGCTAAGATCGTGATTATCTCTGTTGCAGAATGAGCTAGGGGGCTATTCAACTCCGATCTAAAAGAGACACACTAACTTAATGTAGAAACACCGTTATTTTGTCTCCTAACTCATTTTCCTAACAAGACAACCTCAATGATAAGACGCACACTGTTTTCCATGCATTACTTGCTAAAAGAGCTAAGATCGTGATTATCTCTGTTGCTGAATGAGCTAGGGGGCTATTCAACTCCGATCTAAAAGAGACACACTAACTTAATGTAGAAACACCGTTATTTTGTCTCCTAACTCATTTTCCTAACAAGACAACCTCAATGATAAGACGAACACTGTTTTCCATGCATTTCTTGCTAAAAGAGCTAAGATCGTGATTATCTCTGTTGCTGAATGAGCTAGGGGGCTAATTCAACTCCGATCTAAAAGAGACACACTAACTTAATGTAGAAACACCGGTATTTTGTCTCCTAACTCATTTTCCTAACAAGACAACCTCAATGATAAGACGCACACTGTTTTCCATGCATTTCTTGCTAAAAGAGCTAAGATCGTGATTATCTCTGTTGCTGAATGAGCTAGGGGGCTAATTCAAATCCGATCTAAAAGAGACACACTAACTTAATGTAGAAACACCGGTATTTTGTCTCCTAACTCATTTTCCTAACAAGACAACCTCAATGATAAGACGCACACTGTTTTCCATGCATTTCTTGCTAAAAGAGCTAAGATCGTGATTATCTCTGTTGCAGAATGAGCTAGGGGGCTATTCAACTCCGATCTAAAAGAGACACACTAACTTAATGTAGAAACACCGGTATTTTGTCTCCTAACTCATTTTCCTAAAAAGACAACCTCAATGATAAGACGCACACTGTTTTCCATGCATTTCTTGCTAAAAGAGCTAAGATCGTGATTATCTCTGTTGCTGAATGTGCTAGGGGGCTAATTCAACTCCAATCTAAAAGAGACACACTAACTTAATGTAGAAACACCGGTATTTTGTCTCCTAACTCATTTTCCTAACAAGACAACCTCAATGATAAGACGCACACTGTTTTCCATGCATTTCTTGCTAAAAGAGCTAAGATCGTGATTATCTCTGTTGCAGAATGAGCTAGGGGGCTAATTCAACTCCAATCTGAAAGAGACACACTAACTTAATGTAGAAACACCGGTATTTTGTCTCCTAACTCATTTTCCTAACAAGACAACCTCAATGATAAGACGCACACTGTTTTCCATGCATTTCTTGCTAAAAGAGCTAAGATCGTGATTATCTCTGTTGCAGAATGAGCTAGGGGGCTATTCAACTCCGATCTAAAAGAGACACACTAACTTAATGTAGAAACACCGGTATTTTGTCTCCTAACTAATTTTCCTAACAAGACAACCTCAATGATAAGACGCACACTGTTTTCCATGCATTTCTTGCTAAAAGAGCTAAGATCGTGATTATCTCTGTTGCTGAATGAGCTAGGGGGCTAATTCAACTCCAATCTAAAAGAGACACACTAACTTAATGTAGAAACACCGGTATTTTGTCTCCTAACTCATTTTCCTAACAAGACAACCTCAATGATAAGACGCACACTGTTTTCCATGCATTTCTTGCTAAAAGAGCTAAGATCGTGATTATCTCTGTTGCAGAATGAGCTAGGGGGCTATTCAACTCCGATCTAAAAGAGACACACTAACTTAATGTAGAAACACCGGTATTTTGTCTCCTAACTCATTTTCCTAACAAGACAACCTCAATGATAAGACGCACACTGTTTTCCATGCATTTCTTGCTAAAAGAGCTAAGATCGTGATTATCTCTGTTGCTGAATGAGCTAGGGGGCTAAATCAACTCCGATCTAAAAGAGACACACTAACTTAATGTAGAAACACCGTTATTTTGTCTCCTAACTCATTTTCCTAACAAGACAACCTCAATGATAAGACGCACACTGTTTTCCATGCATTTCTTGCTAAAAGAGCTAAGATCGTGATTATCTCTGTTGCTGAATGAGCTAGGGGGCTAAATCAACTCCGATCTAAAAGAGACACACTAACTTAATGTAGAAACACCGGTATTTTGTCTCCTAACTCATTTTCCTAACAAGACAACCTCAATGATAAGACGCACACTGTTTTCCATGCATTTCTTGCTAAAAGAGCTAAGATCGTGATTATCTCTGTTGCTGAATGAGCTAGGGGGCTAAATCAACTCCGATCTAAAAGAGACACACTAACTTAATGTAGAAACACCGTTATTTTGTCTCCTAACTCATTTTCCTAACAAGACAACCTCAATGATAAGACGCACACTGTTTTCCATGCATTTCTTGCTAAAAGAGCTAAGATAGTGATTATCTTTATTGCTGAATGAGCCAGGGGGCTATTCAACTCCGATCTAAAAGAGACACACTAGCTTAATGTAGAAACACCGTTATTGTGTCTCCTAACTCATTTTCCTAACAAGACAACCTCAATGATAAGACGAACACTGTTTTCCATGCATTTCTTGCTAAAAGAGCTAAGATCATGATTATCTTTATTGCTGAATGAGCTAGGTGGCTATTCAACTCCGATTTAAAAGAAACACGCTAACTTTATGTAGAAACACCGTTATTTTGTCTTCTAACTCATTTTCCTAACACGACAACCTCAATGATAAGACGCACACTGTTTTCCATGCATTTCTTGCTAAAAGAGCTAAGATCGTGATTATCTCTGTTGCTGAATGAGCTAGGGGGCTAATTCAACTCCGATCTAAACGAGACACACTAACTTAATGTAGAAACACCGTTATTTTGTCTCCTAACTCATTTTCCTAACAAGACAACCTCAATGATAAGACGCACACTGTTTTCCATGCATTTCTTGCTAAAAGAGCTAAGATCGTGATTATCTCTGTTGCTGAATGAGCTAGGAGGCTATTCAACTCTAATCTAAGAGAGACTCACTAACTTCATGTAGGAACACCGTTACTTTGTCTCCTAACTCATTTTCCTAACAAGACAACCTCAATGATAAGACGCACACTGTTTTCCATGCATTTCTTGCTAAAAGAGCTAAGATCGTGATTATCTCTGTTGCTGAATGAGCTAGGGGGCTAATTCAACTCCGATCTAAAAGAGACACACTAACTTAATGTAGAAACACCGTTATTTTGTCTCCTAACTAATTTTCCTAACAAGACAACCTCAATGATAAGACGAAAACTGTTTTCCATGCATTTCTTGCTAAAAGAGCTAAGATAGTGATTATCTTTATTGCTGAATGAGCCAGGGGGCTATTCAACTCCGATCTAAAAGAGACACACTAGCTTAATGTAGAAACACCGTTATTTTGTCTCCTAACTCATTTTCCTAACAAGACAACCTCAATGATAAGACGAACACTGTTTTCCATGCATTTCTTGCTAAAAGAGCTAAGATCGTGATTATCTCTGTTGCTGAATGAGCTAGGGGGCTATTCAACTCGGATCTAAAAGAGACACACTAGCTTAATGTAGAAACACCGTTATTGTGTCTCCTAACTCATTTTCCTAACAAGACAACCTCAATGATAAGACGCACACTGTTTTCCATGCATTTCTTGCTAAAAGAGCTAAGATCGTGATTATCTCTGTTGCTGAATGAGCTAGGGGGCTATTTAACTCCGATCTAAAAGAGACACACTAACTTAATGTAGAAACACCGTTATTTTGTCTCCTAACTCATTTTCCTAACAAGACAACCTCAATGATAAGACGAACACTGTTTTCCATGCATTTCTTGCTAAAAGAGCTAAGATCGTGATTATATCTGTTGCTGAATGAGCTAGGGGGCTATTCAACTCCGATCTAAAAGAGACACACTAACTTAATGTAGAAACACCGTTATTTTGTCTCCTAAATCATTTTCCTAACAAGACAACCTCAATGATAAGACGCACACTGTTTTCCATGCATTTCTTGCTAAAAGAGCTAAGATCGTGATTATCTTTATTGCTGAATGAGCTAGGTGGCTATTCAACTCCGATCTAAAAGAAACACGCTAACTTTATGTAGAAACACCGTTATTTTGTCTTCTAACTCATTTTCCTAACACGACAACCTCAATGATAAGACACACACTGTTTTCCATGCATTTCTTGCTAAAAGAGCTAAGATCGTGATTATCTCTGTTGCTGAATGAGCTAGGGGGCTAATTCAACTCCGATCTAAAAGAGACACACTAACTTAATGTAGAAACACCGATATTTTGTCTCCTAACTCATTTTCCTAACAAGACAACCTCAATGATAAGATGCACACTGTTTTCCATGCATTTCTTGCTAAAAGAGCTAAGATCGTGATTATCTTTATTGCTGAATGAGCTAGGTGGCTATTCAACTCCGATCTAAAAGAAACACACTATTTTTATGTAGAAACACCGTTATTTTGTCTCCTAACTCATTTTCCTAAAAAGACAACCTCAATGATAAGACGAACACTGTTTTCCATGCATTTCTTGCTAAAAGAGCTAAGATCGTGATTATCTCTGTTGCAGAATGAGCTAGGGGGCTATTCAACTCCGATCTAAAAGAGACACACTAACTTAATGTAGAAACACCGTTATTTTGTCTCCTAACTCATTTTCCTAACAAGACAACCTCAATGATAAGACGCACACTGTTTTCCATGCATTTCTTGCTAAAAGAGCTAAGATCGTGATTATCTCTGTTGCTGAATGAGCCAGGGGGCTAATTCAACTCCGATCTAAAAGAGACACACTAACTTAATGTAGAAACACGTTATTTTTTCTCCTAACTCATTTTCCTAACAAGACAACCTCAATGATAAGACGAACACTGTTTTCCATGCATTTCTTTCTAAAAGAGCTAAGATCGTGATTATCTCTGTTGCTGAATGAGCTAGGAAGCTATTCAACTCCGATCTAAAAGAGACACACTAACTTAATGTAGAAACACCGGTATTTTGTCTCCTAACTCATTTTCCTAACAAGACAACCTCAATGATAAGACGCACACTGTTTTCCATGCATTTCTTGCTAAAAGAGCTAAGATCGTGATTATCTCTGTTGCTGAATGAGCTAGGGGGCTAATTCAAATCCGATCTAAAAGAGACACACTAACTTAATGTAGAAACACCATTATTTTGTCTCCTAACTCATTTTCCTAACAAGACAACCTCAATGATAAGACGCACATTGTTTTCCATGCATTTCTTGCTAAAAGAGCTAAGATCGTGATTATCTTTATTGCTGAATGAGCTAGGTGGCTATTCAACTCCGATCTAAAAGAAACACGCTAACTTTATGTAGAAACACCGTTATTTTGTCTTCTAACTCATTTTCCTAACACGACAACCTCAATGATAAGACACACACTGTTTTCCATGCATTTCTTGCTAAAAGAGCTAAGATCGTGATTATCTCTGTTGCTGAATGAGCTAGGGGGCTAATTCAACTCCGATCTAAAAGAGACACACTAACTTAATGTAGAAACACCGTTATTTTGTCTCCTAACTCATTTTCCTAACAAGACAACCTCAATGATAAGATGCACACTGTTTTCCATGCATTTCTTGCTAAAAGAGCTAAGATCGTGATTATCTTTATTGCTGAATGAGCTAGGTGGCTATTCAACTCCGATCTAAAAGAAACACACTAATTTTATGTAGAAACACCGTTATTTTGTCTCCTAACTCATTTTCCTAAAAAGACAACCTCAATGATAAGACGAACACTGTTTTCCATGCATTTCTTGCTAAAAGAGCTAAGATCGTGATTATCTCTGTTGCAGAATGAGCTAGGGGGCTATTCAACTCCGATCTAAAAGAGACACACTAACTTAATGTAGAAACACCGTTATTTTGTCTCCTAACTCATTTTCCTAACAAGACAACCTCAATGATAAGACGCACACTGTTTTCCATGCATTTCTTGCTAAAAGAGCTAAGATCGTGATTATCTCTGTTGCTGAATGAGCCAGGGGGCTAATTCAACTCCGATCTAAAAGAGACACACTAACTTAATGTAGAAACACGTTATTTTTTCTCCTAACTCATTTTCCTAACAAGACAACCTCAATGATAAGACGAACACTGTTTTCCATGCATTTCTTTCTAAAAGAGCTAAGATCGTGATTATCTCTGTTGCAGAATGAGCTAGGGGGCTATTCAACTCCGATCTAAAAGAGACACACTAACTTAATGTAGAAACACCGGTATTTTGTCTCCTAACTCATTTTCCTAACAAGACAACCTCAATGATAAGACGCACACTGTTTTCCATGCATTTCTTGCTAAAAGAGCTAAGATCGTGATTATCTCTGTTGCAGAATGAGCTAGGGGGCTATTCAACTCCGATCTAAAAGAGACACACTAACTTAATGTAGAAACACCGTTATTTTGTCTCCTAACTCATTTTCCTAACAAGACAACCTCAATGATAAGACGCACACTGTTTTCCATGCATTACTTGCTAAAAGAGCTAAGATCGTGATTATCTCTGTTGCTGAATGAGCTAGGGGGCTATTCAACTCCGATCTAAAAGAGACACACTAACTTAATGTAGAAACACCGTTATTTTGTCTCCTAACTCATTTTCCTAACAAGACAACCTCAATGATAAGACGAACACTGTTTTCCATGCATTTCTTGCTAAAAGAGCTAAGATCGTGATTATCTCTGTTGCTGAATGAGCTAGGGGGCTAATTCAACTCCGATCTAAAAGAGACACACTAACTTAATGTAGAAACACCGTTATTTTGTCTCCTAACTCATTTTCCTAACAAGACAACCTCAATGATAAGACGCACACTGTTTTCCATGCATTTCTTGCTAAAAGAGCTAAGATCGTGATTATCTCTGTTGCTGAATGAGCTAGGGGGCTAATTCAAATCCGATCTAAAAGAGACACACTAACTTAATGTAGAAACACCGGTATTTTGTCTCCTAACTCATTTTCCTAACAAGACAACCTCAATGATAAGACGCACACTGTTTTCCATGCATTTCTTGCTAAAAGAGCTAAGATCGTGATTATCTCTGTTGCAGAATGAGCTAGGGGGCTATTCAACTCCGATCTAAAAGAGACACACTAACTTAATGTAGAAACACCGGTATTTTGTCTCCTAACTCATTTTCCTAACAAGACAACCTCAATGATAAGACGCACACTGTTTTCCATGCATTTCTTGCTAAAAGAGCTAAGATCGTGATTATCTCTGTTGCTGAATGTGCTAGGGGGCTAATTCAACTCCAATCTAAAAGAGACACACTAACTTAATGTAGAAACACCGGTATTTTGTCTCCTAACTCATTTTCCTAACAAGACAACCTCAATGATAAGACGCACACTGTTTTCCATGCATTTCTTGCTAAAAGAGCTAAGATCGTGATTATCTCTGTTGCAGAATGAGCTAGGGGGCTAATTCAACTCCAATCTGAAAGAGACACACTAACTTAATGTAGAAACACCGGTATTTTGTCTCCTAACTCATTTTCCTAACAAGACAACCTCAATGATAAGACGCACACTGTTTTCCATGCATTTCTTGCTAAAAGAGCTAAGATCGTGATTATCTCTGTTGCAGAATGAGCTAGGGGGCTATTCAACTCCGATCTAAAAGAGACACACTAACTTAATGTAGAAACACCGGTATTTTGTCTCCTAACTAATTTTCCTAACAAGACAACCTCAATGATAAGACGCACACTGTTTTCCATGCATTTCTTGCTAAAAGAGCTAAGATCGTGATTATCTCTGTTGCTGAATGAGCTAGGGGGCTAATTCAACTCCAATCTAAAAGAGACACACTAACTTAATGTAGAAACACCGGTATTTTGTCTCCTAACTCATTTTCCTAACAAGACAACCTCAATGATAAGACGCACACTGTTTTCCATGCATTTCTTGCTAAAAGAGCTAAGATCGTGATTATCTCTGTTGCAGAATGAGCTAGGGGGCTATTCAACTCCGATCTAAAAGAGACACACTAACTTAATGTAGAAACACCGGTATTTTGTCTCCTAACTCATTTTCCTAACAAGACAACCTCAATGATAAGACGCACACTGTTTTCCATGCATTTCTTGCTAAAAGAGCTAAGATCGTGATTATCTCTGTTGCTGAATGAGCTAGGGGGCTAAATCAACTCCGATCTAAAAGAGACACACTAACTTAATGTAGAAACACCGTTATTTTGTCTCCTAACTCATTTTCCTAACAAGACAACCTCAATGATAAGACGCACACTGTTTTCCATGCATTTCTTGCTAAAAGAGCTAAGATCGTGATTATCTCTGTTGCTGAATGAGCTAGGGGGCTAAATCAACTCCGATCTAAAAGAGACACACTAACTTAATGTAGAAACACCGGTATTTTGTCTCCTAACTCATTTTCCTAACAAGACAACCTCAATGATAAGACGCACACTGTTTTCCATGCATTTCTTGCTAAAAGAGCTAAGATCGTGATTATCTCTGTTGCTGAATGAGCTAGGGGGCTAAATCAACTCCGATCTAAAAGAGACACACTAACTTAATGTAGAAACACCGTTATTTTGTCTCCTAACTCATTTTCCTAACAAGACAACCTCAATGATAAGACGCACACTGTTTTCCATGCATTTCTTGCTAAAAGAGCTAAGATCGTGATTATCTCTGTTGCAGAATGAGCTAGGGGGCTAATTCAACTCCAATCTGAAAGAGACACACTAACTTAATGTAGAAACACCGGTATTTTGTCTCCTAACTCATTTTCCTAACAAGACAACCTCAATGATAAGACGCACACTGTTTTCCATGCATTTCTTGCTAAAAGAGCTAAGATCGTGATTATCTCTGTTGCAGAATGAGCTAGGGGGCTATTCAACTCCGATCTAAAAGAGACACACTAACTTAATGTAGAAACACCGGTATTTTGTCTCCTAACTAATTTTCCTAACAAGACAACCTCAATGATAAGACGCACACTGTTTTCCATGCATTTCTTGCTAAAAGAGCTAAGATCGTGATTATCTCTGTTGCTGAATGAGCTAGGGGGCTAATTCAACTCCAATCTAAAAGAGACACACTAACTTAATGTAGAAACACCGGTATTTTGTCTCCTAACTCATTTTCCTAACAAGACAACCTCAATGATAAGACGCACACTGTTTTCCATGCATTTCTTGCTAAAAGAGCTAAGATCGTGATTATCTCTGTTGCAGAATGAGCTAGGGGGCTATTCAACTCCGATCTAAAAGAGACACACTAACTTAATGTAGAAACACCGGTATTTTGTCTCCTAACTCATTTTCCTAACAAGACAACCTCAATGATAAGACGCACACTGTTTTCCATGCATTTCTTGCTAAAAGAGCTAAGATCGTGATTATCTCTGTTGCTGAATGAGCTAGGGGGCTAAATCAACTCCGATCTAAAAGAGACACACTAACTTAATGTAGAAACACCGTTATTTTGTCTCCTAACTCATTTTCCTAACAAGACAACCTCAATGATAAGACGCACACTGTTTTCCATGCATTTCTTGCTAAAAGAGCTAAGATCGTGATTATCTCTGTTGCTGAATGAGCTAGGGGGCTAAATCAACTCCGATCTAAAAGAGACACACTAACTTAATGTAGAAACACCGGTATTTTGTCTCCTAACTCATTTTCCTAACAAGACAACCTCAATGATAAGACGCACACTGTTTTCCATGCATTTCTTGCTAAAAGAGCTAAGATCGTGATTATCTCTGTTGCTGAATGAGCTAGGGGGCTAAATCAACTCCGATCTAAAAGAGACACACTAACTTAATGTAGAAACACCGTTATTTTGTCTCCTAACTCATTTTCCTAACAAGACAACCTCAATGATAAGACGCACACTGTTTTCCATGCATTTCTTGCTAAAAGAGCTAAGATAGTGATTATCTTTATTGCTGAATGAGCCAGGGGGCTATTCAACTCCGATCTAAAAGAGACACACTAGCTTAATGTAGAAACACCGTTATTGTGTCTCCTAACTCATTTTCCTAACAAGACAACCTCAATGATAAGACGAACACTGTTTTCCATGCATTTCTTGCTAAAAGAGCTAAGATCATGATTATCTTTATTGCTGAATGAGCTAGGTGGCTATTCAACTCCGATTTAAAAGAAACACGCTAACTTTATGTAGAAACACCGTTATTTTGTCTTCTAACTCATTTTCCTAACACGACAACCTCAATGATAAGACGCACACTGTTTTCCATGCATTTCTTGCTAAAAGAGCTAAGATCGTGATTATCTCTGTTGCTGAATGAGCTAGGGGGCTAATTCAACTCCGATCTAAACGAGACACACTAACTTAATGTAGAAACACCGTTATTTTGTCTCCTAACTCATTTTCCTAACAAGACAACCTCAATGATAAGACGCACACTGTTTTCCATGCATTTCTTGCTAAAAGAGCTAAGATCGTGATTATCTCTGTTGCTGAATGAGCTAGGAGGCTATTCAACTCTAATCTAAGAGAGACTCACTAACTTCATGTAGGAACACCGTTACTTTGTCTCCTAACTCATTTTCCTAACAAGACAACCTCAATGATAAGACGCACACTGTTTTCCATGCATTTCTTGCTAAAAGAGCTAAGATCGTGATTATCTCTGTTGCTGAATGAGCTAGGGGGCTAATTCAACTCCGATCTAAAAGAGACACACTAACTTAATGTAGAAACACCGTTATTTTGTCTCCTAACTAATTTTCCTAACAAGACAACCTCAATGATAAGACGAACACTGTTTTCCATGCATTTCTTGCTAAAAGAGCTAAGATCGTGATTATCTCTGTTGCTGAATGAGCTAGGGGGCTATTCAACTCCGATCTAAAAGAGACACACTAGCTTAATGTAGAAACACCGTTATTGTGTCTCCTAACTCATTTTCCTAACAAGACAACCTCAATGATAAGACGCACACTGTTTTCCATGCATTTCTTGCTAAAAGAGCTAAGATCGTGATTATCTCTGTTGCTGAATGAGCTAGGGGGCTATTTAACTCCGATCTAAAAGAGACACACTAACTTAATGTAGAAACACCGTTATTTTGTCTCCTAACTCATTTTCCTAACAAGACAACCTCAATGATAAGACGAACACTGTTTTCCATGCATTTCTTGCTAAAAGAGCTAAGATCGTGATTATATCTGTTGCTGAATGAGCTAGGGGGCTATTCAACTCCGATCTAAAAGAGACACACTAACTTAATGTAGAAACACCGTTATTTTGTCTCCTAAATCATTTTCCTAACAAGACAACCTCAATGATAAGACGCACACTGTTTTCCATGCATTTCTTGCTAAAAGAGCTAAGATCGTGATTATCTTTATTGCTGAATGAGCTAGGTGGCTATTCAACTCCGATCTAAAAGAAACACGCTAACTTTATGTAGAAACACCGTTATTTTGTCTTCTAACTCATTTTCCTAACACGACAACCTCAATGATAAGACGAACACTGTTTTCCATGCATTTCTTGCTAAAAGAGCTAAGATCGTGATTATCTCTGTTGCAGAATGAGCTAGGGGGCTATTCAACTCCGATCTAAAAGAGACACACTAACTTAATGTAGAAACACCGTTATTTTGTCTCCTAACTCATTTTCCTAACAAGACAACCTCAATGATAAGACGCACACTGTTTTCCATGCATTTCTTGCTAAAAGAGCTAAGATCGTGATTATCTCTGTTGCTGAATGAGCCAGGGGGCTAATTCAACTCCGATCTAAAAGAGACACACTAACTTAATGTAGAAACACGTTATTTTTTCTCCTAACTCATTTTCCTAACAAGACAACCTCAATGATAAGACGAACACTGTTTTCCATGCATTTCTTTCTAAAAGAGCTAAGATCGTGATTATCTCTGTTGCTGAATGAGCTAGGAAGCTATTCAACTCCGATCTAAAAGAGACACACTAACTTAATGTAGAAACACCGGTATTTTGTCTCCTAACTCATTTTCCTAACAAGACAACCTCAATGATAAGACGCACACTGTTTTCCATGCATTTCTTGCTAAAAGAGCTAAGATCGTGATTATCTCTGTTGCTGAATGAGCTAGGGGGCTAATTCAAATCCGATCTAAAAGAGACACACTAACTTAATGTAGAAACACCATTATTTTGTCTCCTAACTCATTTTCCTAACAAGACAACCTCAATGATAAGACGCACATTGTTTTCCATGCATTTCTTGCTAAAAGAGCTAAGATCGTGATTATCTTTATTGCTGAATGAGCTAGGTGGCTATTCAACTCCGATCTAAAAGAAACACGCTAACTTTATGTAGAAACACCGTTATTTTGTCTTCTAACTCATTTTCCTAACACGACAACCTCAATGATAAGACACACACTGTTTTCCATGCATTTCTTGCTAAAAGAGCTAAGATCGTGATTATCTCTGTTGCTGAATGAGCTAGGGGGCTAATTCAACTCCGATCTAAAAGAGACACACTAACTTAATGTAGAAACACCGTTATTTTGTCTCCTAACTCATTTTCCTAACAAGACAACCTCAATGATAAGATGCACACTGTTTTCCATGCATTTCTTGCTAAAAGAGCTAAGATCGTGATTATCTTTATTGCTGAATGAGCTAGGTGGCTATTCAACTCCGATCTAAAAGAAACACACTAATTTTATGTAGAAACACCGTTATTTTGTCTCCTAACTCATTTTCCTAAAAAGACAACCTCAATGATAAGACGAACACTGTTTTCCATGCATTTCTTGCTAAAAGAGCTAAGATCGTGATTATCTCTGTTGCAGAATGAGCTAGGGGGCTATTCAACTCCGATCTAAAAGAGACACACTAACTTAATGTAGAAACACCGTTATTTTGTCTCCTAACTCATTTTCCTAACAAGACAACCTCAATGATAAGACGCACACTGTTTTCCATGCATTTCTTGCTAAAAGAGCTAAGATCGTGATTATCTCTGTTGCTGAATGAGCCAGGGGGCTAATTCAACTCCGATCTAAAAGAGACACACTAACTTAATGTAGAAACACGTTATTTTTTCTCCTAACTCATTTTCCTAACAAGACAACCTCAATGATAAGACGAACACTGTTTTCCATGCATTTCTTTCTAAAAGAGCTAAGATCGTGATTATCTCTGTTGCTGAATGAGCTAGGGGGCTATTCAACTCCCATCTAAAAGAGACAAACTAACTTAATGTAGAAACACCGTTATTTTGTCTCCTAACTCATTTTCCTAACAAGACAACCTCAATGATAAGACGCACACTGTTTTCCATGCATTTCTTGCTAAAAGAGCTAAGATCGTGATTATCTCTGTTGCTGAATGAGCTAGGGGGCTAATTCAAATCCGATCTAAAAGAGACACACTAACTTAATGTAGAAACACCATTATTTTGTCTCCTAACTCATTTTCCTAACAAGACAACCTCAATGATAAGACGCACACTGTTTTCCATGCATTTCTTGCTAAAAGAGCTAAGATCGTGATTATCTCTGTTGCTGAATGAGCCAGGGGGCTAATTCAACTCCGATCTAAAAGAGACACACTAACTTAATGTAGAAACACGTTATTTTTTCTCCTAACTCATTTTCCTAACAAGACAACCTCAATGATAAGACGAACACTGTTTTCCATGCATTTCTTTCTAAAAGAGCTAAGATCGTGATTATCTCTGTTGCTGAATGAGCTAGGGGGCTATTCAACTCCGATCTAAAAGAGACACACTAACTTAATGTAGAAACACCGTTATTTTGTCTCCTAACTCATTTTCCTAACAAGACAACCTCAATGATAAGACGCACACTGTTTTCCATGCATTTCTTGCTAAAAGAGCTAAGATCGTGATTATCTCTGTTGCTGAATGAGCTAGGGGGCTAATTCAACTCCGATCTAAAAGAGACACACTAACTTAATGTAGAAACACCGTTATTTTGTCTCCTAACTCATTTTCCTAACAAGACAACCTCAATGATAAGACGCACACTGTTTTCCATGCATTTCTTGCTAAAAGAGCTAAGATCGTGATTATCTCTGTTGCTGAATGAGCTAGGGGGCTATTCAACTCCGATCTAAAAGAGACACACTAACTTAATGTAGAAACACCGTTATTTTGTCTCCTAACTCATTTTCCTAACAAGACAACCTCAATGATAAGACGCACACTGTTTTCCATGCATTTCTTGCTAAAAGAGCTAAGATCGTGATTATCTCTGTTGCTGAATGAGCTAGGGGGCTATTCAACTCCGATCTAAAAGAGACACACTAACTTAATGTAGAAACACCGTTATTTTGTCTCCTAACTCATTTTCCTAACAAGACAACCTCAATGATAAGACGCACACTGTTTTCCATGCATTTCTTGCTAAAAGAGCTAAGATCGTGATTATCTCTGTTGCTGAATGAGCTAGGTTGCTATTCAACTCCGATCTAAAAGAGACACACTAACTTAATGTAGAAACACCATTATTTTGTCTCCCAGCTCATTTTCCTAACAAGACAACCTCAATGATAAGACGAACACTGTTTTCCATGCATTTCTTGCTAAAAGAGCTAAGATCGTGATTATCTCTGTTGCTGAATAAGCTAGGGGGCTATTCAACTCCGATCTAAAAGAGACACACTTACTTAATGTAGAAACACCGTTATTGTGTCTCCTAACTCATTTTCCTAACAAGACAACCTCAATGATAAGACGAACACTGTTTTCCATGCATTTCTTGCTAAAAGAGCTAAGATCGTGATTATCTCTGTTGCTGAATGAGCTAGGGGGCTATTCAACTCCGATCTAAAAGAGACACACTAACTTAATGTAGAAACACCGTTATTTTGTCTCCTATTTCATTTTCCTAACAAGACAACCTCAATGATAAGACGCACACTGTTTTCCACGCATTTCTTGCTAAAAGAGCTAAGATCGTGATTATCTCTGTTGCTGAATGAGCTAGGTTGCTATTCAACTCCGATCTAAAAGAGACACACTAACTTAATGTAGAAACACCATTATTTTGTCTCCTAACTCATTTTCCTAACAAGACAACCTCAATGATAAGACGAACACTGTTTTCCATGCATTTCTTGCTAAATGAGCTAAGATCGTGATTATCTTTATTGCTGAATGAGCTAGGTGGCTATTCAACTCCGATCTAAAAGAAACACATTAACTTTATGTAGAAACACCATTATTTTGTCTCCTAACTCATTTTCCTAACAAGACAACCTCAATGATAAGACGAACACTGTTTTCCATGCATTTCTTGCTAAAAGAGCTAAGATCGTGATTATCTCTGTTGCTGAATGAGCTAGGGGGCTATTCAACTCCGATCTAAAAGAGACACACTAACTTAATGTAGAAACACCGTTATTTTGTCTCCTAACTCATTTTCCTAACAAGACAACATCAATGATAAGACGCACACTGTTTTCCACGCATTTCTTGCTAAAAGAGCTAAGATCGTGATTATCTCTGTTGCTGAATGAGCTAGGTTTCTATTCAACTCCGATCTAAAAGAGACACACTAACTTAATGTAGAAACACCGTTATTTTGTCTCCTAACTCATTTTCCTAACAAGACAACCTCAATGATAAGACGAACACTGTTTTCCATGCATTTCTTGCTAAAAGAGCTAAGATCGTGATTATCTCTGTTGCTGAATAAGCTAGGGGGCTATTCAACTCCGATCTAAAAGAGACACACTTACTTAATGTAGAAACACCGTTATTGTGTCTCCTAACTCATTTTCCTAACAAGACAACCTCAATGATAAGACGAACACTGTTTTCCATGCATTTCTTGCTAAAAGAGCTAAGATCGTGATTATCTCTGTTGCTGAATGAGCTAGGGGGCTATTCAACTCCGATCTAAAAGAGACACACTAACTTAATGTAGAAACACCGTTATTTTGTCTCCTAACTCATTTTCCTAACAAGACAACCTCAATGATAAGACGAACACTGTTTTCCATGCATTTCTTGCTAAAAGAGCTAAGATCGTGATTATCTCTGTTGCGGAATAAGCTAGGGGGCTATTTAACTCCGATCTAAAAGAGACACACTAACTTAATGTAGAAACACCGTTATTGTGTCTCCTAACTCATTTTCCTAACAAGACAACCTCAATGATAAGACGCACACTGTTTTCCATGCATTTTTTTGCTGAAAGAGCTAAGATCGTGATTATCTCTGTTGCTGAATGAGCTAGGGGGCTCATTCAACTCCGATCTAAAAGAGACACACTAACCTAATGTAGAAACACTGTTATTTTGTCTCCTAACTCATTTTCCTAACAAGACAACCTCAATGATAAGACGCACACTGTTTTCCATGCATTTCTTGCTAAAAGAGCTAAGATCGTGATTATCTCTGTTGCTGAATGAGCTAGGGGGCTATTCAACTCCGATCTAAAAGAGACACACTAACTTAATGTAGAAACACCGTTATTGTGTCTCCTAACTCATTTTCCTAACAAGACAACCTCAATGATAAGACGCACACTGTTTTCCATGCATTTCTTGCTAAAAGAGCTAAGATCGTGATTATCTCTGTTGCTGAATGAGCTAGGGGGCTAATTCAACTCAGATCTAAAAGAGACACACTAACTTAATGTAGAAACACCGTTATTTTGTCTCCTAACTCATTTTCCTAACAAGACAACCTCAATGATAAGACGCACACTGTTTTCCATGCATTTCTTGCTAAAAGAGCTAAGATCGTGATTATCTCTGTTGCTGAATGAGCTAGGGGGCTATTCAACTCCGATCTAAAAGAGACACACTAACTTAATGTAGAAACACCGTTATTTTGTCTCCTAACTCATTTTCCTAACAAGACAACCTCAATGATAAGACGCACACTGTTTTCCATGCATTTCTTGCTAAAAGAGCTAAGATCGTGATTATCTCTGTTGCTGAATGAGCTAGGGGGCTATTCAACTCCGATCTGAAAGAGACACACTAACTTAATGTAGAAACACCATTATTTTGTCTCCTAACTCATTTTCCTAACAAGACAACCTCAATGATAAGACGAACACTTTTTTCCATGCATTTCTTGCTAAAAGAGCTAAGATCGTGATTATCTTTATTGCTGAATGAGCTAGGTGGCTATTCAACTCCGATCTAAAAGAAACACATTAACTTTATGTAGAAACACCATTATTTTGTCTCCTAACTCATTTTCCTAACAAGACAACCTCAATGATAAGACGAACACTGTTTTCCATGCATTTCTTGCTAAAAGAGCTAAGATCGTGATTATCTCTGTTGCTGAATGAGCTAGGGGGCTATTCAACTCCGATCTAAAAGAGACACACTAACTTAATGTAGAAACACCGTTATTTTGTCTCCTAACTCATTTTCCTAACAAGACAACATCAATGATAAGACGCACACTGTTTTCCACGCATTTCTTGCTAAAAGAGCTAAGATCGTGATTATCTCTGTTGCTGAATGAGCTAGGTTTCTATTCAACTCCGATCTAAAAGAGACACACTAACTTAATGTAGAAACACCGTTATTTTGTCTCCTAACTCATTTTCCTAACAAGACAACCTCAATGATAAGACGCACACTATTTTCCATGCATTTCTTGCTAAAAGAGCTAAGATCGTGATTATCTCTGTTGCTGAATGAGCTAGGGGGCTAATTCAACTTCGATCTAAAAGAGACACACTAACTTAATGTAGAAACACCGATATTTTGTCTCCTAACTCATTTTCCTAACAAGACAACCTCAATGATAAGATGCACACTGTTTTCCATGCATTTCTTGCTAAAAGAGCTAAGATCGTGATTATCTTTATTGCTGAATGAGCTAGGGGGCTATTTAACTCCGATCTAAAAGAGACACACTAACTTAATGTAGAAACACCGTTATTTTGTCTCCTAACTCATTCTCCTAACAAGACAACCTCAATGATAAGACGAACACTGTTTTCCATGCATTTCTTGCTAAAAGAGCTAAGATCGTGATTATCTCTGTTGCTGAATGAGCTAGGGGGCTATTCAACTCCGATCTAAAAGAGACACACTAACTTAATGTAGAAACACCGTTATATTGTCTCCTAACTTATTTTCCTAACAAGACAACCTCAATGATAAGACGCACACTGTTTTCCATGCATTTCTTTCTAAAAGAGCTAAGATCGTGATTATCTTTATTGCTGAATGAGCTAGGTGGCTATTGAACTCCGATCTAAAAGAGACACACTAACTTAATGTAGAAACACCGTTATTTTGTCTCCTAACTCATTTTCCTAACAAGACAACCTCCATGATAAGACGCACACTGTTTTCCATGCATTTCTTGCTAAAAGAGCTAAGATCGTGATTATCTCTGTTGCTGAATGAGCTAGGTTTCTATTCAACTCCGATCTAAAAGAGACACACTAACTTAATGTAGAAACACCGTTATTTTGTCTCCTAACTCATTTTCCTAACAAGACAACCTCAATGATAAGACGCACACTATTTTCCATGCATTTCTTGCTAAAAGAGCTAAGATCGTGATTATCTCTGTTGCTGAATGAGCTAGGTTTCTATTCAACTCCGATCTAAAAGAGACACACTAACTTAATGTAGAAACACCGTTATTTTGTCTCCTAACTCATTTTCCTAACAAGACAACCTCAATGATAAGATGCACACTGTTTTCAATGCATTTCTTGCTAAAAGAGCTAAGATCGTGATTATCTTTATTGCTGAATGAGCTAGGGGGCTATTCAACTCTGATCTAAAAGAGACACACTAACTTTATGTAGAAACACGTTATTTTGTCTCCTAACTCATTTTCCTAACAAGACAACCTCAATGATAAGACGAACACTGTTTTCCATGCATTTCTTGCTTAAAGAGCTAAGATCGTGATTATCTCTGTTGCTGAATGAGCTAGGGGGCTATTCAACTCCAATCTAAAAGAGACACACTAACTTAATGTAGAAACACCGTTATTTTGTCTCCTAACTCATTTTCCTAACAAGACAACCTCAATGATAAGACGAACACTGTTTTCCATGCATTTCTTGCTAAAAGAGCTAAGATCGTGATTATCTCTGTTGCTGAATGAGCTAGGGGGCTAATTCAACTCCGATCTAAAAGAGACACACTAACTTAATGTAGAAACACCGTTATTGTGTCTCCTAACTCATTTTCCTAACAAGACAACCTCAATGATAAGACGCAGACTGTTTTCCATGCATTTCTTGCTAAAAGAGCTAAGATCGGGATTATCTCTGTTGCTGAATGAGCTAGGGGGCTAATTCAACTCCGATCTAAAAGAGACACACTAACTTAATGTAGAAACACCGTTATTTTGTCTCCTAACTCATTTTCCTAACAAGACAACATCAATGATAAGACGCACACTGTTTTCCATGCATTTCTTGCTAAAAGAGCTAAAATCGTGATTATCTCTGTTGCTGAATGAGCTAGGGGGCTAATTCAACTCCGATCTAAAAGAGACACACTAACTTAATGTAGAAACACCGATATTTTGTCTCCTAACTAATTTTCCTAACAAGACAACCTCAATGATAAGATGCACACTGTTTTCCATGCATTTCTTGCTAAAAGAGCTAAGATCGTGATTATCTTTATTGCTGAATGAGCTAGGGGGCTATTTAACTCCGATCTAAAAGAGACACACTAACTTAATGTAGAAACACCGTTATTTTGTCTCCTAACTCATTCTCCTAACAAGACAACCTCAATGATAAGACGAACACTGTTTTCCATGCATTTCTTGCTAAAAGAGCTAAGATCGTGATTATCTCTGTTGCTGAATGAGCTAGGGGGCTATTCAACTCCGATCTAAAAGAGACACACTAACTTAATGTAGAAACACCGTTATATTGTCTCCTAACTTATTTTCCTAACAAGACAACCTCAATGATAAGACGCACACTGTTTTCCATGCATTTCTTTCTAAAAGAGCTAAGATCGTGATTATCTTTATTGCTGAATGAGCTAGGTGGCTATTGAACTCCGATCTAAAAGAGACACACTAACTTAATGTAGAAACACAGTTATTTTGTCTCCTAACTCATTTTCCTAACAAGACAACCTCAATGATAAGACGCACACTGTTTTCCATGCATTTCTTGCTAAAAGAGCTAAGATCGTGATTATCTCTGTTGCTGAATGAGCTAGGTTTCTATTCAACTCCGATCTAAAAGAGACACACTAACTTAATGTAGAAACACCGTTTTTTTGTCTCCTAACTCATTTTCCTAACAAGACAACCTTAATGATAAGACGCACACTATTTTCCATGCATTTCTTGCTAAAAGAGCTAAGATCGTGATTATCTCTGTTGCTGAATGAGCTAGGTTTCTATTCAACTCCGATCTAAAAGAGACACACTAACTTAATGTAGAAACACCGTTATTTTGTCTCCTAACTCATTTTCCTAACAAGACAACCTCAATGATAAGATGCACACTGTTTTCCATGCATTTCTTGCTAAAAGAGCTAAGATCGTGATTATCTCTGTTGCTGAATGAGCTAGGAGGCTATTCAACTCTAATCTAAGAGAGACTCACTAACTTCATGTAGGAACACCGTTCCTTTGTCTCCTAACTCATTTTCCTAACAAGACAACCTCAATGATAAGACGCACACTGTTTTCCATGCATTTCTTGCTAAAAGAGCTAAGATCGTTTTTATCTCTGTTGCTGAATGAGCTAGGGGGCTAATTCAACTACAATCTAAAAGAGACACACTAACTTAATGTAGAAACACCGTTATTTTGTCTCCTAACTCATTTTCCTAACAAGACAACCTCAATGATAAGACGAACACTGTTTTCCATGCATTTCTTGCTAAAAGAGCTAAGATCGTGATTATCTCTGTTGCTGAATGAGCTAGGGGGCTATTCAACTCCGATCTAAAAGAGACACACTAACTTAATGTAGAAACACCGTTATTGTGTCTCCTAACTCATTTTCCTAACAAGACAACCTCAATGATAAGACGAACACTGTTTTCCATGCATTTCTTGCTAAAAGAGCTAAGATCGTGATTATCTCTGTTGCTGAATGAGCTAGGGGGCTAATTCAACTCCGATCTAAAAGAGACACACTAACTTAATGTAGAAACCCCGTTATTTTGTCTCCTAACTCATTTTCCTAACAAGACAACCTCAATGATAAGACGCACACTGTTTTCCATGCATTTCTTGCTAAAAGAGCTAAGATCGTGATTATCTTTATTGCTGAATAAGCTAGGGGGCTATTCAACTCCGATCTAAAAGAAACACACTAACTTTATGTAGAAACACCGTTATTTTGTCTCATAACTCATTTTCCTAACAAGACAACCTCAATGATAAGATGCACACTGTTTTCCATGCATTTCTTGCTAAAAGAGCTAAGATCGTGATTATCTTTATTGCTGAATGAGCTAGGGGGCTATTCAACTCCGATCTAAAAGAAACACACTAACTTTATGTAGAAACACCGTTATTTTGTCTCCTAACTCATTTTCCTAACAAGACAACCTCAATGATAAGACGAACACTGTTTTCCATGCATTTCTTGCTAAAAGAGCTAAGATCGTGATTATCTCTGTTGCTGAATGAGCTAGGGGGCTAATTCAACTCCGATCTAAAAGAGACACACTAACTTAATGTAGAAACACCGTTATTTTTTCTCCTAACTCATTTTCCTAACAAGACAACCTCAATGATAAGACGAACACTGTTTTCCATGCATTTCTTGCTAAAAGAGCTAAGATCGTGATTATCTCTGTTGCTGAATGAGCTAGGGGGCTAATTCAACTCCGATCTAAAAGAGACACACTAACTTAATGTAGAAACACCGTTATTTTGTCTCCTAACTCATTTTCCTAACAAGACAACCTCAATGATAAGACGCACACTGTTTTCCATGCATTTCTTGCTAAAAGAGCTAAGATCGTGATTATCTTTATTGCTGAATAAGCTAGGGGGCTATTCAACTCCGATCTAAAAGAAACACACTAACTTTATGTAAAAACACCGTTACTTTGTCTCCTAACTCATTTTCCTAACAAGACAACCTCAATGATAAGATGCACACTGTTTTCCATGCATTTCTTGCTAAAAGAGCTAAGATCGTGATTATCTTTATTGCTGAATGAGCTAGGGGGCTATTCAACTCCGATCTAAAAGAAACACACTAACTTTATTTAGAAACAACGTTATTTTGTCTCCTAACTCATTTTCCTAACAAGACAACCTCAATGATAAGACGAACACTGTTTTCCATGCATTTCTTGCTAAAAGAGCTAAGATCGTGATTATCTCTGTTGCAGAATGAGCTAGGGGGCTATTCAACTCCGATCTAAAAGAGACACACTAACTTAATGTAGAAACACCATTATTTTGTCTCCTAACTCATTTTCCTAACAAGACAACCTCAATGATAAGACGCACACTGTTTTCCATGCATTTCTTGCTAAAAGAGCTAAGATTGTGATTATCTCTGTTGCTGAATGAGCTAGGGGGCTAATTCAACTCCGATCTAAAAGAGACACACTAACTTAATGTAGAAACACCGTTATTTTTTCTCCTAACTCATTTTCCTAACAAGACAACCTCAATGATAAGACGCACACTGTTTTCAATGCATTTCTTGCTAAAAGAGCTAAGATCGTGATTATCTCTGTTGCTGAATGAGCTAGGGGGCTAATTCAACTCCGATCTAAAAGAGACACACTAACTTAATGTAGAAACACCGTTATTTTTTCTCCTAACTCATTTTCCTAACAAGACAACCTCAATGATAAGAGGAACACTGTTTTCCATGCATTTCTTGCTAAAAGAGCTAAGATCGTGATTATCTCTGTTGCTGAATGAGCTAGGGGGCTAATTCAACTCCGATCTAAAAGAGACACACTAACTTAATGTAGAAACACCGTTATTTTGTCTCCTAACTCATTTTCCTAACAAGACAACCTCAATGATAAGACGCACACTGTTTTCCATGCATTTCTTGCTAAAAGAGCTAAGATCGTGATTATCTCTGTTGCTGAATAAGCTAGGGGGCTAATTCAACTCCGATCTAAAAGAGACACACTAACTTAATGTAGAAACACCGTTATTTTTTCTCCTAACTCATTTTCCTAACAAGACAACCTCAATGATAAGACGAACACTGTTTTCCATGCATTTCTTGCTAAAAGAGCTAAGATTGTGATTATCTCTGTTGCTGAATGAGCTAGGGGGCTAATTCAACTCCGATCTAAAAGAGACACACTAACTTAATGTAGAAACACCGTTATTTTGTCTCCTAACTCATTTTCCTAACAAGACAACCTCAATGATAAGACGCACACTGTTTTCCATGCATTTCTTGCTAAAAGAGCTAAGATCGTGATTATCTCTGTTGCTGAATGAGCTAGGGGGCTAATTCAACTCCGATCTAAAAGAGACACACTAACTTAATGTAGAAACACCGTTATTTTTTCTCCTAACTCATTTTCCTAACAAGACAACCTCAATGATAAGACGCACACTGTTTTCCATGCATTTCTTGCTAAAAGAGCTAAGATCGTGATTATCTCTGTTGCTGAATGAGCTAGGGGGCTAATGCAACTCCGATCTAAAAGAGACACACTAACTTAATGTAGAAACACCGTTATTTTGTCTCCTAACTCATTTTCCTAACAAGACAACCTCAATGATAAGACGCACACTGTTTTCCATGCATTTCTTGCTAAAAGAGCTAAGATCGTGATTATCTTTATTGCTGAATGAGCTTTGGGGCTATTCAACTCCGATCTAAAAGAAACACACTAACTTTATGTAGAAACACCGTTATTTTGTCTCCTAACTCATTTTCCTAAAAAGACAACCTCAATGATAAGACGAACACTGTTTTCCATGCATTTCTTGCTAAAAGAGCTAAGATCGTGATTATCTCTGTTGCAGAATGAGCTAGGGGGCTATTCAACTCCGATCTAAAAGAGACACACTAACTTAATGTAGAAACACCATTATTTTGTCTCCTAACTCATTTTCCTAACAAGACAACCTCAATGATAAGACGCACACTGTTTACCATGCATTTCTTGCTAAAAGAGCTAAGATCGTGATTATCTCTGTTGCTGAATGAGCTAGGGGGCTATTCAACTCCGATCTAAAAGAGACACACTAACTTAATGTAGAAACACCGTTATTTTGTCTCCTAACTCATTTTCCTAACAAGACAACCTCAATGATAAGACGCACACTGTTTTCCATGCATTTCTTGCTAAAAGAGCTAAGATCGTGATTATCTCTGTTGCTGAATGAGCTAGGGGGCTATTCAACTCTGATCTAAAAGAGACACACTAACTTAATGTAAAAAAAAACACCGTTATTTTGTCTCCTAACTCATTTTCCTAACAAGACAACCTCAATGATAAGACGCACACTGTTTACCATGCATTTCTTGCTAAAAGAGCTAAGATCGTGATTATCTCTGTTGCTGAATGAGCTAGGGGGCTATTCAACTCCGATCTAAAAGAGACACACTAACTTAATGTAGAAACACCGTTATTTTGTCTCCTAACTCATTTTCCTAACAAGACAACCTCAATGATAAGACGCACACTGTTTTCCATGCATTTCTTGCTAAAAGAGCTAAGATCGTGATTATCTCTGTTGCTGAGTGAGCTAGGGGGCTATTCAACTCTGATCTAAAAGAGACACACTAACTTAATGTAAAAAAAAACACCGTTATTTTGTCTCCTAACTCATTTTCCTAACAAGACAACCTCAATGATAAGACGCACACTGTTTACCATGCATTTCTTGCTAAAAAAGCTAAGATCGTGATTATCTCTGTTGCTGAATGAGCTAGGGGGCTATTCAACTCCGATCTAAAAGAGACACACTAACTTAATGTAGAAACACCGTTATTTTGTCTCCTAACTCATTTTCCTAACAAGACAACCTCAATGATAAGACGCACACTGTTTTCCATGCATTTCTTGCTAAAAAAACTAAGATCGTGATTATCTCTGTTGCTGAATGTGCTAGGGGGCTAATTCAACTCCAATCTAAAAGAGACACACTAACTTAATGTAGAAACACCGTTATTTTGTCTCCTAACTCATTTTCCTAACAAGACAACCTCAATGATAAGACGAACACTGTTTTCCATGCATTTCTTGCTAAAAGAGCTAAGATCGTGATTATCTCTGTTGCTGAATGAGCTAGGGGGCTAATTCAACTCCGATCTAAAAGAGACACACTAACTTAATGTAGAAACACCGTTATTTTGTCTCCTAACTCATTTTCCTAACAAGACAACCTCAATGATAAGACGCACACTGTTTTCCATGCATTTCTTGCTAAAAGAGCTAAGATCGTGATTATCTCTGTTGCTGAATGAGCTAGGGGGCTAATTCAACTCCGATCTAAAAGAGACACACTATTTTAATGTAGAAACACCGTTATATTGTCTCCTAACTTATTTTCCTAACAAGACAACCTCAATGATAAGACGCACACTGTTTTCCATGCATTTCTTTCTAAAAGAGCTAAGATCGTGATTATCTTTATTGCTGAATGAGCTAGGTGGCTATTCAACTCCGATCTAAAAGAAACACACTAACTTAATGTAGAAACACCGTTATTTTGTCTCCTAACTCATTTTCCTAACAAGACAACCTCAATGATAAGACGAACACTGTTTTCCATGCATTTCTTGCTAAAAGAGCTAAGATCGTGATTATCTCTGTTGCTGAATGAGCTAGGGGGCTAATTCAACTCCGATCTAAAAGAGACACACTAACTTAATGTAGAAACACCGTTATTTTGTCTCCTAACTCATTTTCCTAACAAGACAACCTCAATGATAAGACGCACACTGTTTTCCATGCATTTCTTGCTAAAAGAGCTAAGATCGTGATTATCTCTGTTGCTGAATGAGCTAGGGGGCTAATTCAACTCCGATCTAAAAGAGACACACTAACTTAATGTAGAAACACCGTTATTTTGTCTCCTAACTCATTTTCCTAACAAGACAACATCAATGATAAGACGCACACTGTTTTCCACGCATTTCTTGCTAAAAGAGCTAAGATCGTGATTATCTCTGTTGCTGAATGAGCTAGGTTTCTATTCAACTCCGATCTAAAAGAGACACACTAACTTAATGTAGAAACACCGTTATTTTGTCTCCTAACTCATTTTCCTCACAAGACAACCTCAATGATAAGACGCACACTATTTTCCATGCATTTCTTGCTAAAAGAGCTAAGATTGTGATTATCTCTGTTGCTGAATGAGCTAGGGGGCTAATTCAACTTCGATCTAAAAGAGACACACTAACTTAATGTAGAAACACCGATATTTTGTCTCCTAACTCATTTTCCTAACAAGACAACCTCAATGATAAGATGCACACTGTTTTCCATGCATTTCTTGCTAAAAGAGCTAAGATCGTGATTATCTTTATTGCTGAATGAGCTAGGGGGCTATTTAACTCCGATCTAAAAGAGACACACTAACTTAATGTAGAAACACCGTTATTTTGTCTCCTAACTCATTTTCCTAACAAGACAACCTCAATGATAAGACGAACACTGTTTTCCATGCATTTCTTGCTAAAAGAGCTAAGATCGTGATTATATCTGTTGCTGAATGAGCTAGGGGGCTATTCAACTCCGATCTAAAAGAGACACACTAACTTAATGTAGAAACACCGTTATTTTGTCTCCTAAATCATTTTCCTAACAAGACAACCTCAATGATAAGACGCACACTGTTTTCCATGCATTTCTTGCTAAAAGAGCTAAGATCGTGATTATCTTTATTGCTGAATGAGCTAGGTGGCTATTCAACTCCGATCTAAAAGAAACACGCTAACTTTATGTAGAAACACCGTTATTTTGTCTTCTAACTCATTTTCCTAACACGACAACCTCAATGATAAGACGAACACTGTTTTCCATGCATTTCTTGCCAAAAGAGCTAAGATCGTGATTATCTCTGTTGCAGAATGAGCTAGGGGGCTATTCAACTCCGATCTAAAAGAGACACACTAACTTAATGTAGAAACACCGTTATTTTGTCTCCTAACTCATTTTCCTAACAAGACAACCTCAATGATAAGACGCACACTGTTTTCCATGCATTTCTTGCTAAAAGAGCTAAGATCGTGATTATCTCTGTTGCTGAATGAGCCAGGGGGCTAATTCAACTCCGATCTAAAAGAGACACACTAACTTAATGTAGAAACACGTTATTTTTTCTCCTAACTCATTTTCCTAACAAGACAACCTCAATGATAAGACGAACACTGTTTTCCATGCATTTCTTTCTAAAAGAGCTAAGATCGTGATTATCTCTGTTGCTGAATGAGCTAGGAAGCTATTCAACTCCGATCTAAAAGAGACACACTAACTTAATGTAGAAACACCGGTATTTTGTCTCCTAACTCATTTTCCTAACAAGACAACCTCAATGATAAGACGCACACTGTTTTCCATGCATTTCTTGCTAAAAGAGCTAAGATCGTGATTATCTCTGTTGCTGAATGAGCTAGGGGGCTAATTCAAATCCGATCTAAAAGAGACACACTAACTTAATGTAGAAACACCATTATTTTGTCTCCTAACTCATTTTCCTAACAAGACAACCTCAATGATAAGACGCACATTGTTTTCCATGCATTTCTTGCTAAAAGAGCTAAGATCGTGATTATCTTTATTGCTGAATGAGCTAGGTGGCTATTCAACTCCGATCTAAAAGAAACACGCTAACTTTATGTAGAAACACCCAGTGGCGTAACTAGGAATGAGTGGGCCCCATAGCAAACTTTTGGCTGGGCCCCCCCCCCCCACCTTGCCGATGACCACGGCACCTTTTCCCATTCCCTGCCCTGCATCCCTTCCCTAATAAAAAATCCCCTAGGGCCTCCCTTAACTAATAAAAAATCCCCTAGGGCCTCCCTTAACTAATAACAAATCCCCTATGGCCTCCCTTCTCTAATAAAAAATCCCCTAGGGCCTCCCTTAACTAATAAAAAATCCCCTAGGGCCTCCCTTAACTAATAAAAAATCCCCTAGGGCCTCCCTTCTCTAATAAAAAATCCCCTAGGGCATCCCTTCCCTAATAAAAAATCCCCTAGGGTCTCCCTTAACTAATAAAAAAACCCCTAGGGCCTCCCTTAACTAATAAAAAATCCCCTATGGCCTCCCTTCTCTAATAAAAAATCCCCTAGGGCCTCCCTTCTCTAATAAAAAATCCCCTAGGGCCTCCCTTAACTAATAAAAAATCCCCTAGGGCCTCCCTTAACTAATAAAAAATCCCCTAGGGCCTCCCTTCTCTAATAAAAAATCCCCTAGGGCCTCCCTTCTCTAATAAAAAATCCCCTAGGGCCTCCCTTCTCTAATAAAAAATCCCCTAGGGCCTCCCTTAACTAATAAAAAATCCCCTAGGGCCTCCCTTCTCTAATAAAAAATCCCCTAGGGCCTCCCTTCTCTAATAAAAAATCCCCTAGGGCCTCCCTTCTCTAATAAAAAATCCCCTAGGGCCTCCCTTCTCTAATAAAAAATCCCCTAGGGCCTCCCTTAACTAATAAAAAATCCCCTAGGGCCTCCCTTCTCTAATAAAAAATCCCCTAGGGCCTCCCTTCTCTAATAAAAAATCCCCTAGGGCCTCCCTTAACTAATAAAAAATCCCCTAGGGCCTCCCTTAACTAATAAAAAAATCCCCTAGGGCCTCCCTTCTCTAATAAAAAATCCCCTAGGGCCTCCCTTAACTAATAAAAAATCCCCTAGGGCCTCCCTTCTCTAATAAAAAATCCCCTAGGGCCTCCCTTCTCTAATAAAAAATCCCCTAGGGCCTCCCTTAACTAATAAAAAATCCCCTAGGGCCTCCCTTCTCTAATAAAAAATCCCCTAGGGCCTCCCTTCTCTAATAAAAAATCCCCTAGGGCATCCCTTCTCTAATAAAAAATCCCCTAGGGCCTCCCTTAACTAATAAAAAATCCCCTAGGGCCTCCCTTCTCTAATAAAAAATCCCCTAGGGCCTCCCTTAACTAATAAAAAATCCCCTAGGGCCTCCCTTCTCTAATAAAAAATCCCCTAGGGCCTCCCTTCTCTAATAAAAAATCCCCTAGGGCCTCCCTTAACTAATAAAAAATCCCCTAGGGCCTCCCTTCTCTAATAAAAAATCCCCTAGGGCCTCCCTTCTCTAATAAAAAATCCCCTAGGGCCTCCCTTCTCTAATAAAAAATCCCCTAGGGCCTCCCTTCTCTAATAAAAAAATCCCCTAGGGCCTCCCTTAACTAATAAAAAAGCTTTCCCTATACAAATAATAAACATATACTTACCCACCGGTCGGTGATGTCTTCTTCCCTTTACCTTCACCTCACGGGAGAAAATGGCGGCTCGGCTCCTCCAGGTTGCACCGCGCGCCTCTGGTCACGTGACTCACGCGACCTGACGTCAGGTCGCGTCAGTCACGTGACATGGGCCGCGCGGTGCAACCTGAAGGAGAACAGGTGGGCGGATCGCCGACGCAGGACTGGTAAGTAGTGGGGCAGAAACAGGGGCGGGCGCAGGGACAGATACACAGGGGCGGGCGCAGGGACAGATACACAGGGGCGGGGAGGGGCCTTATCGTGCCGTATAGCAGGGCCCGGGCCCCGGGCCTCGGTCGGACCGGGTCGGTAACGGCGCTGCGCAGCAGACATCGGGATGTGCCGCCCCACGGGCCCCTGAAGCTCCCGGGCCCCGTAGCAACCGCTACGGCTGCTACGGCGGTAGTTCCGCCACTGGAAACACCGTTATTTTGTCTTCTAACTCATTTTCCTAACACGACAACCTCAATGATAAGACACACACTGTTTTCCATGCATTTCTTGCTAAAAGAGCTAAGATCGTGATTATCTCTGTTGCTGAATGAGCTAGGGGGCTAATTCAACTCCGATCTAAAAGAGACACACTAACTTAATGTAGAAACACCGTTATTTTGTCTCCTAACTCATTTTCCTAACAAGACAACCTCAATGATAAGATGCACACTGTTTTCCATGCATTTCTTGCTAAAAGAGCTAAGATCGTGATTATCTTTATTGCTGAATGAGCTAGGTGGCTATTCAACTCCGATCTAAAAGAAACACACTAATTTTATGTAGAAACACCGTTATTTTGTCTCCTAACTCATTTTCCTAAAAAGACAACCTCAATGATAAGACGAACACTGTTTTCCATGCATTTCTTGCTAAAAGAGCTAAGATCGTGATTATCTCTGTTGCAGAATGAGCTAGGGGGCTATTCAACTCCGATCTAAAAGAGACACACTAACTTAATGTAGAAACACCGTTATTTTGTCTCCTAACTCATTTTCCTAACAAGACAACCTCAATGATAAGACGCACACTGTTTTCCATGCATTTCTTGCTAAAAGAGCTAAGATCGTGATTATCTCTGTTGCTGAATGAGCCAGGGGGCTAATTCAACTCCGATCTAAAAGAGACACACTAACTTAATGTAGAAACACGTTATTTTTTCTCCTAACTCATTTTCCTAACAAGACAACCTCAATGATAAGACGAACACTGTTTTCCATGCATTTCTTTCTAAAAGAGCTAAGATCGTGATTATCTCTGTTGCTGAATGAGCTAGGGGGCTATTCAACTCCCATCTAAAAGAGACAAACTAACTTAATGTAGAAACACCGTTATTTTGTCTCCTAACTCATTTTCCTAACAAGACAACCTCAATGATAAGACGCACACTGTTTTCCATGCATTTCTTGCTAAAAGAGCTAAGATCGTGATTATCTCTGTTGCTGAATGAGCTAGGGGGCTAATTCAAATCCGATCTAAAAGAGACACACTAACTTAATGTAGAAACACCATTATTTTGTCTCCTAACTCATTTTCCTAACAAGACAACCTCAATGATAAGACGCACACTGTTTTCCATGCATTTCTTGCTAAAAGAGCTAAGATCGTGATTATCTCTGTTGCTGAAAGAGCCAGGGGGCTAATTCAACTCCGATCTAAAAGAGACACACTAACTTAATGTAGAAACACGTTATTTTTTCTCCTAACTCATTTTCCTAACAAGACAACCTCAATGATAAGACGAACACTGTTTTCCATGCATTTCTTTCTAAAAGAGCTAAGATCGTGATTATCTCTGTTGCTGAATGAGCTAGGGGGCTATTCAACTCCGATCTAAAAGAGACACACTAACTTAATGTAGAAACACCGTTATTTTGTCTCCTAACTCATTTTCCTAACAAGACAACCTCAATGATAAGACGCACACTGTTTTCCATGCATTTCTTGCTAAAAGAGCTAAGATCGTGATTATCTCTGTTGCTGAATGAGCTAGGGGGCTAATTCAACTCCGATCTAAAAGAGACACACTAACTTAATGTAGAAACACCGTTATTTTGTCTCCTAACTCATTTTCCTAACAAGACAACCTCAATGATAAGACGCACACTGTTTTCCATGCATTTCTTGCTAAAAGAGCTAAGATCGTGATTATCTCTGTTGCTGAATGAGCTAGGGGGCTATTCAACTCCGATCTAAAAGAGACACACTAACTTAATGTAGAAACACCGTTATTTTGTCTCCTAACTCATTTTCCTAACAAGACAACCTCAATGATAAGACGCACACTGTTTTCCATGCATTTCTTGCTAAAAGAGCTAAGATCGTGATTATCTCTGTTGCTGAATGAGCTAGGGGGCTATTCAACTCCGATCTAAAAGAGACACACTAACTTAATGTAGAAACACCGTTATTTTGTCTCCTAACTCATTTTCCTAACAAGACAACCTCAATGATAAGACGCACACTGTTTTCCATGCATTTCTTGCTAAAAGAGCTAAGATCGTGATTATCTCTGTTGCTGAATGAGCTAGGTTGCTATTCAACTCCGATCTAAAAGAGACACACTAACTTAATGTAGAAACACCATTATTTTGTCTCCCAACTCATTTTCCTAACAAGACAACCTCAATGATAAGACGAACACTGTTTTCCATGCATTTCTTGCTAAAAGAGCTAAGATCGTGATTATCTCTGTTGCTGAATAAGCTAGGGGGCTATTCAACTCCGATCTAAAAGAGACACACTTACTTAATGTAGAAACACCGTTATTGTGTCTCCTAACTCATTTTCCTAACAAGACAACCTCAATGATAAGACGAACACTGTTTTCCATGCATTTCTTGCTAAAAGAGCTAAAATCGTGATTATCTCTGTTGCTGAATGAGCTAGGGGGCTATTCAACTCCGATCTAAAAGAGACACACTAACTTAATGTAGAAACACCGTTATTTTGTCTCCTATTTCATTTTCCTAACAAGACAACCTCAATGATAAGACGCACACTGTTTTCCACGCATTTCTTGCTAAAAGAGCTAAGATCGTGATTATCTCTGTTGCTGAATGAGCTAGGTTGCTATTCAACTCCGATCTAAAAGAGACACACTAACTTAATGTAGAAACACCATTATTTTGTCTCCTAACTCATTTTCCTAACAAGACAACCTCAATGATAAGACGAACACTGTTTTCCATGCATTTCTTGCTAAAAGAGCTAAGATCGTGATTATCTCTGTTGCTGAATGAGCTAGGGGGCTATTCAACTCCGATCTAAAAGAGACACACTAACTTAATGTAGAAACACCGTTATTTTGTCTCCTAACTCATTTTCCTAACAAGACAACCTCAATGATAAGACGCACACTGTTTTCCATGCATTTCTTGCTAAATGAGCTAAGATCGTGATTATCTTTATTGCTGAATGAGCTAGGTGGCTATTCAACTCCGATCTAAAAGAAACACATTAACTTTATGTAGAAACACCATTATTTTGTCTCCTAACTCATTTTCCTAACAAGACAACCTCAATGATAAGACGAACACTGTTTTCCATGCATTTCTTGCTAAAAGAGCTAAGATCGTGATTATCTCTGTTGCTGAATGAGCTAGGGGGCTATTCAACTCCGATCTAAAAGAGACACACTAACTTAATGTAGAAACACCGTTATTTTGTCTCCTAACTCATTTTCCTAACAAGACAACATCAATGATAAGACGCACACTGTTTTCCACGCATTTCTTGCTAAAAGAGCTAAGATCGTGATTATCTCTGTTGCTGAATGAGCTAGGGGGCTATTCAACTCCGATCTAAAAGAGACACACTAACTTAATGTAGAAACACCGTTATTTTGTCTCCTAACTCATTTTCCTAACAAGACAACCTCAATGATAAGACGAACACTGTTTTCCATGCATTTCTTGCTAAAAGAGCTAAGATCGTGATTATCTCTGTTGCGGAATAAGCTAGGGGGCTATTTAACTCCGATCTAAAAGAGACACACTAACTTAATGTAGAAACACCGTTATTGTGTCTCCTAACTCATTTTCCTAACAAGACAACCTCAATGATAAGACGCACACTGTTTTCCATGCATTTTTTTGCTGAAAGAGCTAAGATCGTGATTATCTCTGTTGCTGAATGAGCTAGGGGGCTCATTCAACTCCGATCTAAAAGAGACACACTAACCTAATGTAGAAACACTGTTATTTTGTCTCCTAACTCATTTTCCTAACAAGACAACCTCAATGATAAGACGAACACTGTTTTCCATGCATTTCTTGCTAAAAGAGCTAAGATCGTGATTATCTCTGTTGCTGAATGAGCTAGGGGGCTATTCAACTCCGATCTAAAAGAGACACACTAACTTAATGTAGAAACACCGTTATTGTGTCTCCTAACTCATTTTCCTAACAAGACAACCTCAATGATAAGACGCACACTGTTTTCCATGCATTTCTTGCTAAAAGAGCTAAGATCGTGATTATCTCTGTTGCTGAATGAGCTAGGGGGCTAATTCAACTCAGATCTAAAAGAGACACACTAACTTAATGTAGAAACACCGTTATTTTGTCTCCTAACTCATTTTCCTAACAAGACAACCTCAATGATAAGACGCACACTGTTTTCCATGCATTTCTTGCTAAAAGAGCTAAGATCGTGATTATCTCTGTTGCTGAATGAGCTAGGGGGCTATTCAACTCCGATCTAAAAGAGACACACTAACTTAATGTAGAAACACCGTTATTTTGTCTCCTAACTCATTTTCCTAACAAGACAACCTCAATGATAAGACGCACACTGTTTTCCATGCATTTCTTGCTAAAAGAGCTAAGATCGTGATTATCTCTGTTGCTGAATGAGCTAGGGGGCTATTCAACTCCGATCTGAAAGAGACACACTAACTTAATGTAGAAACACCATTATTTTGTCTCCTAACTCATTTTCCTAACAAGACAACCTCAATGATAAGACGAACACTTTTTTCCATGCATTTCTTGCTAAAAGAGCTAAGATCGTGATTATCTTTATTGCTGAATGAGCTAGGTGGCTATTCAACTCCGATCTAAAAGAAACACATTAACTTTATGTAGAAACACCATTATTTTGTCTCCTAACTCATTTTCCTAACAAGACAACCTCAATGATAAGACGAACACTGTTTTCCATGCATTTCTTGCTAAAAGAGCTAAGATCGTGATTATCTCTGTTGCTGAATGAGCTAGGGGGCTATTCAACTCCGATCTAAAAGAGACACACTAACTTAATGTAGAAACACCGTTATTTTGTCTCCTAACTCATTTTCCTAACAAGACAACATCAATGATAAGACGCACAATGTTTTCCACGCATTTCTTGCTAAAAGAGCTAAGATCGTGATTATCTCTGTTGCTGAATGAGCTAGGTTTCTATTCAACTCCGATCTAAAAGAGACACACTAACTTAATGTAGAAACACCGTTATTTTGTCTCCTAACTCATTTTCCTAACAAGACAACCTCAATGATAAGACGCACACTATTTTCCATGCATTTCTTGCTAAAAGAGCTAAGATCGTGATTATCTCTGTTGCTGAATGAGCTAGGGGGCTAATTCAACTTGGATCTAAAAGAGACACACTAACTTAATGTAGAAACACCGATATTTTGTCTCCTAACTCATTTTCCTAACAAGACAACCTCAATGATAAGATGCACACTGTTTTCCATGCATTTCTTGCTAAAAGAGCTAAGATCGTGATTATCTTTATTGCTGAATGAGCTAGGGGGCTATTTAACTCCGATCTAAAAGAGACACACTAACTTAATGTAGAAACACCGTTATTTTGTCTCCTAACTCATTCTCCTAACAAGACAACCTCAATGATAAGACGAACACTGTTTTCCATGCATTTCTTGCTAAAAGAGCTAAGATCGTGATTATCTCTGTTGCTGAATGAGCTAGGGGGCTATTCAACTCCGATCTAAAAGAGACACACTAACTTAATGTAGAAACACCGTTATATTGTCTCCTAACTTATTTTCCTAACAAGACAACCTCAATGATAAGACGCACACTGTTTTCCATGCATTTCTTTCTAAAAGAGCTAAGATCGTGATTATCTTTATTGCTGAATGAGCTAGGTGGCTATTGAACTCCGATCTAAAAGAGACACACTAACTTAATGTAGAAACACCGTTATTTTGTCTCCTAACTCATTTTCCTAACAAGACAACCTCCATGATAAGACGCACACTGTTTTCCATGCATTTCTTGCTAAAAGAGCTAAGATCGTGATTATCTCTGTTGCTGAATGAGCTAGGTTTCTATTCAACTCCGATCTAAAAGAGACACACTAACTTAATGTAGAAACACCGTTATTTTGTCTCCTAACTCATTTTCCTAACAAGACAACCTCAATGATAAGACGCACACTATTTTCCATGCATTTCTTGCTAAAAGAGCTAAGATCGTGATTATCTCTGTTGCTGAATGAGCTAGGTTTCTATTCAACTCCGATCTAAAAGAGACACACTAACTTAATGTAGAAACACCGTTATTTTGTCTCCTAACTCATTTTCCTAACAAGACAACCTCAATGATAAGATGCACACTGTTTTCAATGCATTTCTTGCTAAAAGAGCTAAGATCGTGATTATCTTTATTGCTGAATGAGCTAGGGGGCTATTCAACTCTGATCTAAAAGAGACACACTAACTTTATGTAGAAACACGTTATTTTGTCTCCTATCTCATTTTCCTAACAAGACAACCTCAATGATAAGACGAACACTGTTTTCCATGCATTTCTTGCTTAAAGAGCTAAGATCGTGATTATCTCTGTTGCTGAATGAGCTAGGGGGCTATTCAACTCCAATCTAAAAGAGACACACTAACTTAATGTAGAAACACCGTTATTTTGTCTCCTAACTCATTTTCCTAACAAGACAACCTCAATGATAAGACGAACACTGTTTTCCATGCATTTCTTGCTAAAAGAGCTAAGATCGTGATTATCTCTGTTGCTGAATGAGCTAGGGGGCTAATTCAACTCCGATCTAAAAGAGACACACTAACTTAATGTAGAAACACCGTTATTGTGTCTCCTAACTCATTTTCCTAACAAGACAACCTCAATGATAAGACGCAGACTGTTTTCCATGCATTTCTTGCTAAAAGAGCTAAGATCGGGATTATCTCTGTTGCTGAATGAGCTAGGGGGCTAATTCAACTCCGATCTAAAAGAGACACACTAACTTAATGTAGAAACACCGTTATTTTGTCTCCTAACTCATTTTCCTAACAAGACAACATCAATGATAAGACGCACACTGTTTTCCATGCATTTCTTGCTAAAAGAGCTAAAATCGTGATTATCTCTGTTGCTGAATGAGCTAGGGGGCTAATTCAACTCCGATCTAAAAGAGACACACTAACTTAATGTAGAAACACCGATATTTTGTCTCCTAACTCATTTTCCTAACAAGACAACCTCAATGATAAGATGCACACTGTTTTCCATGCATTTCTTGCTAAAAGAGCTAAGATCGTGATTATCTTTATTGCTGAATGAGCTAGGGGGCTATTTAACTCCGATCTAAAAGAGACACACTAACTTAATGTAGAAACACCGTTATTTTGTCTCCTAACTCATTCTCCTAACAAGACAACCTCAATGATAAGACGAACACTGTTTTCCATGCATTTCTTGCTAAAAGAGCTAAGATCGTGATTATCTCTGTTGCTGAATGAGCTAGGGGGCTATTCAACTCCGATCTAAAAGAGACACACTAACTTAATGTAGAAACACCGTTATATTGTCTCCTAACTTATTTTCCTAACAAGACAACCTCAATGATAAGACGCACACTGTTTTCCATGCATTTCTTTCTAAAAGAGCTAAGATCGTGATTATCTTTATTGCTGAATGAGCTAGGTGGCTATTGAACTCCGATCTAAAAGAGACACACTAACTTAATGTAGAAACACAGTTATTTTGTCTCCTAACTCATTTTCCTAACAAGACAACCTCAATGATAAGACGCACACTGTTTTCCATGCATTTCTTGCTAAAAGAGCTAAGATCGTGATTATCTCTGTTGCTGAATGAGCTAGGTTTCTATTCAACTCCGATCTAAAAGAGACACACTAACTTAATGTAGAAACACCGTTTTTTTGTCTCCTAACTCATTTTCCTAACAAGACAACCTTAATGATAAGACGCACACTATTTTCCATGCATTTCTTGCTAAAAGAGCTAAGATCGTGATTATCTCTGTTGCTGAATGAGCTAGGTTTCTATTCAACTCCGATCTAAAAGAGACACACTAACTTAATGTAGAAACACCGTTATTTTGTCTCCTAACTCATTTTCCTAACAAGACAACCTCAATGATAAGATGCACACTGTTTTCCATGCATTTCTTGCTAAAAGAGCTAAGATCGTGATTATCTCTGTTGCTGAATGAGCTAGGAGGCTATTCAACTCTAATCTAAGAGAGACTCACTAACTTCATGTAGGAACACCGTTCCTTTGTCTCCTAACTCATTTTCCTAACAAGACAACCTCAATGATAAGACGCACACTGTTTTCCATGCATTTCTTGCTAAAAGAGCTAAGATCGTGATTATCTCTGTTGCTGAATGAGCTAGGGGGCTAATTCAACTACAATCTAAAAGAGACACACTAACTTAATGTAGAAACACCGTTATTTTGTCTCCTAACTCATTTTCCTAACAAGACAACCTCAATGATAAGACGAACACTGTTTTCCATGCATTTCTTGCTAAAAGAGCTAAGATCGTGATTATCTCTGTTGCTGAATGAGCTAGGGGGCTATTCAACTCCGATCTAAAAGAGACACACTAACTTAATGTAGAAACACCGTTATTGTGTCTCCTAACTCATTTTCCTAACAAGACAACCTCAATGATAAGACGAACACTGTTTTCCATGCATTTCTTGCTAAAAGAGCTAAGATCGTGATTATCTCTGTTGCTGAATGAGCTAGGGGGCTAATTCAACTCCGATCTAAAAGAGACACACTAACTTAATGTAGAAACCCCGTTATTTTGTCTCCTAACTCATTTTCCTAACAAGACAACCTCAATGATAAGACGCACACTGTTTTCCATGCATTTCTTGCTAAAAGAGCTAAGATCGTGATTATCTTTATTGCTGAATAAGCTAGGGGGCTATTCAACTCCGATCTAAAAGAAACACACTAACTTTATGTAGAAACACCGTTATTTTGTCTCATAACTCATTTTCCTAACAAGACAACCTCAATGATAAGATGCACACTGTTTTCCATGCATTTCTTGCTAAAAGAGCTAAGATCGTGATTATCTTTATTGCTGAATGAGCTAGGGGGCTATTCAACTCCGATCTAAAAGAAACACACTAACTTTATGTAGAAACACCGTTATTTTGTCTCCTAACTCATTTTCCTAACAAGACAACCTCAATGATAAGACGAACACTGTTTTCCATGCATTTCTTGCTAAAAGAGCTAAGATCGTGATTATCTCTGTTGCTGAATGAGCTAGGGGGCTAATTCAACTCCGATCTAAAAGAGACACACTAACTTAATGTAGAAACACCGTTATTTTTTCTCCTAACTCCTTTTCCTAACAAGACAACCTCAATGATACGACGAACACTGTTTTCCATGCATTTCTTGCTAAAAGAGCTAAGATCGTGATTATCTCTGTTGCTGAATGAGCTAGGGGGCTAATTCAACTCCGATCTAAAAGAGACACACTAACTTAATGTAGAAACACCGTTATTTTGTCTCCTAACTCATTTTCCTAACAAGACAACCTCAATGATAAGACGCACACTGTTTTCCATGCATTTCTTGCTAAAAGAGCTAAGATCGTGATTATCTTTATTGCTGAATAAGCTAGGGGGCTATTCAACTCCGATCTAAAAGAAACACACTAACTTTATGTAAAAACACCGTTACTTTGTCTCCTAACTCATTTTCCTAACAAGACAACCTCAATGATAAGATGCACACTGTTTTCCATGCATTTCTTGCTAAAAGAGCTAAGATCGTGATTATCTTTATTGCTGAATGAGCTAGGGGGCTATTCAACTCCGATCTAAAAGAAACACACTAACTTTATTTAGAAACAACGTTATTTTGTCTCCTAACTCATTTTCCTAACAAGACAACCTCAATGATAAGACGAACACTGTTTTCCATGCATTTCTTGCTAAAAGAGCTAAGATCGTGATTATCTCTGTTGCAGAATGAGCTAGGGGGCTATTCAACTCCGATCTAAAAGAGACACACTAACTTAATGTAGAAACACCATTATTTTGTCTCCTAACTCATTTTCCTAACAAGACAACCTCAATGATAAGACGCACACTGTTTTCCATGCATTTCTTGCTAAAAGAGCTAAGATCGTGATTATCTCTGTTGCTGAATGAGCTAGGGGGCTAATTCAACTCCGATCTAAAAGAGACACACTAACTTAATGTAGAAACACCGTTATTTTTTCTCCTAACTCATTTTCCTAACAAGACAACCTCAATGATAAGACGCACACTGTTTTCAATGCATTTCTTGCTAAAAGAGCTAAGATCGTGATTATCTCTGTTGCTGAATGAGCTAGGGGGCTAATTCAACTCCGATCTAAAAGAGACACACTAACTTAATGTAGAAACACCGTTATTTTTTCTCCTAACTCATTTTCCTAACAAGACAACCTCAATGATAAGAGGAACACTGTTTTCCATGCATTTCTTGCTAAAAGAGCTAAGATCGTGATTATCTCTGTTGCTGAATGAGCTAGGGGGCTAATTCAACTCCGATCTAAAAGAGACACACTAACTTAATGTAGAAACACCGTTATTTTGTCTCCTAACTCATTTTCCTAACAAGACAACCTCAATGATAAGACGCACACTGTTTTCCATGCATTTCTTGCTAAAAGAGCTAAGATCGTGATTATCTCTGTTGCTGAATGAGCTAGGGGGCTAATTCAACTCCGATCTAAAAGAGACACACTAACTTAATGTAGAAACACCGTTATTTTGTCTCCTAACTCATTTTCCTAACAAGACAACCTCAATGATAAGACGCACACTGTTTTCCATGCATTTCTTGCTAAAAGAGCTAAGATCGTGATTATCTCTGTTGCTGAATGAGCTAGGGGGCTAATTCAACTCCGATCTAAAAGAGACACACTAACTTAATGTAGAAACACCGTTATTTTTTCTCCTAACTCATTTTCCTAACAAGACAACCTCAATGATAAGACGAACACTGTTTTCCATGCATTTCTTGCTAAAAGAGCTAAGATCGTGATTATCTCTGTTGCTGAATGAGCTAGGGGGCTAATGCAACTCCGATCTAAAAGAGACACACTAACTTAATGTAGAAACACCGTTATTTTGTCTCCTAACTCATTTTCCTAACAAGACAACCTCAATGATAAGACGCACACTGTTTTCCATGCATTTCTTGCTAAAAGAGCTAAGATCGTGATTATCTTTATTGCTGAATGAGCTTTGGGGCTATTCAACTCCGATCTAAAAGAAACACACTAACTTTATGTAGAAACACCGTTATTTTGTCTCCTAACTCATTTTCCTAAAAAGACAACCTCAATGATAAGACGAACACTGTTTTCCATGCATTTCTTGCTAAAAGAGCTAAGATCGTGATTATCTCTGTTGCAGAATGAGCTAGGGGGCTATTCAACTCCGATCTAAAAGAGACACACTAACTTAATGTAGAAACACCATTATTTTGTCTCCTAACTCATTTTCCTAACAAGACAACCTCAATGATAAGACGCACACTGTTTACCATGCATTTCTTGCTAAAAGAGCTAAGATCGTGATTATCTCTGTTGCTGAATGAGCTAGGGGGCTATTCAACTCCGATCTAAAAGAGACACACTAACTTAATGTAGAAACACCGTTATTTTGTCTCCTAACTCATTTTCCTAACAAGACAACCTCAATGATAAGACGCACACTGTTTTCCATGCATTTCTTGCTAAAAGAGCTAAGATCGTGATTATCTCTGTTGCTGAATGAGCTAGGGGGCTATTCAACTCTGATCTAAAAGAGACACACTAACTTAATGTAAAAAAAAACACCGTTATTTTGTCTCCTAACTCATTTTCCTAACAAGACAACCTCAATGATAAGACGCACACTGTTTACCATGCATTTCTTGCTAAAAGAGCTAAGATCGTGATTATCTCTGTTGCTGAATGAGCTAGGGGGCTATTCAACTCCGATCTAAAAGAGACACACTAACTTAATGTAGAAACACCGTTATTTTGTCTCCTAACTCATTTTCCTAACAAGACAACCTCAATGATAAGACGCACACTGTTTTCCATGCATTTCTTGCTAAAAGAGCTAAGATCGTGATTATCTCTGTTGCTGAATGAGCTAGGGGGCTATTCAACTCTGATCTAAAAGAGACACACTAACTTAATGTAAAAAAAAACACCGTTATTTTGTCTCCTAACTCATTTTCCTAACAAGACAACCTCAATGATAAGACGCACACTGTTTACCATGCATTTCTTGCTAAAAGAGCTAAGATCGTGATTATCTCTGTTGCTGAATGAGCTAGGGGGCTATTCAACTCCGATCTAAAAGAGACACACTAACTTAATGTAGAAACACCGTTATTTTGTCTCCTAACTCATTTTCCTAACAAGACAACCTCAATGATAAGACGCACACTGTTTTCCATGCATTTCTTGCTAAAAAAACTAAGATCGTGATTATCTCTGTTGCTGAATGTGCTAGGGGGCTAATTCAACTCCAATCTAAAAGAGACACACTAACTTAATGTAGAAACACCGTTATTTTGTCTCCTAACTCATTTTCCTAACAAGACAACCTCAATGATAAGACGAACACTGTTTTCCATGCATTTCTTGCTAAAAGAGCTAAGATCGTGATTATCTCTGTTGCTGAATGAGCTAGGGGGCTAATTCAACTCCGATCTAAAAGAGACACACTAACTTAATGTAGAAACACCGTTATTTTGTCTCCTAACTCATTTTCCTAACAAGACAACCTCAATGATAAGACGCACACTGTTTTCCATGCATTTCTTGCTAAAAGAGCTAAGATCGTGATTATCTCTGTTGCTGAATGAGCTAGGGGGCTAATTCAACTCCGATCTAAAAGAGACACACTATTTTAATGTAGAAACACCGTTATATTGTCTCCTAACTTATTTTCCTAACAAGACAACCTCAATGATAAGACGCACACTGTTTTCCATGCATTTCTTTCTAAAAGAGCTAAGATCGTGATTATCTTTATTGCTGAATGAGCTAGGTGGCTATTCAACTCCGATCTAAAAGAAACACACTAACTTAATGTAGAAACACCGTTATTTTGTCTCCTAACTCATTTTCCTAACAAGACAACCTCAATGATAAGACGAACACTGTTTTCCATGCATTTCTTGCTAAAAGAGCTAAGATCGTGATTATCTCTGTTGCTGAATGAGCTAGGGGGCTAATTCAACTCCGATCTAAAAGAGACACACTAACTTAATGTAGAAACACCGTTATTTTGTCTCCTAACTCATTTTCCTAACAAGACAACCTCAATGATAAGACGCACACTGTTTTCCATGCATTTCTTGCTAAAAGAGCTAAGATCGTGATTATCTCTGTTGCTGAATGAGCTAGGGGGCTAATTCAACTCCGATCTAAAAGAGACACACTAACTTAATGTAGAAACACCGTTATTTTGTCTCCTAACTCATTTTCCTAACAAGACAACCTCAATGATAAGACGCACACTGTTTTCCATGCATTTCTTGCTAAAAGAGCTAAGATCGTGATTATCTTTATTGCTGAATGAGCTTTGGGGCTATTCAACTCCGATCTAAAAGAAACACACTAACTTTATGTAGAAACACCGTTATTTTGTCTCCTAACTCATTTTCCTAAAAAGACAACCTCAATGATAAGACGAACACTGTTTTCCATGCATTTCTTGCTAAAAGAGCTAAGATCGTGATTATCTCTGTTGCAGAATGAGCTAGGGGGCTATTCAACTCCGATCTAAAAGAGACACACTAACTTAATGTAGAAACACCATTATTTTGTCTCCTAACTCATTTTCCTAACAAGACAACCTCAATGATAAGACGCACACTGTTTACCATGCATTTCTTGCTAAAAGAGCTAAGATCGTGATTATCTCTGTTGCTGAATGAGCTAGGGGGCTATTCAACTCCGATCTAAAAGAGACACACTAACTTAATGTAGAAACACCGTTATTTTGTCTCCTAACTCATTTTCCTAACAAGACAACCTCAATGATAAGACGCACACTGTTTTCCATGCATTTCTTGCTAAAAGAGCTAAGATCGTGATTATCTCTGTTGCTGAATGAGCTAGGGGGCTATTCAACTCTGATCTAAAAGAGACACACTAACTTAATGTAAAAAAAAACACCGTTATTTTGTCTCCTAACTCATTTTCCTAACAAGACAACCTCAATGATAAGACGCACACTGTTTACCATGCATTTCTTGCTAAAAGAGCTAAGATCGTGATTATCTCTGTTGCTGAATGAGCTAGGGGGCTATTCAACTCCGATCTAAAAGAGACACACTAACTTAATGTAGAAACACCGTTATTTTGTCTCCTAACTCATTTTCCTAACAAGACAACCTCAATGATAAGACGCACACTGTTTTCCATGCATTTCTTGCTAAAAGAGCTAAGATCGTGATTATCTCTGTTGCTGAATGAGCTAGGGGGCTATTCAACTCTGATCTAAAAGAGACACACTAACTTAATGTAAAAAAAAACACCGTTATTTTGTCTCCTAACTCATTTTCCTAACAAGACAACCTCAATGATAAGACGCACACTGTTTACCATGCATTTCTTGCTAAAAGAGCTAAGATCGTGATTATCTCTGTTGCTGAATGAGCTAGGGGGCTATTCAACTCCGATCTAAAAGAGACACACTAACTTAATGTAGAAACACCGTTATTTTGTCTCCTAACTCATTTTCCTAACAAGACAACCTCAATGATAAGACGCACACTGTTTTCCATGCATTTCTTGCTAAAAAAACTAAGATCGTGATTATCTCTGTTGCTGAATGTGCTAGGGGGCTAATTCAACTCCAATCTAAAAGAGACACACTAACTTAATGTAGAAACACCGTTATTTTGTCTCCTAACTCATTTTCCTAACAAGACAACCTCAATGATAAGACGAACACTGTTTTCCATGCATTTCTTGCTAAAAGAGCTAAGATCATGATTATCTCTGTTGCTGAATGAGCTAGGGGGCTAATTCAACTCCGATCTAAAAGAGACACACTAACTTAATGTAGAAACACCGTTATTTTGTCTCCTAACTCATTTTCCTAACAAGACAACCTCAATGATAAGACGCACACTGTTTTCCATGCATTTCTTGCTAAAAGAGCTAAGATCGTGATTATCTCTGTTGCTGAATGAGCTAGGGGGCTAATTCAACTCCGATCTAAAAGAGACACACTATTTTAATGTAGAAACACCGTTATATTGTCTCCTAACTTATTTTCCTAACAAGACAACCTCAATGATAAGACGCACACTGTTTTCCATGCATTTCTTTCTAAAAGAGCTAAGATCGTGATTATCTTTATTGCTGAATGAGCTAGGTGGCTATTCAACTCCGATCTAAAAGAAACACACTAACTTAATGTAGAAACACCGTTATTTTGTCTCCTAACTCATTTTCCTAACAAGACAACCTCAATGATAAGACGAACACTGTTTTCCATGCATTTCTTGCTAAAAGAGCTAAGATCGTGATTATCTCTGTTGCTGAATGAGCTAGGGGGCTAATTCAACTCCGATCTAAAAGAGACACACTAACTTAATGTAGAAACACCGTTATTTTGTCTCCTAACTCATTTTCCTAACAAGACAACCTCAATGATAAGACGCACACTGTTTTCCATGCATTTCTTGCTAAAAGAGCTAAGATCGTGATTATCTCTGTTGCTGAATGAGCTAGGGGGCTAATTCAACTCCGATCTAAAAGAGACACACTAACTTAATGTAGAAACACCGTTATTTTGTCTCCTAACTCATTTTCCTAACAAGACAACATCAATGATAAGACGCACACTGTTTTCCACGCATTTCTTGCTAAAAGAGCTAAGATCGTGATTATCTCTGTTGCTGAATGAGCTAGGTTTCTATTCAACTCCGATCTAAAAGAGACACACTAACTTAATGTAGAAACACCGTTATTTTGTCTCCTAACTCATTTTCCTCACAAGACAACCTCAATGATAAGACGCACACTATTTTCCATGCATTTCTTGCTAAAAGAGCTAAGATTGTGATTATCTCTGTTGCTGAATGAGCTAGGGGGCTAATTCAACTTCGATCTAAAAGAGACACACTAACTTAATGTAGAAACACCGATATTTTGTCTCCTAACTCATTTTCCTAACAAGACAACCTCAATGATAAGATGCACACTGTTTTCCATGCATTTCTTGCTAAAAGAGCTAAGATCGTGATTATCTTTATTGCTGAATGAGCTAGGGGGCTATTTAACTCCGATCTAAAAGAGACACACTAACTTAATGTAGAAACACCGTTATTTTGTCTCCTAACTCATTCTCCTAACAAGACAACCTCAATGATAAGACGAACACTGTTTTCCATGCATTTCTTGCTAAAAGAGCTAAGATCGTAATTATCTCTGTTGCTGAATGAGCTAGGGGGCTATTCAACTCCGATCTAAAAGAGACACACTAACTTAATGTAGAAACACCGTTATATTGTCTCCTAACTTATTTTCCTAACAAGACAACCTCAATGATAAGACGCACACTGTTTTCCATGCATTTCTTTCTAAAAGAGCTAAGATCGTGATTATCTTTATTGCTGAATGAGCTAGGTGGCTATTCAACTCCGATCTAAAAGAAACACACTAACTTAATGTAGAAACACCGTTATTTTGTCTCCTAACTCATTTTCCTAACAAGACAACCTCAATGATAAGACGAACACTGTTTTCCATGCATTTCTTGCTAAAAGAGCTAAGATCGTGATTATCTCTGTTGCTGAATGAGCTAGGGGGCTATTGAACTCCGATCTAAAAGAGACACACTAACTTAATGTAGAAACACCGTTATTTTGTCTCCTAACTCATTTTCCTAACAAGACAACCTCAATGATAAGACGCACACTGTTTTCCATGCATTTCTTGCTAAAAGAGCTAAGATCGTGATTATCTCTGTTGCTGAATGAGCTAGGTTTCTATTCAACTCCGATCTAAAAGAGACACACTAACTTAATGTAGAAACACCGTTATTTTGTCTCCTAACTCATTTTCCTAACAAGACAACCTCAATGATAAGATGCACACTGTTTTCCATGCATTTCTTGCTAAAAGAGCTAAGATCGTGATTATCTTTATTGCTGAATGAGCTAGGGGGCTATTCAACTCTGATCTAAAAGAGACACACTAACTTTATGTAGAAACACCGTTATTTTGTCTCCTAACTCATTTTCCTAACAAGACAACCTCAATGATAAGACGAACACTGTTTTCCATGCATTTCTTGCTTAAAGAGCTAAGATCGTGATTATCTCTGTTGCTGAATGAGCTAGGGGGCTATTCAACTCCGATCTAAAAGAGACACACTAACTTAATGTAGAAACACCGTTATTTTGTCTCCTAACTCATTTTCCTAACAAGACAACCTCAATGATAAGACGAACACTGTTTTCCATGCATTTCTTGCTAAAAGAGCTAAGATCGTGATTATCTCTGTTGCTGAATGAGCTAGGGGGCTAATTCAACTCCGATCTAAAAGAGACACACTAGCTTAATGTAGAAACACCGTTATTGTGTCTCCTAACTCTTTTTCCTAACAAGACAACCTCAATGATAAGACGCAGACTGTTTTCCATGCATTTCTTGCTAAAAGAGCTAAGATCGGGATTATCTCTGTTGCTGAATGAGCTAGGGGGCTAATTCAACTCCGATCTAAAAGAGACACACTAACTTAATGTAGAAACACCGTTATTTTGTCTCCTAACTCATTTTCCTAACAAGACAACATCAATGATAAGACGCACACTGTTTTCCATGCATTTCTTGCTGAAAGAGCTAAGATCGTGATTATCTCTGTTGCTGAATGAGCTAGGGGGCTAACTCAACTCCGATCTTAAAGAGACACACTAACTTAATTTAGAAACACCGATATTTTGTCTCCTAACTCATTTTCCTAACAAGACAACCTCAATGATAAGATGCACACTGTTTTCCCTGCATTTCTTGCTAAAAGAGCTAAGATCGTGATTATCTCTGTTGCTGAATGAGCCAGGGGGCTAATTTAACTCCGATCAAAAAGAGACACACTAACTTAATGTAGAAACACCGTTATTTTGTCTCCTTACTCATTTTCCTAACAAGACAACCTCAATGATAAGACGAACACTGTTTTCCATGCATTTCTTGCTAAAAGAGCTAAGATCGTGATTGTCTCTGTTGCTGTATGAGCTAGGACACTATTCAACTCTAATCTAAGAGAGACTCACTAACTTAATGTACAAACACCGTTATTTTGTCTCCTAACTCATTTTCCTAACAAGACAACCTCAATGATAAGACCCACACTGTTTTCCATGCATTTCTTGCTAAAAGAGCTAAGATCGTGATTATCTCTGTTGCTGAATGAGCTAGGGGGCTAATTCAACTCCGATCTAAAAGAGACACACTAACTTAATGTAGAAACACCGTTATTTTGTCTCCTAACTCATTTTCCTAACAAGACAACCTCAATGATAAAACGCACACTGTTTTCATGCTTTTCTTGCTAAAAGAGCTAAGATTGTGATTATCTCTGTTGCTGAATGAGCTAGGGGGCTAATTCAACTCCAATCTAAAAGAGACACACTAACTTAATGTAGAAACACCGTTATTTTGTCTCCTAACTCATTTTCCTAACAAGACAACCTCAATGATAAGACGAACACTGTTTTCCATGCATTTCTTGCTAAAAGAGCTAAGATCGTGATTATCTCTGTTGCTGAATCAGCTAGGGGGCTATTCAACTCTGATCTAAAAGAGACACACTAACTTAATGTAGAAAAACCGTTATTTTGTCTCCTAACTCATTTTCCTAACAAGATAACCTCAATGATAAGACGCACGCTGTTTTCCATGCATTTCTTGCTAAAAGAGCTAAGATCGTGATTATCTCTGTTGCTGAATGAGCTAGGGGGCTATTCAACTCCGATCTAAAAGAGACACACTAACTTAATGTAGAAACACTGTTATTGTGTCTCCTAACTCATTTTCCTAACAAGACAACCTCAATGATAAGACGCACACTGTTTTCCATGCATTTCTTGCTAAAAGAGCTAAGATCGTGATTGTCTCTGTTGCTGTATGAGCTAGGACACTATTCAACTCTAATCTAAGAGAGACTCACTAACTTAATGTACAAACACCGTTATTTTGTCTCCTAACTCATTTTCCTAACAAGACAACCTCAATGATAAGACCCACACTGTTTTCCATGCATTTCTTGCTAAAAGAGCTAAGATCGTGATTATCTCTGTTGCTGAATGAGCTAGGGGGCTAATTCAACTCCGATCTAAAAGAGACACACTAACTTAATGTAGAAACACCGTTATTTTGTCTCCTAACTCATTTTCCTAACAAGACAACCTCAATGATAAAACGCACACTGTTTTCATGCTTTTCTTGCTAAAAGAGCTAAGATTGTGATTATCTCTGTTGCTGAATGAGCTAGGGGGCTAATTCAACTCCAATCTAAAAGAGACACACTAACTTAATGTAGAAACACCGTTATTTTGTCTCCTAACTCATTTTCCTAACAAGACAACCTCAATGATAAGACGAACACTGTTTTCCATGCATTTCTTGCTAAAAGAGCTAAGATCGTGATTATCTCTGTTGCTGAATCAGCTAGGGGGCTATTCAACTCTGATCTAAAAGAGACACACTAACTTAATGTAGAAAAACCGTTATTTTGTCTCCTAACTCATTTTCCTAACAAGATAACCTCAATGATAAGACGCACGCTGTTTTCCATGCATTTCTTGCTAAAAGAGCTAAGATCGTGATTATCTCTGTTGCTGAATGAGCTAGGGGGCTATTCAACTCCGATCTAAAAGAGACACACTAACTTAATGTAGAAACACTGTTATTGTGTCTCCTAACTCATTTTCCTAACAAGACAACCTCAATGATAAGACGCACACTGTTTTCCATGCATTTCTTGCTAAAAGAGCTAAGATCGTGATTATCTCTGTTGCTGAATGAGCTAGGGCGCTAATTCAACTCCGATCTAAAAGAGACACACGAACTTAATGTAGAAACACCGTTATTTTGTCTCCTAACTCATTTTCCTAACAAGACAACCTCAATGATAAGACGCACACTGTTTTCCATGCATTTCTTGCTAAAAGAGCTAAGATAGTGATTATCTTTATTGCTGATTGAGCTAGGGGGCTATTCAACTCCGATCTAAAAGAGACACACTAGCTTAATGTAGAAACACCGTTATTGTGTCTCCTAACTCATTTTCCTAACAAGACAACCTCAATGATAAGACGCACACTGTTTTCCATGCATTTCTTGCTAAAAGAGCTAAGATCGTGATTATCTTTATTGCTGAATGAGCTAGGTGGCTATTCAACTCCGATCTAAAAGAAACACATTAACTTTATGTAGAAACACCATTATTTTGTCTCCTAACTCATTTTCCTAACAAGACAACCTCAATGATAAGACGAACACTGTTTTCCATGCATTTCTTGCTAAAAGAGCTAAGATCGTGATTATCTCTGTTGCTGAATGAGCTAGGGGGCTATTCAACTCCGATCTAAAAGAGACACACTAACTTAATGTAGAAACACCGTTATTTTGTCTCCTAACTCATTTTCCTAACAAGACAACATCAATGATAAGACGCACACTGTTTTCAACGCATTTCTTGCTAAAAGAGCTAAGATCGTGATTATCTCTGTTGCTGAATGAGCTAGGTTTCTATTCAACTCCGATCTAAAAGAGACACACTAACTTAATGTAGAAACACCGTTATTTTGTCTCCTAACTCATTTTCCTAACAAGACAACCTCAATGATAAGACGAACACTGTTTTCCATGCATTTCTTGCTTAAAGAGCTAAGATCGTGATTATCTCTGTTGCTGAATGAGCTAGGGGGCTATTCAACTCCGATCTAAAAGAGACACACTAACTTAATGTAGAAACACCGTTATATTGTCTCCTAACTTATTTTCCTAACAAGACAACCTCAATGATAAGACGCACACTGTTTTCCATGCATTTCTTTCTAAAAGAGCTAAGATCGTGATTATCTTTATTGCTGAATGAGCTAGGTGGCTATTGAACTCCGATCTAAAAGAGACACACTAACTTAATGTAGAAACACCGTTATTTTGTCTCCTAACTCATTTTCCTAACAAGACAACCTCAATGATAAGACGCACACTGTTTTCCATGCATTTCTTGCTAAAAGAGCTAAGATCGTGATTATCTCTGTTGCTGAATGAGCTAGGTTTCTATTCAACTCCGATCTAAAAGAGACACACTAACTTAATGTAGAAACACCGGTATTTTGTCTCCTAACTCATTTTCCTAACAAGACAACCTCAATGATAAGACGCACACTATTTTCCATGCATTTCTTGCTAAAAGAGCTAAGATCGTGATTATCTCTGTTGCTGAATGAGCTAGGGGGCTAATTCAACTTCGATCTAAAAGAGACACACTAACTTAATGTAGAAACACCGATATTTTGTCTCCTAACTCATTTTCCTAACAAGACAACCTCAATGATAAGATGCACACTGTTTTCCATGCATTTCTTGCTAAAAGAGCTAAGATCGTGATTATCTTTATTGCTGAATGAGCTAGGGGGCTATTTAACTCCGATCTAAAAGAGACACACTAACTTAATGTAGAAACACCGTTATTTTGTCTCCTAACTCATTCTCCTAACAAGACAACCTCAATGATAAGACGAACACTGTTTTCCATGCATTTCTTGCTAAAAGAGCTAAGATCGTGATTATCTCTGTTGCTGAATGAGCTAGGGGGCTATTCAACTCCGATCTAAAAGAGACACACTAACTTAATGTAGAAACACCGTTATATTGTCTCCTAACTTATTTTCCTAACAAGACAACCTCAATGATAAGACGCACACTGTTTTCCATGCATTTCTTTCTAAAAGAGCTAAGATCGTGATTATCTTTATTGCTGAATGAGCTAGGTGGCTATTGAACTCCGATCTAAAAGAGACACACTAACTTAATGTAGAAACACCGTTATTTTGTCTCCTAACTCATTTTCCTAACAAGACAACCTCAATGATAAGACGCACACTGTTTTCCATGCATTTCTTGCTAAAAGAGCTAAGATCGTGATTATCTCTGTTGCTGAATGAGCTAGGTTTCTATTCAACTCCGATCTAAAAGAGACACACTAACTTAATGTAGAAACACCGGTATTTTGTCTCCTAACTCATTTTCCTAACAAGACAACCTCAATGATAAGACGCACACTATTTTCCATGCATTTCTTGCTAAAAGAGCTAAGATCGTGATTATCTCTGTTGCTGAATGAGCTAGGGGGCTAATTCAACTCCGATCTAAAAGAGACACACTAACTTAATGTAGAAACACCGATATTTTGTCTCCTAACTCATTTTCCTAACAAGACAACCTCAATGATAAGATGCACACTGTTTTCCATGCATTTCTTGCTAAAAGAGCTAAGATCGTGATTATCTTTATTGCTGAATGAGCTAGGGGGCTATTCAACTCTGATCTAAAAGAGACACACTAACTTTATGTAGAAACACCGTTATTTTGTCTCCTAACTCATTTTCCTAACAAGACAACCTCAATGATAAGACGAACACTGTTTTCCATGCATTTCTTGCTAAAAGAGCTAAGATCGTGATTATCTCTGTTGCTGAATGAGCTAGGGGGCTATTCAACTCCGATCTAAAAGAGACACACTAACTTAATGTAGAAACACCGTTATTGTGTCTCCTAACTCATTTTCCTAACAAGACAACCTCAATGATAAGACGCAGACTGTTTTCCATGCATTTCTTGCTGAAAGAGCTAAGATCGTGATTATCTCTGTTGCTGAATGAGCTAGGGGGCTAACTCAACACCGATCTTAAAGAGACACACTAACTTAATTTAGAAACACCGATATTTTGTCTCCTAACTCATTTTCCTAACAAGACAACCTCAATGATAAGATGCACACTGTTTTCCATGCATTTCTTGCTAAAAGAGCTAAGATCGTGATTATCTTTATTGCTGAATGAGCTAGGGGGCTATTCAACTCTGATCTAAAAGAGACACACTAACTTTATGTAGAAACACCGTTATTTTGTCTCCTAACTCATTTTCCTAACAAGACAACCTCAATGATAAGACGAACACTGTTTTCCATGCATTTCTTGCTTAAAGAGCTAAGATCGTGATTATCTCTGTTGCTGAATGAGCTAGGGGGCTATTCAACTCCGATCTAAAAGAGACACACTAACTTAATGTAGAAACACCGTTTTTTTGTCTCCTAACTCATTTTCCTAACAAGACAACCTCAATGATAAGACGAACACTGTTTTCCATGCATTTCTTGCTAAAAGAGCTAAGATCGTAATTATCTCTGTTGCTGAATGAGCTAGGGGGCTATTCAACTCCGATCTAAAAGAGACACACTAACTTAATGTAGAAACACCGTTATATTGTCTCCTAACTTATTTTCCTAACAAGACAACCTCAATGATAAGACGCACACTGTTTTCCATGCATTTCTTTCTAAAAGAGCTAAGATCGTGATTATCTTTATTGCTGAATGAGCTAGGTGGCTATTCAACTCCGATCTAAAAGAAACACACTAACTTAATGTAGAAACACCGTTATTTTGTCTCCTAACTCATTTTCCTAACAAGACAACCTCAATGATAAGACGAACACTGTTTTCCATGCATTTCTTGCTAAAAGAGCTAAGATCGTGATTATCTCTGTTGCTGAATGAGCTAGGGGGCTATTGAACTCCGATCTAAAAGAGACACACTAACTTAATGTAGAAACACCGTTATTTTGTCTCCTAACTCATTTTCCTAACAAGACAACCTCAATGATAAGACGCACACTGTTTTCCATGCATTTCTTGCTAAAAGAGCTAAGATCGTGATTATCTCTGTTGCTGAATGAGCTAGGTTTCTATTCAACTCCGATCTAAAAGAGACACACTAACTTAATGTAGAAACACCGTTATTTTGTCTCCTAACTCATTTTCCTAACAAGACAACCTCAATGATAAGATGCACACTGTTTTCCATGCATTTCTTGCTAAAAGAGCTAAGATCGTGATTATCTTTATTGCTGAATGAGCTAGGGGGCTATTCAACTCTGATCTAAAAGAGACACACTAACTTTATGTAGAAACACCGTTATTTTGTCTCCTAACTCATTTTCCTAACAAGACAACCTCAATGATAAGACGAACACTGTTTTCCATGCATTTCTTGCTTAAAGAGCTAAGATCGTGATTATCTCTGTTGCTGAATGAGCTAGGGGGCTATTCAACTCCGATCTAAAAGAGACACACTAACTTAATGTAGAAACACCGTTATTTTGTCTCCTAACTCATTTTCCTAACAAGACAACCTCAATGATAAGACGAACACTGTTTTCCATGCATTTCTTGCTAAAAGAGCTAAGATCGTGATTATCTCTGTTGCTGAATGAGCTAGGGGGCTAATTCAACTCCGATCTAAAAGAGACACACTAGCTTAATGTAGAAACACCGTTATTGTGTCTCCTAACTCATTTTCCTAACAAGACAACCTCAATGATAAGACGCAGACTGTTTTCCATGCATTTCTTGCTAAAAGAGCTAAGATCGGGATTATCTCTGTTGCTGAATGAGCTAGGGGGCTAATTCAACTCCGATCTAAAAGAGACACACTAACTTAATGTAGAAACACCGTTATTTTGTCTCCTAACTCATTTTCCTAACAAGACAACATCAATGATAAGACGCACACTGTTTTCCATGCATTTCTTGCTGAAAGAGCTAAGATCGTGATTATCTCTGTTGCTGAATGAGCTAGGGGGCTAACTCAACTCCGATCTTTAAGAGACACACTAACTTAATTTAGAAACACCGATATTTTGTCTCCTAACTCATTTTCCTAACAAGACAACCTCAATGATAAGATGCACACTGTTTTCCCTGCATTTCTTGCTAAAAGAGCTAAGATCGTGATTATCTCTGTTGCTGAATAAACCAGGGGGCTAATTTAACTCCGATCAAAAAGAGACACACTAACTTAATGTAGAAACACCGTTATTTTGTCTCCTTACTCATTTTCCTAACAAGACAACCTCAATGATAAGACGAACACTGTTTTCCATGCATTTCTAGCTAAAAGAGCTAAGATCGTGATTGTCTCTGTTGCTGTATGAGCTAGGACACTATTCAACTCTAATCTAAGAGAGACTCACTAACTTAATGTACAAACACCGTTATTTTGTCTCCTAACTCATTTTCCTAACAAGACAACCTCAATGATAAGACCCACACTGTTTTCCATGCATTTCTTGCTAAAAGAGCTAAGATCGTGATTATCTCTGTTGCTGAATGAGCTAGGGGGCTAATTCAACTCCGATCTAAAAGAGACACACTAACTTAATGTAGAAACACCGTTATTTTGTCTCCTAACTCATTTTCCTAACAAGACAACCTCAATGATAAAACGCACACTGTTTTCATGCTTTTCTTGCTAAAAGAGCTAAGATTGTGATTATCTCTGTTGCTGAATGAGCTAGGGGGCTAATTCAACTCCAATCTAAAAGAGACACACTAACTTAATGTAGAAACACCGTTATTTTGTCTCCTAACTCATTTTCCTAACAAGACAACCACAATGATAAGACGAACACTGTTTTCCATGCATTTCTTGCTAAAAGAGCTAAGATCGTGATTATCTCTGTTGCTGAATCAGCTAGGGGGCTATTCAACTCTGATCTAAAAGAGACACACTAACTTAATGTAGAAAAACCGTTATTTTGTCTCCTAACTCATTTTCCTAACAAGATAACCTCAATGATAAGACGCACGCTGTTTTCCATGCATTTCTTGCTAAAAGAGCTAAGATCGTGATTATCTCTGTTGCTGAATGAGCCAGGGGGCTATTCAACTCCGATCTAAAAGAGACACACTAACTTAATGTAGAAACACTGTTATTGTGTCTCCTAACTCATTTTCCTAACAAGACAACCTCAATGATAAGACGCACACTGTTTTCCATGCATTTCTTGCTAAAAGAGCTAAGATAGTGATTATCTTTATTGCTGATTGAGCTAGGGGGCTATTCAACTCCGATCTAAAAGAGACACACTAGCTTAATGTAGAAACACCGTTATTGTGTCTCCTAACTCATTTTCCTAACAAGACAACCTCAATGATAAGACGCACACTGTTTTCCATGCATTTCTTGCTAAAAGAGCTAAGATCGTGATTATCTTTATTGCTGAATGAGCTAGGTGGCTATTCAACTCCGATCTAAAAGAAACACACTAACTTAATGTAGAAACACTGTTATTGTGTCTCCTAACTCATTTTCCTAACAAGACAACCTCAATGATAAGACGCACACTGTTTTCCATGCATTTCTTGCTAAAAGAGCTAAGATAGTGATTATCTTTATTGCTGATTGAGCTAGGGGGCTATTCAACTCCGATCTAAAAGAGACACACTAGCTTAATGTAGAAACACCGTTATTGTGTCTCCTAACTCATTTTCCTAACAAGACAACCTCAATGATAAGACGCACACTGTTTTCCATGCATTTCTTGCTAAAAGAGCTAAGATCGTGATTATCTCTGTTGCTGAATGAGCTAGGGGGCTATTCAACTCCGATCTAAAAGAGACACACTAACTTAATGTAGAAACACCGTTATTTTGTCTCCTAACTCATTTTCCTAACAAGACAACATCAATGATAAGACGCACACTGTTTTCAACGCATTTCTTGCTAAAAGAGCTAAGATCGTGATTATCTCTGTTGCTGAATGAGCTAGGGGGCTAATTCAACTTCGATCTAAAAGAGACACACTAACTTAATGTAGAAACACCGATATTTTGTCTCCTAACTCATTTTCCTAACAAGACAACCTCAATGATAAGATGCACACTGTTTTCCATGCATTTCTTGCTAAAAGAGCTAAGATCGTGATTATCTTTATTGCTGAATGAGCTAGGGGGCTATTTAACTCCGATCTAAAAGAGACACACTAACTTAATGTAGAAACACCGTTATTTTGTCTCCTAACTCATTCTCCTAACAAGACAACCTCAATGATAAGACGAACACTGTTTTCCATGCATTTCTTGCTAAAAGAGCTAAGATCGTGATTATCTCTGTTGCTGAATGAGCTAGGGGGCTATTCAACTCAGATCTAAAAGAGACACACTAACTTAATGTAGAAACACCGTTATATTGTCTCCTAACTTATTTTCCTAACAAGACAACCTCAATGATAAGACGCACACTGTTTTCCATGCATTTCTTTCTAAAAGAGCTAAGATCGTGATTATCTTTATTGCTGAATGAGCTAGGTGGCTATTGAACTCCGATCTAAAAGAGACACACTAACTTAATGTAGAAACACCGTTATTTTGTCTCCTAACTCATTTTCCTAACAAGACAACCTCAATGATAAGACGCACACTGTTTTCCATGCATTTCTTGCTAAGAGAGCTAAGATCGTGATTATCTCTGTTGCTGAATGAGCTAGGTTTCTATTCAACTCCGATCTAAAAGAGACACACTAACTTAATGTAGAAACACCGGTATTTTGTCTCCTAACTCATTTTCCTAACAAGACAACCTCAATGATAAGACGCACACTATTTTCCATGCATTTCTTGCTAAAAGAGCTAAGATCGTGATTATCTCTGTTGCTGAATGAGCTAGGGGGCTAATTCAACTCCGATCTAAAAGAGACACACTAACTTAATGTAGAAACACCGATATTTTGTCTCCTAACTCATTTTCCTAACAAGACAACCTCAATGATAAGATGCACACTGTTTTCCATGCATTTCTTGCTAAAAGAGCTAAGATCGTGATTATCTTTATTGCTGAATGAGCTAGGGGGCTATTCAACTCTGATCTAAAAGAGACACACTAACTTTATGTAGAAACACCGTTATTTTGTCTCCTAACTCATTTTCCTAACAAGACAACCTCAATGATAAGACGAACACTGTTTTCCATGCATTTCTTGCTAAAAGAGCTAAGATCGTGATTATCTCTGTTGCTGAATGAGCTAGGGGGCTATTCAACTCCGATCTAAAAGAGACACACTAACTTAATGTAGAAACACCGTTATTGTGTCTCCTAACTCATTTTCCTAACAAGACAACCTCAATGATAAGACGCAGACTGTTTTCCATGCATTTCTTGCTGAAAGATCTAAGATCGTGATTATCTCTGTTGCTGAATGAGCTAGGGGGCTAACTCAACACCGATCTTAAAGAGACACACTAACTTAATTTAGAAACACCGATATTTTGTCTCCTAACTCATTTTCCTAACAAGACAACCTCAATGATAAGATGCACACTGTTTTCCATGCATTTCTTGCTAAAAGAGCTAAGATCGTGATTATCTTTATTGCTGAATGAGCTAGGGGGCTATTCAACTCTGATCTAAAAGAGACACACTAACTTTATGTAGAAACACCGTTATTTTGTCTCCTAACTCATTTTCCTAACAAGACAACCTCAATGATAAGACGAACACTGTTTTCCATGCATTTCTTGCTTAAAGAGCTAAGATCGTGATTATCTCTGTTGCTGAATGAGCTAGGGGGCTATTCAACTCCGATCTAAAAGAGACACACTAACTTAATGTAGAAACACCGTTATTTTGTCTCCTAACTCATTTTCCTAACAAGACAACCTCAATGATAAGACGAACACTGTTTTCCATGCATTTCTTGCTAAAAGAGCTAAGATCGTGATTATCTCTGTTGCTGAATGAGCTAGGGGGCTAATTCAACTCAGATCTAAAAGAGACACACTAACTTAATGTAGAAACACCTTTATTGTGTCTCCTAACTCATTTTCCTAACAAGACAACCTCAATGATAAGACGCAGACTGTTTTCCATGCATTTCTTGCTAAAAGAGCTAAGATCGGGATTATCTCTGTTGCTGAATGAGCTAGGGGGCTAATTCAACTCCGATCTAAAAGAGACACACTAACTTAATGTAGAAACACCGTTATTTTGTCTCCTAACTCATTTTCCTAACAAGACAACATCAATGATAAGACGCACACTGTTTTCCATGCATTTCTTGCTGAAAGAGCTAAGATCGTGATTATCTCTGTTGCTGAATGAGCTAGGGGGCTAACTCAACTCCGATCTTAAAGAGACACACTAACTTAATTTAGAAACACCGATATTTTGTCTCCTAACTCATTTTCCTAACAAGACAACCTCAATGATAAGATGCACACTGTTTTCCATGCATTTCTTGCTAAAAGACCTAAGATCGTGATTATCTCTGTTGCTGAATGAGCCAGGGGGCTAATTCAACTCCGATCTAAAAGAGACACACTAACTTAATGTAGAAACACCGTTATTTTGTCTCCTTACTCATTTTCCTAACAAGACAACCTCAATGATAAGACGAACACTGTTTTCCATGCATTTCTTGCTAAAAGAGCTAAGATCGTGATTATCTCTGTTGCTGAATGAGCTAGGGGGCTAATTCAACTCCAATCTAAAAGAGACACACTAACTTAATGTAGAAACACCGGTATTTTGTCTCCTAACTCATTTTCCTAACAAGACAACCTCAATGATAAGACGCACACTGTTTTCCATGCATTTCTTGCTAAAAGAGCTAAGATCGTGATTATCTCTGTTGCAGAATGAGCTAGGGGGCTATTCAACTCCAATCTAAAAGAGACACACTAACTTAATGTAGAAACACCGGTATTTTGTCTCCTAACTCATTTTCCTAACAAGACAACCTCAATGATAAGACACACACTGTTTTCCATGCATTTCTTGCTAAAAGAGCTAAGATCGTGATTATCTCTGTTGCTGAATGAGCTAGGGGGCTAAATCAACTCCGATCTAAAAGAGACACACTAACTTAATGTAGAAACACCGTTATTTTGTCTCCTAACTCATTTTCCTAACAAGACAACCTCAATGATAAGACGCACACTGTTTTCCATGCATTTCTTGCTAAAAGAGCTAAGATCGTGATTATCTCTGTTGCTGAATGAGCTAGGGGGCTAAATCAACTCCGATCTAAAAGAGACACACTAACTTAATGTAGAAACACCGGTATTTTGTCTCCTAACTCATTTTCCTAACAAGACAACCTCAATGATAAGACGCACACTGTTTTCCATGCATTTCTTGCTAAAAAAGCTAAGATAGTGATTATCTTTATTGCTGAATGAGACAGGGGGCTATTCAACTCCGATCTAAAAGAGACACACTAGCTTAATGTAGAAACACCGTTATTGTGTCTCCTAACTCATTTTCCTAACAAGACAACCTCAATGATAAGACGAACACTGTTTTCCATGCATTTCTTGCTAAAAGAGCTAAGATCATGATTATCTTTATTGCTGAATGAGCTAGGTGGCTATTCAACTCCGATTTAAAATAAACACGCTAACTTATGTAGAAACACCGTTATTTTGTCTTCTAACTCATTTTCCTAACACGACAACCTCAATGATAAGACGCACACTGTTTTCCATGCATTTCTTGCTAAAAGAGCTAAGATCGTGATTATCTCTGTTGCTGAATGAGCTAGGGGGCTAATTCAACTCCGATCTAAACGAGACACACTAACTTAATGTAGAAACACCGTTATTTTGTCTCCTAACTCATTTTCCTAACAAGACAACCTCAATGATAAGACGCACACTGTTTTCCATGCATTTCTTGCTAAAAGAGCTAAGATCGTGATTATCTCTGTTGCTGAATGAGCTAGGGGGCTAATTCAACTCCGATCTAAAAGAGACACACTAACTTAATGTAGAAACACCGTTATTTTGTCTCCTAACTCATTTTCCTAACAAGACAACCTCAATGATAAGACGCACACTGTTTTCCATGCATTTCTTGCTAAAAGAGCTAAGATCGTGATTATCTCTGTTGCTGAATGAGCTAGGGGGCTATTCAACTCCGATCTAAAAGAGACACACTAACTTAATGTAGAAACACCGTTATTTTGTCTCCTAACTCATTTTCCTAACAAGACAACCTCAATGATAAAACGAACACTGTTTTCCATGCATTTCTTGCTAAAAGAGCTAAGATCGTGATTATCTCTGTTGCTGAATGAGCTAGGGGGCTAATTCAACTCCGATCTAAAAGAGACACACTAACTTAATGTAGAAACACCGGTATTTTGTCTCCTAACTCATTTTCCTAACAAGACAACCTCAATGATAAGACGCACACTGTTTTCCATGCATTTCTTGCTAAAAGAGCTAAGATCGTGATTATCTCTGTTGCTGAATGAGCTAGGGGGCTAATTCAAATCCGATCTAAAAGAGACACACTAACTTAATGTAGAAACACCGTTATTTTGTCTCCTAACTCATTTTCCTAACAAGACAACCTCAATGATAAGACGCACACTGTTTTCCATGCATTTCTTGCTAAAAGAGCTAAGATCGTGATTATCTCTGTTGCTGAATGAGCTAGGAGGCTATTCAACTCTAATCTAAGAGAGACTCACTAACTTCATGTAGGAACACCGTTACTTTGTCTCCTAACTCATTTTCCTAACAAGACAACCTCAATGATAAGACGCACACTGTTTTCCATGCATTTCTTGCTAAAAGAGCTAAGATCGTGATTATCTCTGTTGCTGAATGAGCTAGGGGGCTAATTACACTCCAATCTAAAAGAGACACACTAACTTAATGTAGAAACACCGTTATTTTGTCTCCTAACTCATTTTCCTAATAAGGCAACCTCAATGATAAGAGGAACACTGTTTTCCATGCATTTCTTGCTAAAAGAGCTAAGATCGTGATTATCTCTGTTGCAGAATGAGCTAGGGGGCTATTCAACTCCGATCTAAAAGAGACACACTAACTTAATGTAGAAACACCGGTATTTTGTCTCCTAACTCATTTTCCTAACAAGACAACCTCAATGATAAGACGCACACTGTTTTCCATGCATTTCTTGCTAAAAGAGCTAAGATCGTGATTATCTCTGTTGCAGAATGAGCTAGGGGGCTATTCAACTCCGATCTAAAAGAGACACACTAACTTAATGTAGAAACACCGTTATTTTGTCTCCTAACTCATTTTCCTAACAAGACAACCTCAATGATAAGACGCACAATGTTTTCCATGCATTACTTGCTAAAAGAGCTAAGATCGTGATTATCTCTGTTGCTGAATGAGCTAGGGGGCTATTCAACTCCGATCTAAAAGAGACACACTAACTTAATGTAGAAACACCGTTATTTTGTCTCCTAACTCATTTTCCTAACAAGACAACCTCAATGATAAGACGCACACTGTTTTCCATGCATTTCTTGCTAAAAGAGCTAAGATCGTGATTATCTCTGTTGCTGAATGAGCTAGGGGGCTAATTCAACTCCGATCTAAAAGAGACACACTAACTTAATGTAGAAACACCGTTATTTTGTCTCCTAACTCATTTTCCTAACAAGACAACCTCAATGATAAGACGCACACTGTTTTCCATGCATTTCTTGCTAAAAGAGCTAAGATCGTGATTATCTCTGTTGCTGAATGAGCTAGGGGGCTAATTCAAATCCGATCTAAAAGAGACACACTAACTTAATGTAGAAACACCGTTATTTTGTCTCCTAACTCATTTTCCTAACAAGACAACCTCAATGATAAGACGCACACTGTTATCCATGCATTTCTTGCTAAAAGAGCTAAGATCGTGATTATCTCTGTTGCTGAATGAGCTAGGAGGCTATTCAACTCTAATCTAAGAGAGACTCACTAACTTCATGTAGGAACACCGTTACTTTGTCTCCTAACTCATTTTCCTAACAAGACAACCTCAATGATAAGACGCACACTGTTTTCCATGCATTTCTTGCTAAAAGAGCTAAGATCGTGATTATCTCTGTTGCTGAATGAGCTAGGGGGCTAATTCAACTCCAATCTAAAAGAGACACACTAACTTAATGTAGAAACACCGGTATTTTGTCTCCTAACTCATTTTCCTAACAAGACAACCTCAATGATAAGACGCACACTGTTTTCCATGCATTTCTTGCTAAAAGAGCTAAGATCGTGATTATCTCTGTTGCAGAATGAGCTAGGGGGCTAATTCAACTCCAATCTGAAAGAGACACACTAACTTAATGTAGAAACACCGGTATTTTGTCTCCTAACTCATTTTCCTAACAAGACAACCTCAATGATAAGACGCACACTGTTTTCCATGCATTTCTTGCTAAAAGAGCTAAGATCGTGATTATCTCTGTTGCAGAATGAGCTAGGGGGCTATTCAACTCCGATCTAAAAGAGACACACTAACTTAATGTAGAAACACCGGTATTTTGTCTCCTAACTCATTTTCCTAACAAGACAACCTCAATGATAAGACGCACACTGTTTTCCATGCATTTCTTGCTAAAAGAGCTAAGATCGTGATTATCTCTGTTGCTGAATGAGCTAGGGGGCTAATTCAACTCCAATCTAAAAGAGACACACTAACTTAATGTAGAAACACCGGTATTTTGTCTCCTAACTCATTTTCCTAACAAGACAACCTCAATGATAAGACGCACACTGTTTTCCATGCATTTCTTGCTAAAAGAGCTAAGATCGTGATTATCTCTGTTGCAGAATGAGCTAGGGGGCTATTCAACTCCGATCTAAAAGAGACACACTAACTTAATGTAGAAACACTGGTATTTTGTCTCCTAACTCATTTTCCTAACAAGACAACCTCAATGATAAGACGCACACTGTTTTCCATGCATTTCTTGCTAAAAGAGCTAAGATCGTGATTATCTCTGTTGCTGAATGAGCTAGGGGGCTAAATCAACTCCGATCTAAAAGAGACACACTAACTTAATGTAGAAACACCGTTATTTTGTCTCCTAACTCATTTTCCTAACAAGACAACCTCAATGATAAGACGCACACTGTTTTCCATGCATTTCTTGCTAAAAGAGCTAAGATCGTGATTATCTCTGTTGCTGAATGAGCTAGGGGGCTAAATCAACTCCGATCTAAAAGAGACACACTAACTTAATGTAGAAACACCGGTATTTTGTCTCCTAACTCATTTTCCTAACAAGACAACCTCAATGATAAGACGCACACTGTTTTCCATGCATTTCTTGCTAAAAGAGCTAAGATCGTGATTATCTCTGTTGCAGAATGAGCTAGGGGGCTAATTCAACTCCAATCTGAAAGAGACACACTAACTTAATGTAGAAACACCGGTATTTTGTCTCCTAACTCATTTTCCTAACAAGACAACCTCAATGATAAGACGCACACTGTTTTCCATGCATTACTTGCTAAAAGAGCTAAGATCGTGATTATCTCTGTTGCTGAATGAGCTAGGGGGCTATTCAACTCCGATCTAAAAGAGACACACTAACTTAATGTAGAAACACCGTTATTTTGTCTCCTAACTCATTTTCCTAACAAGACAACCTCAATGATAAGACGAACACTGTTTTCCATGCATTTCTTGCTAAAAGAGCTAAGATCGTGATTATCTCTGTTGCTGAATGAGCTAGGGGGCTAATTCAACTCCGATCTAAAAGAGACACACTAACTTAATGTAGAAACACCGTTATTTTGTCTCCTAACTCATTTTCCTAACAAGACAACCTCAATGATAAGACGCACACTGTTTTCCATGCATTTCTTGCTAAAAGAGCTAAGATCGTGATTATCTCTGTTGCTGAATGAGCTAGGGGGCTAATTCAACTCCGATCTAAAAGAGACACACTAACTTAATGTAGAAACACCGTTATTTTGTCTCCTAACTCATTTTCCTAACAAGACAACCTCAATGATAAGACGCACACTGTTATCCATGCATTTCTTGCTAAAAGGGCTAAGATCGTGATTATCTCTGTTGCTGAATGAGCTAGGAGGCTATTCAACTCTAATCTAAGAGAGACTCACTAACTTCATGTAGGAACACCGTTACTTTGTCTCCTAACTCATTTTCCTAACAAGACAACCTCAATGATAAGACGCACACTGTTTTCCATGCATTTCTTGCTAAAAGAGCTAAGATCGTGATTATCTCTGTTGCTGAATGAGCTAGGGGGCTAATTCAACTCCAATCTAAAAGAGACACACTAACTTAATGTAGAAACACCGGTATTTTGTCTCCTAACTCATTTTCCTAACAAGACAACCTCAATGATAAGACGCACACTGTTTTCCATGCATTTCTTGCTAAAAGAGCTAAGATCGTGATTATCTCTGTTGCAGAATGAGCTAGGGGGCTAATTCAACTCCAATCTGAAAGAGACACACTAACTTAATGTAGAAACACCGGTATTTTGTCTCCTAACTCATTTTCCTAACAAGACAACCTCAATGATAAGACGCACACTGTTTTCCATGCATTTCTTGCTAAAAGAGCTAAGATCGTGATTATCTCTGTTGCAGAATGAGCTAGGGGGCTATTCAACTCCGATCTAAAAGAGACACACTAACTTAATGTAGAAACACCGGTATTTTGTCTCCTAACTCATTTTCCTAACAAGACAACCTCAATGATAAGACGCACACTGTTTTCCATGCATTTCTTGCTAAAAGAGCTAAGATCGTGATTATCTCTGTTGCTGAATGAGCTAGGGGGCTAAATCAACTCCGATCTAAAAGAGACACACTAACTTAATGTAGAAACACCGTTATTTTGTCTCCTAACTCATTTTCCTAACAAGACAACCTCAATGATAAGACGCACACTGTTTTCCATGCATTTCTTGCTAAAAGAGCTAAGATAGTGATTATCTTTATTGCTGAATGAGCCAGGGGGCTATTCAACTCCGATCTAAAAGAGACACACTAGCTTAATGTAGAAACACCGTTATTGTGTCTCCTAACTCATTTTCCTAACAAGACAACCTCAATGATAAGACGAACACTGTTTTCCATGCATTTCTTGCTAAAAGAGCTAAGATCATGATTATCTTTATTGCTGAATGAGCTAGTTGGCTATTCAACTCCGATTTAAAAGAAACACGCTAACTTTATGTAGAAACACCGTTATTTTGTCTTCTAACTCATTTTCCTAACACGACAACCTCAATGATAAGACGCACACTGTTTTCCATGCATTTCTTGCTAAAAGAGCTAAGATCGTGATTATCTCTGTTGCTGAATGAGCTAGGGGGCTAATTCAACTCCGATCTAAACGAGACACACTAACTTAATGTAGAAACACCGTTATTTTGTCTCCTAACTCATTTTCCTAACAAGACAACCTCAATGATAAGACGCACACTGTTTTCCATGCATTTCTTGCTAAAAGAGCTAAGATCGTGATTATCTCTGTTGCTGAATGAGCTAGGGGGCTATTCAACTCCGATCTAAAAGAGACACACTAACTTAATGTAGAAACACCGTTATTTTGTCTCCTAACTCATTTTCCTAACAAGACAACCTCAATGATAAGACGCACACTGTTTTCCATGCATTTCTTGCTAAAAGAGCTAAGATCGTGATTATCTCTGTTGCTGAATGAGCTAGGGGGCTATTCAACTCCGATCTAAAAGAGACACACTAACTTAATGTAGAAACACCGTTATTTTGTCTCCTAACTCATTTTCCTAACAAGACAACCTCAATGATAAAACGAACACTGTTTTCCATGCATTTCTTGCTAAAAGAGCTAAGATCGTGATTATCTCTGTTGCTGAATGAGCTAGGGGGCTAATTCAACTCCGATCTAAAAGAGACACACTAACTTAATGTAGAAACACCGGTATTTTGTCTCCTAACTCATTTTCCTAACAAGACAACCTCAATGATAAGACGCACACTGTTTTCCATGCATTTCTTGCTAAAAGAGCTAAGATCGTGATTATCTCTGTTGCTGAATGAGCTAGGGGGCTAATTCAAATCCGATCTAAAAGAGACACACTAACTTAATGTAGAAACACCGTTATTTTGTCTCCTAACTCATTTTCCTAACAAGACAACCTCAATGATAAGACGCACACTGTTTTCCATGCATTTCTTGCTAAAAGAGCTAAGATCGTGATTATCTCTGTTGCTGAATGAGCTAGGAGGCTATTCAACTCTAATCTAAGAGAGACTCACTAACTTCATGTAGGAACACCGTTACTTTGTCTCCTAACTCATTTTCCTAACAAGACAACCTCAATGATAAGACGCACACTGTTTTCCATGCATTTCTTGCTAAAAGAGCTAAGATCGTGATTATCTCTGTTGCTGAATGAGCTAGGGGGCTAATTACACTCCAATCTAAAAGAGACACACTAACTTAATGTAGAAACACCGTTATTTTGTCTCCTAACTCATTTTCCTAACAAGACAACCTCAATGATAAGACGCACACTGTTTTCCATGCATTTCTTGCTAAAAGAGCTAAGATCGTGATTATCTCTGTTGCTGAATGAGCTAGGGGGCTAATTCAACTCCGATCTAAAAGAGACACACTAACTTAATGTAGAAACACCGTTATTTTGTCTCCTAACTCATTTTCCTAACAAGACAACCTCAATGATAAGACGCACACTGTTTTCCATGCATTTCTTGCTAAAAGAGCTAAGATCGTGATTATCTCTGTTGCTGAATGAGCTAGGGGGCTATTCAACTCCGATCTAAAAGAGACACACTAACTTAATGTAGAAACACCGTTATTTTGTCTCCTAACTCATTTTCCTAACAAGACAACCTCAATGATAAGACGCACACTGTTTTCCATGCATTTCTTGCTAAAAGAGCTAAGATCGTGATTATCTTTATTGCTGAATGAGCTAGGTGGCTATTCAACTCCGATCTAAAAGAAACACATTAACTTTATGTAGAAACACCATTATTTTGTCTCCTAACTCATTTTCCTAACAAGACAACCTCAATGATAAGACGAACACTGTTTTCCATGCATTTCTTGCTAAAAGAGCTAAGATCGTGATTATCTCTGTTGCTGAATGAGCTAGGGGGCTATTCAACTCCGATCTAAAAGAGACACACTAACTTAATGTAGAAACACCGTTATTTTGTCTCCTAACTCATTTTCCTAACAAGACAACATCAATGATAAGACGCACACTGTTTTCCACGCATTTCTTGCTAAAAGAGCTAAGATCGTGATTATCTCTGTTGCTGAATGAGCTAGGTTTCTATTCAACTCCGATCTAAAAGAGACACACTAACTTAATGTAGAAACACCGTTATTTTGTCTCCTAACTCATTTTCCTAACAAGACAACCTCAATGATAAGATGAACAATGTTTTCCATGCATTTCTTGCTAAAAGAGCTAAGATCGTGATTATCTCTGTTGCTGAATAAGCTAGGGGGCTATTCAACTCCGATCTAAAAGAGACACACTAACTTAATGTAGAAACACCGTTATTGTGTCTCCTAACTCATTTTCCTAACAAGACAACCTCAATGATAAGACGAACACTGTTTTCCATGCATTTCTTGCTAAAAGAGCTAAGATCGTGATTATCTCTGTTGCTGAATGAGCTAGGGGGCTATTCAACTCCGATCTAAAAGAGACACACTAACTTAATGTAGAAACACCGTTATTTTGTCTCCTAACTCATTTTCCTAACAAGACAACCTCAATGATAAGACGAACACTGTTTTCCATGCATTTCTTGCTAAAAGAGCTAAGATCGTGATTATCTCTGTTGCGGAATAAGCTAGGGGGCTATTTAACTCCGATCTAAAAGAGACACACTAACTTAATGTAGAAACACCGTTATTGTGTCTCCTAACTCATTTTCCTAACAAGACAACCTCAATGATAAGACGCACACTGTTTTCCATGCATTTTTTTGCTGAAAGAGCTAAGATCGTGATTATCTCTGTTGCTGAATGAGCTAGGGGGCTCAATCAACTCCGATCTAAAAGAGACACACTAACCTAATGTAGAAACACTGTTATTTTGTCTCCTAACTCATTTTCCTAACAAGACAACCTCAATGATAAGACGAACACTGTTTTCCATGCATTTCTTGCTAAAAGAGCTAAGATCGTGATTATCTCTGTTGCTGAATGAGCTAGGGGGCTATTCAACTCCGATCTAAAAGAGACACACTAACTTAATGTAGAAACACCGTTATTGTGTCTCCTAACTCATTTTCCTAACAAGACAACCTCAATGATAAGACGCACACTGTTTTCCATGCATTTCTTGCTAAAAGAGCTAAGATCGTGATTATCTCTGTTGCTGAATGAGCTAGGGGGCTAATTCAACTCAGATCTAAAAGAGACACACTAACTTAATGTAGAAACACCGTTATTTTGTCTCCTAACTCATTTTCCTAACAAGACAACCTCAATGATAAGACGCACACTGTTTTCCATGCATTTCTTGCTAAAAGAGCTAAGATCGTGATTATCTCTGTTGCTGAATGAGCTAGGGGGCTATTCAACTCCGATCTAAAAGAGACACACTAACTTAATGTAGAAACACCGTTATTTTGTCTCCTAACTCATTTTCCTAACAAGACAACCTCAATGATAAGACGCACACTGTTTTCCATGCATTTCTTGCTAAAAGAGCTAAGATCGTGATTATCTCTGTTGCTGAATGAGCTAGGTTGCTATTCAACTCCGATCTAAAAGAGACACACTAACTTAATGTAGAAACACCATTATTTTGTCTCCTAACTCATTTTCCTAACAAGACAACCTCAATGATAAGACGAACACTGTTTTCCATGCATTTCTTGCTAAAAGAGCTAAGATCGTGATTATCTCTGTTGCTGAATGAGCTAGGGGGCTATTCAACTCCGATCTAAAAGAGACACACTAACTTAATGTAGAAACACCGTTATTTTGTCTCCTAACTCATTTTCCTAACAAGACAACCTCAATGATAAGACGCACACTGTTTTCCATGCATTTCTTGCTAAAAGAGCTAAGATCGTGATTATCTTTATTGCTGAATGAGCTAGGTGGCTATTCAACTCCGATCTAAAAGAAACACATTAACTTAATGTAGAAACACCATTATTTTGTCTCCTAACTCATTTTCCTAACAAGACAACCTCAATGATAAGACGAACACTGTTTTCCATGCATTTCTTGCTAAAAGAGCTAAGATCGTGATTATCTCTGTTGCTGAATGAGCTAGGTTTCTATTCAACTCCGATCTAAAAGAGACACACTAACTTAATGTAGAAACACCGTTATTTTGTCTCCTAACTCATTTTCCTAACAAGACAACCTCAATGATAAGACGAACACTGTTTTCCATGCATTTCTTGTTAAAAGAGCTAAGATCGTGATTATCTCTGTTGCTGAATAAGCTAGGGGGCTATTCAACTCCGATCTAAAAGAGACACACTTACTTAATGTAGAAACACCGTTATTGTGTCTCCTAACTCATTTTCCTAACAAGACAACCTCAATGATAAGACGAACACTGTTTTCCATGCATTTCTTGCTAAAAGAGCTAAGATCGTGATTATCTCTGTTGCTGAATGAGCTAGGGGGCTATTCAACTCCGATCTAAAAGAGACACACTAACTTAATGTAGAAACACCGTTATTTTGTCTCCTAACTCATTTTCCTAACAAGACAACCTCAATGATAAGACGAACACTGTTTTCCATGCATTTCTTGCTAAAAGAGCTAAGATCGTGATTATCTCTGTTGCGGAATAAGCTAGGGGGCTATTTAACTCCGATCTAAAAGAGACACACTAACTTAATGTAGAAACACCGTTATTGTGTCTCCTAACTCATTTTCCTAACAAGACAACCTCAATGATAAGACGCACACTGTTTTCCATGCATTTTTTTGCTGAAAGAGCTAAGATCGTGATTATCTCTGTTGCTGAATGAGCTAGGGGGCTCATTCAACTCCGATCTAAAAGAGACACACTAACCTAATGTAGAAACACTGTTATTTTGTCTCCTAACTCATTTTCCTAACAAGACAACCTCAATGATAAGACGAACACTGTTTTCCATGCATTTCTTGCTAAAAGAGCTAAGATCGTGATTATCTCTGTTGCTGAATGAGCTAGGGGGCTATTCAACTCCGATCTAAAAGAGACACACTAACTTAATGTAGAAACACCGTTATTGTGTCTCCTAACTCATTTTCCTAACAAGACAACCTCAATGATAAGACGCACACTGTTTTCCATGCATTTCTTGCTAAAAGAGCTAAGATCGTGATTATCTCTGTTGCTGAATGAGCTAGGGGGCTATTCAACTCCGATCTAAAAGAGACACACTAACTTAATGTAGAAACACCGTTATTTTGTCTCCTAACTCATTTTCCTAACAAGACAACCTCAATGATAAGACGCACACTGTTTTCCATGCATTACTTGCTAAAAGAGCTAATATCGTGATTATCTCTGTTGCTGAATGAGCTAGGGGGCTATTCAACTCCGATCTAAAAGAGACACACTAACTTAATGTAGAAACACCGTTATTTTGTCTCCTAACTCATTTTCCTAACAAGACAACCTCAATGATAAGACGAACACTGTTTTCCATGCATTTCTTGCTAAAAGAGCTAAGATCGTGATTATCTCTGTTGCTGAATGAGCTAGGGGGCTAATTCAACTCCGATCTAAAAGAGACACACTAACTTAATGTAGAAACACCGTTATTTTGTCTCCTAACTCATTTTCCTAACAAGACAACCTCAATGATAAGACGCACACTGTTTTCCATGCATTTCTTGCTAAAAGAGCTAAGATCGTGATTATCTCTGTTGCTGAATGAGCTAGGGGGCTAAATCAACTCCGATCTAAAAGAGACACACTAACTTAATGTAGAAACACCGTTATTTTGTCTCCTAACTCATTTTCCTAACAAGACAACCTCAATGATAAGACGCACACTGTTTTCCATGCATTTCTTGCTAAAAGAGCTAAGATCGTGATTATCTCTGTTGCTGAATGAGCTAGGTTGCTATTCAACTCCGATCTAAAAGAGACACACTAACTTAATGTAGAAACACCATTATTTTGTCTCCTAACTCATTTTCCTAACAAGACAACCTCAATGATAAGACGAACACTGTTTTCCATGCATTTCTTGCTAAAAGAGCTAAGATCGTGATTATCTCTGTTGCTGAATGAGCTAGGGGGCTATTCAACTCCGATCTAAAAGAGACACACTAACTTAATGTAGAAACACCGTTATTTTGTCTCCTAACTCATTTTCCTAACAAGACAACCTCAATGATAAGACGCACACTGTTTTCCATGCATTTCTTGCTAAAAGAGCTAAGATCGTGATTATCTCTGTTGCTGAATAAGCTAGGGGGCTATTCAACTCCGATCTAAAAGAGACACACTTACTTAATGTAGAAACACCGTTATTGTGTCTCCTAACTCATTTTCCTAACAAGACAACCTCAATGATAAGACGAACACTGTTTTCCATGCATTTCTTGCTAAAAGAGCTAAGATCGTGATTATCTCTGTTGCTGAATGAGCTAGGGGGCTATTCAACTCCGATCTAAAAGAGACACACTAACTTAATGTAGAAACACCGTTATTTTGTCTCCTAACTCATTTTCCTAACAAGACAACCTCAATGATAAGACGAACACTGTTTTCCATGCATTTCTTGCTAAAAGAGCTAAGATCGTGATTATCTCTGTTGCGGAATAAGCTAGGGGGCTATTTAACTCCGATCTAAAAGAGACACACTAACTTAATGTAGAAACACCGTTATTGTGTCTCCTAACTCATTTTCCTAACAAGACAACCTCAATGATAAGACGCACACTGTTTTCCATGCATTTTTTTGCTGAAAGAGCTAAGATCGTGATTATCTCTGTTGCTGAATGAGCTAGGGGGCTCATTCAACTCCGATCTAAAAGAGACACACTAACCTAATGTAGAAACACTGTTATTTTGTCTCCTAACTCATTTTCCTAACAAGACAACCTCAATGATAAGACGAACACTGTTTTCCATGCATTTCTTGCTAAAAGAGCTAAGATCGTGATTATCTCTGTTGCTGAATGAGCTAGGGGGCTATTCAACTCCGATCTAAAAGAGACACACTAACTTAATGTAGAAACACCGTTATTGTGTCTCCTAACTCATTTTCCTAACAAGACAACCTCAATGATAAGACGCACACTGTTTTCCATGCATTTCTTGCTAAAAGAGCTAAGATCGTGATTATCTCTGTTGCTGAATGAGCTAGGGGGCTATTCAACTCCGATCTAAAAGAGACACACTAACTTAATGTAGAAACACCGTTATTTTGTCTCCTAACTCATTTTCCTAACAAGACAACCTCAATGATAAGACGCACACTGTTTTCCATGCATTACTTGCTAAAAGAGCTAATATCGTGATTATCTCTGTTGCTGAATGAGCTAGGGGGCTATTCAACTCCGATCTAAAAGAGACACACTAACTTAATGTAGAAACACCGTTATTTTGTCTCCTAACTCATTTTCCTAACAAGACAACCTCAATGATAAGACGAACACTGTTTTCCATGCATTTCTTGCTAAAAGAGCTAAGATCGTGATTATCTCTGTTGCTGAATGAGCTAGGGGGCTAATTCAACTCCGATCTAAAAGAGACACACTAACTTAATGTAGAAACACCGTTATTTTGTCTCCTAACTCATTTTCCTAACAAGACAACCTCAATGATAAGACGCACACTGTTTTCCATGCATTTCTTGCTAAAAGAGCTAAGATCGTGATTATCTCTGTTGCTGAATGAGCTAGGGGGCTAAATCAACTCCGATCTAAAAGAGACACACTAACTTAATGTAGAAACACCGTTATTTTGTCTCCTAACTCATTTTCCTAACAAGACAACCTCAATGATAAGACGCACACTGTTTTCCATGCATTTCTTGCTAAAAGAGCTAAGATCGTGATTATCTCTGTTGCTGAATGAGCTAGGTTGCTATTCAACTCCGATCTAAAAGAGACACACTAACTTAATGTAGAAACACCATTATTTTGTCTCCTAACTCATTTTCCTAACAAGACAACCTCAATGATAAGACGAACACTGTTTTCCATGCATTTCTTGCTAAAAGAGCTAAGATCGTGATTATCTCTGTTGCTGAATGAGCTAGGGGGCTATTCAACTCCGATCTAAAAGAGACACACTAACTTAATGTAGAAACACCGTTATTTTGTCTCCTAACTCATTTTCCTAACAAGACAACCTCAATGATAAGACGCACACTGTTTTCCATGCATTTCTTGCTAAAAGAGCTAAGATCGTGATTATCTTTATTGCTGAATGAGCTAGGTGGCTATTCAACTCCGATCTAAAAGAAACACATTAACTTTATGTAGAAACACCATTATTTTGTCTCCTAACTCATTTTCCTAACAAGACAACCTCAATGATAAGACGAACACTGTTTTCCATGCATTTCTTGCTAAAAGAGCTAAGATCGTGATTATCTCTGTTGCTGAATGAGCTAGGGGGCTATTCAACTCCGATCTAAAAGAGACACACTAACTTAATGTAGAAACACCGTTATTTTGTCTCCTAACTCATTTTCCTAACAAGACAACATCAATGATAAGACGCACACTGTTTTCCACGCATTTCTTGCTAAAAGAGCTAAGATCGTGATTATCTCTGTTGCTGAATGAGCTAGGTTTCTATTCAACTCCGATCTAAAAGAGACACACTAACTTAATGTAGAAACACCGTTATTTTGTCTCCTAACTCATTTTCCTAACAAGACAACCTCAATGATAAGACGAACACTGTTTTCCATGCATTTCTTGCTAAAAGAGCTAAGATCGTGATTATCTCTGTTGCTGAATAAGCTAGGGGGCTATTCAACTCCGATCTAAAAGAGACACACTTACTTAATGTAGAAACACCGTTATTGTGTCTCCTAACTCATTTTCCTAACAAGACAACCTCAATGATAAGACGAACACTGTTTTCCATGCATTTCTTGCTAAAAGAGCTAAGATCGTGATTATCTCTGTTGCTGAATGAGCTAGGGGGCTATTCAACTCCGATCTAAAAGAGACACACTAACTTAATGTAGAAACACCGTTATTTTGTCTCCTAACTCATTTTCCTAACAAGACAACCTCAATGATAAGACGAACACTGTTTTCCATGCATTTCTTGCTAAAAGAGCTAAGATCGTGATTATCTCTGTTGCTGAATGAGCTAGGGGGCTATTCAACTCCGATCTAAAAGAGACACACTAACTTAATGTAGAAACACCGTTATTGTGTCTCCTAACTCATTTTCCTAACAAGACAACCTCAATGATAAGACGCACACTGTTTTCCATGCATTTCTTGCTAAAAGAGCTAAGATCGTGATTATCTCTGTTGCTGAATGAGCTAGGGGGCTATTCAACTCCGATCTAAAAGAGACACACTAACTTAATGTAGAAACACCGTTATTTTGTCTCCTAACTCATTTTCCTAACAAGACAACCTCAATGATAAGACGCACACTGTTTTCCATGCATTACTTGCTAAAAGAGCTAAGATCGTGATTATCTCTGTTGCTGAATGAGCTAGGGGGCTATTCAACTCCGATCTAAAAGAGACACACTAACTTAATGTAGAAACACCGTTATTTTGTCTCCTAACTCATTTTCCTAACAAGACAACCTCAATGATAAGACGAACACTGTTTTCCATGCATTTCTTGCTAAAAGAGCTAAGATCGTGATTATCTCTGTTGCTGAATGAGCTAGGGGGCTAATTCAACTCCGATCTAAAAGAGACACACTAACTTAATGTAGAAACACCGTTATTTTGTCTCCTAACTCATTTTCCTAACAAGACAACCTCAATGATAAGACGCACACTGTTTTCCATGCATTTCTTGCTAAAAGAGCTAAGATCGTGATTATCTCTGTTGCTGAATGAGCTAGGGGGCTAATTCAAATCCGATCTAAAAGAGACACACTAACTTAATGTAGAAACACCGTTATTTTGTCTCCTAACTCATTTTCCTAACAAGACAACCTCAATGATAAGACGCACACTGTTTTCCATGCATTTCTTGCTAAAAGAGCTAAGATCGTGATTATCTCTGTTGCTGAATGAGCTAGGGGGCTAATTCAACTCCGATCTAAAAGAGACACACTAACATAATGTAGAAACACCGTTATTTTGTCTCCTAACTCATTTTCCTAACAAGACAACCTCAATGATAAGACGAACACTGTTTTCCATGCATTTCTTGCTAAAAGAGCTAAGATCGTGATTATCTCTGTTGCTGAATGAGCTAGGAGGCTAATTCAACTCCGATCTAAAAGAGACACACTAACTTAATGTAGAAACACCGTTATTTTGTCTCCTAACTAATTTTCCTAACAAGACAACCTCAATGATAAGACGAACACTGTTTTCCATGCATTTCTTGCTAAAAGAGCTAAGATAGTGATTATCTTTATTGCTGAATGAGCCAGGGGGCTATTCAACTCCGATCTAAAAGAGACACACTAGCTTAATGTAGAAACACCGTTATTTTGTCTCCTAACTCATTTTCCTAACAAGACAACCTCAATGATAAGACGAACACTGTTTTCCATGCATTTCTTGCTAAAAGAGCTAAGATCGTGATTATCTCTGTTGCTGAATGAGCTAGGGGGCTATTCAACTCCGATCTAAAAGAGACACACTAACTTAATGTAGAAACACCGTTATTGTGTCTCCTAACTCATTTTCCTAACAAGACAACCTCAATGATAAGACGCACACTGTTTTCCATGCATTTCTTGCTAAAAGAGCTAAGATCGTGATTATCTCTGTTGCTGAATGAGCTAGGGGGCTATTCAACTCCGATCTAAAAGAGACACACTAACTTAATGTAGAAACACCGTTATTTTGTCTCCTAACTCATTTTCCTAACAAGACAACCTCAATGATAAGACGCACACTGTTTTCCATGCATTACTTGCTAAAAGAGCTAAGATCGTGATTATCTCTGTTGCTGAATGAGCTAGGGGGCTATTCAACTCCGATCTAAAAGAGACACACTAACTTAATGTAGAAACACCGTTATTTTGTCTCCTAACTCATTTTCCTAACAAGACAACCTCAATGATAAGACGAACACTGTTTTCCATGCATTTCTTGCTAAAAGAGCTAAGATCGTGATTATCTCTGTTGCTGAATGAGCTAGGGGGCTAATTCAACTCCGATCTAAAAGAGACACACTAACTTAATGTAGAAACACCGTTATTTTGTCTCCTAACTCATTTTCCTAACAAGACAACCTCAATGATAAGACGCACACTGTTTTCCATGCATTTCTTGCTAAAAGAGCTAAGATCGTGATTATCTCTGTTGCTGAATGAGCTAGGGGGCTAAATCAACTCCGATCTAAAAGAGACACACTAACTTAATGTAGAAACACCGTTATTTTGTCTCCTAACTCATTTTCCTAACAAGACAACCTCAATGATAAGACGCACACTGTTTTCCATGCATTTCTTGCTAAAAGAGCTAAGATCGTGATTATCTCTGTTGCTGAATGAGCTAGGTTGCTATTCAACTCCGATCTAAAAGAGACACACTAACTTAATGTAGAAACACCATTATTTTGTCTCCTAACTCATTTTCCTAACAAGACAACCTCAATGATAAGACGAACACTGTTTTCCATGCATTTCTTGCTAAAAGAGCTAAGATCGTGATTATCTCTGTTGCTGAATGAGCTAGGGGGCTATTCAACTCCGATCTAAAAGAGACACACTAACTTAATGTAGAAACACCGTTATTTTGTCTCCTAACTCATTTTCCTAACAAGACAACCTCAATGATAAGACGCACACTGTTTTCCATGCATTTCTTGCTAAAAGAGCTAAGATCGTGATTATCTTTATTGCTGAATGAGCTAGGTGGCTATTCAACTCCGATCTAAAAGAAACACATTAACTTTATGTAGAAACACCATTATTTTGTCTCCTAACTCATTTTCCTAACAAGACAACCTCAATGATAAGACGAACACTGTTTTCCATGCATTTCTTGCTAAAAGAGCTAAGATCGTGATTATCTCTGTTGCTGAATGAGCTAGGGGGCTATTCAACTCCGATCTAAAAGAGACACACTAACTTAATGTAGAAACACCGTTATTTTGTCTCCTAACTCATTTTCCTAACAAGACAACATCAATGATAAGACGCACACTGTTTTCCACGCATTTCTTGCTAAAAGAGCTAAGATCGTGATTATCTCTGTTGCTGAATGAGCTAGGTTTCTATTCAACTCCGATCTAAAAGAGACACACTAACTTAATGTAGAAACACCGTTATTTTGTCTCCTAACTCATTTTCCTAACAAGACAACCTCAATGATAAGACGAACACTGTTTTCCATGCATTTCTTGCTAAAAGAGCTAAGATCGTGATTATCTCTGTTGCTGAATAAGCTAGGGGGCTATTCAACTCCGATCTAAAAGAGACACACTTACTTAATGTAGAAACACCGTTATTGTGTCTCCTAACTCATTTTCCTAACAAGACAACCTCAATGATAAGACGAACACTGTTTTCCATGCATTTCTTGCTAAAAGAGCTAAGATCGTGATTATCTCTGTTGCTGAATGAGCTAGGGGGCTATTCAACTCCGATCTAAAAGAGACACACTAACTTAATGTAGAAACACCGTTATTTTGTCTCCTAACTCATTTTCCTAACAAGACAACCTCAATGATAAGACGAACACTGTTTTCCATGCATTTCTTGCTAAAAGAGCTAAGATCGTGATTATCTCTGTTGCGGAATAAGCTAGGGGGCTATTTAACTCCGATCTAAAAGAGACACACTAACTTAATGTAGAAACACCGTTATTGTGTCTCCTAACTCATTTTCCTAACAAGACAACCTCAATGATAAGACGCACACTGTTTTCCATGCATTTTTTTGCTGAAAGAGCTAAGATCGTGATTATCTCTGTTGCTGAATGAGCTAGGGGGCTCATTCAACTCCGATCTAAAAGAGACACACTAACCTAATGTAGAAACACTGTTATTTTGTCTCCTAACTCATTTTCCTAACAAGACAACCTCAATGATAAGACGAACACTGTTTTCCATGCATTTCTTGCTAAAAGAGCTAAGATCGTGATTATCTCTGTTGCTGAATGAGCTAGGGGGCTATTCAACTCCGATCTAAAAGAGACACACTAACTTAATGTAGAAACACCGTTATTGTGTCTCCTAACTCATTTTCCTAACAAGACAACCTCAATGATAAGACGCACACTGTTTTCCATGCATTTCTTGCTAAAAGAGCTAAGATCGTGATTATCTCTGTTGCTGAATGAGCTAGGGGGCTATTCAACTCCGATCTAAAAGAGACACACTAACTTAATGTAGAAACACCGTTATTTTGTCTCCTAACTCATTTTCCTAACAAGACAACCTCAATGATAAGACGCACACTGTTTTCCATGCATTACTTGCTAAAAGAGCTAAGATCGTGATTATCTCTGTTGCTGAATGAGCTAGGGGGCTATTCAACTCCGATCTAAAAGAGACACACTAACTTAATGTAGAAACACCGTTATTTTGTCTCCTAACTCATTTTCCTAACAAGACAACCTCAATGATAAGACGAACACTGTTTTCCATGCATTTCTTGCTAAAAGAGCTAAGATCGTGATTATCTCTGTTGCTGAATGAGCTAGGGGGCTAATTCAACTCCGATCTAAAAGAGACACACTAACTTAATGTAGAAACACCGTTATTTTGTCTCCTAACTCATTTTCCTAACAAGACAACCTCAATGATAAGACGCACACTGTTTTCCATGCATTTCTTGCTAAAAGAGCTAAGATCGTGATTATCTCTGTTGCTGAATGAGCTAGGGGGCTAATTCAAATCCGATCTAAAAGAGACACACTAACTTAATGTAGAAACACCGTTATTTTGTCTCCTAACTCATTTTCCTAACAAGACAACCTCAATGATAAGACGCACACTGTTTTCCATGCATTTCTTGCTAAAAGAGCTAAGATCGTGATTATCTCTGTTGCTGAATGAGCTAGGGGGCTAATTCAACTCCGATCTAAAAGAGACACACTAACATAATGTAGAAACACCGTTATTTTGTCTCCTAACTCATTTTCCTAACAAGACAACCTCAATGATAAGACGAACACTGTTTTCCATGCATTTCTTGCTAAAAGAGCTAAGATCGTGATTATCTCTGTTGCTGAATGAGCTAGGGGGCTAATTCAACTCCGATCTAAAAGAGACACACTAACTTAATGTAGAAACACCGTTATTTTGTCTCCTAACTAATTTTCCTAACAAGACAACCTCAATGATAAGACGAACACTGTTTTCCATGCATTTCTTGCTAAAAGAGCTAAGATAGTGATTATCTTTATTGCTGAATGAGCCAGGGGGCTATTCAACTCCGATCTAAAAGAGACACACTAGCTTAATGTAGAAACACCGTTATTTTGTCTCCTAACTCATTTTCCTAACAAGACAACCTCAATGATAAGACGAACACTGTTTTCCATGCATTTCTTGCTAAAAGAGCTAAGATCGTGATTATCTCTGTTGCTGAATGAGCTAGGGGGCTATTCAACTCCGATCTAAAAGAGACACACTAGCTTAATGTAGAAACACCGTTATTGTGTCTCCTAACTCATTTTCCTAACAAGACAACCTCAATGATAAGACGCACACTGTTTTCCATGCATTTCTTGCTAAAAGAGCTAAGATCGTGATTATCTCTGTTGCTGAATGAGCTAGGGGGCTATTTAACTCCGATCTAAAAGAGACACACTAACTTAATGTAGAAACACCGTTATTTTGTCTCCTAACTCATTTTCCTAACAAGACAACCTCAATGATAAGACGAACACTGTTTTCCATGCATTTCTTGCTAAAAGAGCTAAGATCGTGATTATATCTGTTGCTGAATGAGCTAGGGGGCTATTCAACTCCGATCTAAAAGAGACACACTAACTTAATGTAGAAACACCGTTATTTTGTCTCCTAAATCATTTTCCTAACAAGACAACCTCAATGATAAGACGCACACTGTTTTCCATGCATTTCTTGCTAAAAGAGCTAAGATCATGATTATCTTTATTGCTGAATGAGCTAGGTGGCTATTCAACTCCGATCTAAAAGAAACACGCTAACTTTATGTAGAAACACCGTTATTTTGTCTTCTAACTCATTTTCCTAACACGACAACCTCAATGATAAGACACACACTGTTTTCCATGCATTTCTTGCTAAAAGAGCTAAGATCGTGATTATCTCTGTTGCTGAATGAGCTAGGGGGCTAATTCAACTCCGATCTAAAAGAGACACACTAACTTAATGTAGAAACACCGTTATTTTGTCTCCTAACTCATTTTCCTAACAAGACAACCTCAATGATAAGATGCACACTGTTTTCCATGCATTTCTTGCTAAAAGAGCTAAGATCGTGATTATCTCTGTTGCTGAATGAGCTAGGGGGCTAATTCAACTCCGATCTAAAAGAGACACACTAACTTAATGTAGAAACACCGATATTTTGTCTCCTAACTCATTTTCCTAACAAGACAACCTCAATGATAAGATGCACACTGTTTTCCATGCATTTCTTGCTAAAAGAGCTAAGATCGTGATTATCTTTATTGCTGAATGAGCTAGGTGGCTATTCAACTCCGATCTAAAAGAAACACACTAATTTTATGTAGAAACACCGTTATTTTGTCTCCTAACTCATTTTCCTAAAAAGACAACCTCAATGATAAGACGAACACTGTTTTCCATGCATTTCTTGCTAAAAGAGCTAAGATCGTGATTATCTCTGTTGCAGAATGAGCTAGGGGGCTATTCAACTCCGATCTAAAAGAGACACACTAACTTAATGTAGAAACACCGTTATTTTGTCTCCTAACTCATTTTCCTAACAAGACAACCTCAATGATAAGACGCACACTGTTTTCCATGCATTTCTTGCTAAAAGAGCTAAGATCGTGATTATCTCTGTTGCTGAATGAGCCAGGGGGCTAATTCAACTCCGATCTAAAAGAGACACACTAACTTAATGTAGAAACACGTTATTTTTTCTCCTAACTCATTTTCCTAACAAGACAACCTCAATGATAAGACGAACACTGTTTTCCATGCATTTCTTTCTAAAAGAGCTAAGATCGTGATTATCTCTGTTGCTGAATGAGCTAGGGGGCTATTCAACTCCGATCTAAAAGAGACACACTAACTTAATGTAGAAACACCGGTATTTTGTCTCCTAACTCATTTTCCTAACAAGACAACCTCAATGATAAGACGCACACTGTTTTCCATGCATTTCTTGCTAAAAGAGCTAAGATCGTGATTATCTCTGTTGCTGAATGAGCTAGGGGGCTAATTCAAATCCGATCTAAAAGAGACACACTAACTTAATGTAGAAACACCATTATTTTGTCTCCTAACTCATTTTCCTAACAAGACAACCTCAATGATAAGACGCACACTGTTTTCCATGCATTTCTTGCTAAAAGAGCTAAGATCGTGATTATCTTTATTGCTGAATGAGCTAGGTGGCTATTCAACTCCGATCTAAAAGAAACACGCTAACTTTATGTAGAAACACCGTTATTTTGTCTTCTAACTTATTTTCCTAACACGACAACCTCAATGATAAGACACACACTGTTTTCCATGCATTTCTTGCTAAAAGAGCTAAGATCGTGATTATCTCTGTTGCTGAATGAGCTAGGGGGCTAATTCAACTCCGATCTAAAAGAGACACACTAACTTAATGTAGAAACACCGTTATTTTGTCTCCTAACTCATTTTCCTAACAAGACAACCTCAATGATAAGATGCACACTGTTTTCCATGCATTTCTTGCTAAAAGAGCTAGGGGGCTAATTCAACTCCGATCTAAAAGAGACACACTAACTTAATGTAGAAACACCGTTATTTTGTCTCCTAACTCATTTTCCTAACAAGACAACCTCAATGATAAGATGCACACTGTTTTCCATGCATTTCTTGCTAAAAGAGCTCAAGATCGTGATTATCTTTATTGCTGAATGAGCTAGGTGGCTATTCAACTCCGATCTAAAAGAAACACATTAATTTTATGTAGAAACACCGTTATTTTGTCTCCTAACTCATTTTCCTAAAAAGACAACCTCAATGATAAGACGCACACTGTTTTCCATGCATTTCTTGCTAAAAGAGCTAAGATCGTGATTATCTCTGTTGCTGAATGAGCTAGGGGGCTAATTCAAATCCGATCTAAAAGAGACACACTAACTTAATGTAGAAACACCATTATTTTGTCTCCTAACTCATTTTCCTAACAAGACAACCTCAATGATAAGACGCACACTGTTTTCCATGCATTTCTTGCTAAAAGAGCTAAGATCGTGATTATCTCTGTTGCTGAATGAGCTAGGGGGCTAATTCAACTCCAATCTAAAAGAGACACACTAACTTAATGTAGAAACACCGGTATTTTGTCTCCTAACTCATTTTCCTAACAAGACAACCTCAATGATAAGACGCACAGTGTTTTCCATGCATTTCTTGCTAAAAGAGCTAAGATCGTGATTATCTCTGTTGCAGAATGAGCTAGGGGGCTATTCAACTCCGATCTAAAAGAGACACACTAAATTAATGTAGAAACACCGGTATTTTGTCTCCTAACTCATTTTCCTAACAAGACAACCTCAATGATAAGACGCACACTGTTTTCCATGCATTTCTTGCTAAAAGAGCTAAGATCGTGATTATCTCTGTTGCTGAATGAGCTAGGGGGCTAAATCAACTCCGATCTAAAAGAGACACACTAACTTAATGTAGAAACACCGTTATTTTGTCTCCTAACTCATTTTCCTAACAAGACAACCTCAATGATAAGACGCACACTGTTTTCCATGCATTTCTTGCTAAAAGAGCTAAGATCGTGATTATCTCTGTTGCTGAATGAGCTAGGGGGCTAAATCAACTCCGATCTAAAAGAGACACACTAACTTAATGTAGAAACACCGGTATTTTGTCTCCTAACTCATTTTCCTAACAAGACAACCTCAATGATAAGACGCACACTGTTTTCCATGCAATTCTTGCTAAAAGAGCTAAGATCGTGATTATCTCTGTTGCTGAATGAGCTAGGGGGCTAAATCAACTCCGATCTAAAAGAGACACACTAACTTAATGTAGAAACACCGTTATTTTGTCTCCTAACTCATTTTCCTAACAAGACAACCTCAATGATAAGACGCACACTGTTTTCCATGCATTTCTTGCTAAAAAAGCTAAGATAGTGATTATCTTTATTGCTGAATGAGCCAGGGGGCTATTCAACTCCGATCTAAAAGAGACACACTAGCTTAATGTAGAAACACCGTTATTGTGTCTCCTAACTCATTTTCCTAAAAAGACAACCTCAATGATAAGACGAACACTGTTTTCCATGCATTTCTTGCTAAAAGAGCTAAGATCATGATTATCTTTATTGCTGAATGAGCTAGGTGGCTATTCAACTCCGATTTAAAAGAAACACGCTAACTTTATGTAGAAACACCGTTATTTTGTCTTCTAACTCATTTTCCTAACACGACAACCTCAATGATAAGACGCACACTGTTTTCCATGCATTTCTTGCTAAAAGAGCTAAGATCGTGATTATCTCTGTTGCTGAATGAGCTAGGGGGCTATTCAACTCCGATCTAAAAGAGACACACTAACTTAATGTAGAAACACCGTTATTTTGTCTCCTAACTCATTTTCCTAACAAGACAACCTCAATGATAAGACGCACACTGTTTTCCATGCATTTCTTGCTAAAAGAGCTAAGATCGTGATTATCTCTGTTGCTGAATGAGCTAGGGGGCTATTCAACTCCGATCTAAAAGAGACACACTAACTTAATGTAGAAACACCGTTATTTTGTCTCCTAACTCATTTTCCTAACAAGACAACCTCAATGATAAAACGAACACTGTTTTCCATGCATTTCTTGCTAAAAGAGCTAAGATCGTGATTATCTTTATTGCTGAATGAGCTAGGTGGCTATTCAACTCCGATCTAAAAGAAACACATTAACTTTATGTAGAAACACCATTATTTTGTCTCCTAACTCATTTTCCTAACAAGACAACCTCAATGATAAGACGAACACTGTTTTCCATGCATTTCTTGCTAAAAGAGCTAAGATCGTGATTATCTCTGTTGCTGAATGAGCTAGGGGGCTAATTCAACTCCGATCTAAAAGAGACACACTAACTTAATGTAGAAACACCGGTATTTTGTCTCCTAACTCATTTTCCTAACAAGACAACCTCAATGATAAGACGCACACTGTTTTCCATGCATTTCTTGCTAAAAGAGCTAAGATCGTGATTATCTCTGTTGCTGAATGAGCTAGGGGGCTAATTCAAATCCGATCTAAAAGAGACACACTAACTTAATGTAGAAACACCGTTATTTTGTCTCCTAACTCATTTTCCTAACAAGACAACCTCAATGATAAGACGCACACTGTTTTCCATGCATTTCTTGCTAAAAGAGCTAAGATCGTGATTATCGCTATTGCTGAATGAGCTAGGAGGCTATTCAACTCTAATCTAAGAGAGACTCACTAACTTCATGTAGGAACACCGTTACTTTGTCTCCTAACTCATTTTCCTAACAAGACAACCTCAATGAACGCACACTGTTTTCCATGCATTTCTTGCTAAAAGAGCTAAGATCGTGATTATCTCTGTTGCTGAATGAGCTAGGGGGCTAATTACACTCCAATCTAAAAGAGACACACTAACTTAATGTAGAAACACCGTTATTTTGTCTCCTAACTCATTTTCCTAATAAGGCAACCTCAATGATAAGAGGAACACTGTTTTCCATGCATTTCTTGCTAAAAGAGCTAAGATCGTGATTATCTCTGTTGCAGAATGAGCTAGGGGGCTATTCAACTCCGATCTAAAAGAGACACACTAACTTAATGTAGAAACACCGGTATTTTGTCTCCTAACTCATTTTCCTAACAAGACAACCTCAATGATAAGACGCACACTGTTTTCCATGCATTTCTTGCTAAAAGAGCTAAGATCGTGATTATCTCTGTTGCAGAATGAGCTAGGGGGCTATTCAACTCCGATCTAAAAGAGACACACTAACTTAATGTAGAAACACCGTTATTTTGTCTCCTAACTCATTTTCCTAACAAGACAACCTCAATGATAAGACGCACACTGTTTTCCATGCATTACTTGCTAAAAGAGCTAAGATCGTGATTATCTCTGTTGCTGAATGAGCTAGGGGGCTATTCAACTCCGATCTAAAAGAGACACACTAACTTAATGTAGAAACACCGTTATTTTGTCTCCTAACTCATTTTCCTAACAAGACAACCTCAATGATAAGACGAACACTGTTTTCCATGCATTTCTTGCTAAAAGAGCTAAGATCGTGATTATCTCTGTTGCTGAATGAGCTAGGGGGCTAATTCAACTCCGATCTAAAAGAGACACACTAACTTAATGTAGAAACACCGTTATTTTGTCTCCTAACTCATTTTCCTAACAAGACAACCTCAATGATAAGACGCACACTGTTTTCCATGCATTTCTTGCTAAAAGAGCTAAGATCGTGATTATCTCTGTTGCTGAATGAGCTAGGGGGCTAATTCAAATCCGATCTAAAAGAGACACACTAACTTAATGTAGAAACACCGTTATTTTGTCTCCTAACTCATTTTCCTAACAAGACAACCTCAATGATAAGACGCACACTGTTATCCATGCATTTCTTGCTAAAAGAGCTAAGATCGTGATTATCTCTGTTGCTGAATGAGCTAGGAGGCTATTCAACTCTAATCTAAGAGAGACTCACTAACTTTATGTAGGAACACCGTTACTTTGTCTCCTAACTCATTTTCCTAACAAGACAACCTCAATGATAAGACGCACACTGTTTTCCATGCATTTCTTGCTAAAAGAGCTAAGATCGTGATTATCTCTGTTGCTGAATGAGCTAGGGGGCTAATTCAACTCCAATCTAAAAGAGACACACTAACTTAATGTAGAAACACCGGTATTTTGTCTCCTAACTCATTTTCCTAACAAGACAACCTCAATGATAAGACGCACACTGTTTTCCATGCATTTCTTGCTAAAAGAGCTAAGATCGTGATTATCTCTGTTGCAGAATGAGCTAGGGGGCTAATTCAACTCCAATCTGAAAGAGACACACTAACTTAATGTAGAAACACCGGTATTTTGTCTCCTAACTCATTTTCCTAACAAGACAACCTCAATGATAAGACGCACACTGTTTTCCATGCATTTCTTGCTAAAAGAGCTAAGATCGTGATTATCTCTGTTGCAGAATGAGCTAGGGGGCTATTCAACTCCGATCTAAAAGAGACACACTAACTTAATGTAGAAACACCGGTATTTTGTCTCCTAACTCATTTTCCTAACAAGACAACCTCAATGATAAGACGCACACTGTTTTCCATGCATTTCTTGCTAAAAGAGCTAAGATCGTGATTATCTCTGTTGCTGAATGTGCTAGGGGGCTAATTCAACTCCAATCTAAAAGAGACACACTAACTTAATGTAGAAACACCGGTATTTTGTCTCCTAACTCATTTTCCTAACAAGACAACCTCAATGATAAGACGCACACTGTTTTCCATGCATTTCTTGCTAAAAGAGCTAAGATCGTGATTATCTCTGTTGCAGAATGAGCTAGGGGGCTATTCAACTCCGATCTAAAAGAGACACACTAACTTAATGTAGAAACACCGGTATTTTGTCTCCTAACTCATTTTCCTAACAAGACAACCTCAATGATAAGACGCACACTGTTTTCCATGCATTTCTTGCTAAAAGAGCTAAGATCGTGATTATCTCTGTTGCAGAATGAGCTAGGGGGCTAATTCAACTCCAATCTGAAACAGACACACTAACTTAATGTAGAAACACCGGTATTTTGTCTCCTAACTCATCTTCCTAACAAGACAACCTCAATGATAAGACGCACACTGTTTTCCATGCATTTCTTGCTAAAAGAGCTAAGATCGTGATTATCTCTGTTGCAGAATGAGCTAGGGGGCTATTCAACTCCGATCTAAAAGAGACACACTAACTTAATGTAGAAACACCGGTATTTTGTCTCCTAACTAATTTTCCTAACAAGACAACCTCAATGATAAGACGCACACTGTTTTCCATGCATTTCTTGCTAAAAGAGCTAAGATCGTGATTATCTCTGTTGCTGAATGAGCTAGGGGGCTAATTCAACTCCAATCTAAAAGAGACACACTAACTTAATGTAGAAACACCGGTATTTTGTCTCCTAACTCATTTTCCTAACAAGACAACCTCAATGATAAGACGCACACTGTTTTCCATGCATTTCTTGCTAAAAGAGCTAAGATCGTGATTATCTCTGTTGCAGAATGAGCTAGGGGGCTATTCAACTCCGATCTAAAAGAGACACACTAACTTAATGTAGAAACACCGGTATTTTGTCTCCTAACTCATTTTCCTAACAAGACAACCTCAATGATAAGACGCACACTGTTTTCCATGCATTTCTTGCTAAAAGAGCTAAGATCGTGATTATCTCTGTTGCTGAATGAGCTAGGGGGCTAAATCAACTCCGATCTAAAAGAGACACACTAACTTAATGTAGAAACACCGTTATTTTGTCTCCTAACTCATTTTCCTAACAAGACAACCTCAATGATAAGACGCACACTGTTTTCCATGCATTTCTTGCTAAAAGAGCTAAGATCGTGATTATCTCTGTTGCTGAATGAGCTAGGGGGCTAAATCAACTCCGATCTAAAAGAGACACACTAACTTAATGTAGAAACACCGGTATTTTGTCTCCTAACTCATTTTCCTAACAAGACAACCTCAATGATAAGACGCACACTGTTTTCCATGCATTTCTTGCTAAAAGAGCTAAGATCGTGATTATCTCTGTTGCTGAATGAGCTAGGGGGCTAAATCAACTCCGATCTAAAAGAGACACACTAACTTAATGTAGAAACACCGTTATTTTGTCTCCTAACTCATTTTCCTAACAAGACAACCTCAATGATAAGACGCACACTGTTTTCCATGCATTTCTTGCTAAAAGAGCTAAGATAGTGATTATCTTTATTGCTGAATGAGCCAGGGGGCTATTCAACTCCGATCTAAAAGAGACACACTAGCTTAATGTAGAAACACCGTTATTGTGTCTCCTAACTCATTTTCCTAACAAGACAACCTCAATGATAAGACGAACACTGTTTTCCATGCATTTCTTGCTAAAAGAGCTAAGATCATGATTATCTTTATTGCTGAATGAGCTAGGTGGCTATTCAACTCCGATTTAAAAGAAACACGCTAACTTTATGTAGAAACACCGTTATTTTGTCTTCTAACTCATTTTCCTAACACGACAACCTCAATGATAAGACGCACACTGTTTTCCATGCATTTCTTGCTAAAAGAGCTAAGATCGTGATTATCTCTGTTGCTGAATGAGCTAGGGGGCTAATTCAACTCCGATCTAAACGAGACACACTAACTTAATGTAGAAACACCGTTATTTTGTCTCCTAACTCATTTTCCTAACAAGACAACCTCAATGATAAGACGCACACTGTTTTCCATGCATTTCTTGCTAAAAGAGCTAAGATCGTGATTATCTCTGTTGCTGAATGAGCTAGGAGGCTATTCAACTCTAATCTAAGAGAGACTCACTAACTTCATGTAGGAACACCGTTACTTTGTCTCCTAACTCATTTTCCTAACAAGACAACCTCAATGATAAGACGCACACTGTTTTCCATGCATTTCTTGCTAAAAGAGCTAAGATCGTGATTATCTCTGTTGCTGAATGAGCTAGGGGGCTAATTCAACTCCGATCTAAAAGAGACACACTAACTTAATGTAGAAACACCGTTATTTTGTCTCCTAACTAATTTTCCTAACAAGACAACCTCAATGATAAGACGAAAACTGTTTTCCATGCATTTCTTGCTAAAAGAGCTAAGATAGTGATTATCTTTATTGCTGAATGAGCCAGGGGGCTATTCAACTCCGATCTAAAAGAGACACACTAGCTTAATGTAGAAACACCGTTATTTTGTCTCCTAACTCATTTTCCTAACAAGACAACCTCAATGATAAGACGAACACTGTTTTCCATGCATTTCTTGCTAAAAGAGCTAAGATCGTGATTATCTCTGTTGCTGAATGAGCTAGGGGGCTATTCAACTCCGATCTAAAAGAGACACACTAGCTTAATGTAGAAACACCGTTATTGTGTCTCCTAACTCATTTTCCTAACAAGACAACCTCAATGATAAGACGCACACTGTTTTCCATGCATTTCTTGCTAAAAGAGCTAAGATCGTGATTATCTCTGTTGCTGAATGAGCTAGGGGGCTATTTAACTCCGATCTAAAAGAGACACACTAACTTAATGTAGAAACACCGTTATTTTGTCTCCTAACTCATTTTCCTAACAAGACAACCTCAATGATAAGACGAACACTGTTTTCCATGCATTTCTTGCTAAAAGAGCTAAGATCGTGATTATATCTGTTGCTGAATGAGCTAGGGGGCTATTCAACTCCGATCTAAAAGAGACACACTAACTTAATGTAGAAACACCGTTATTTTGTCTCCTAAATCATTTTCCTAACAAGACAACCTCAATGATAAGACGCACACTGTTTTCCATGCATTTCTTGCTAAAAGAGCTAAGATCGTGATTATCTTTATTGCTGAATGAGCTAGGTGGCTATTCAACTCCGATCTAAAAGAAACACGCTAACTTTATGTAGAAACACCGTTATTTTGTCTTCTTACTCATTTTCCTAACACGACAACCTCAATGATAAGACACACACTGTTTTCCATGCATTTCTTGCTAAAAGAGCTAAGATCGTGATTATCTCTGTTGCTGAATGAGCTAGGGGGCTAATTCAACTCCGATCTAAAAGAGACACACTAACTTAATGTAGAAACACCGTTATTTTGTCTCCTAACTCATTTTCCTAACAAGACAACCTCAATGATAAGATGCACACTGTTTTCCATGCATTTCTTGCTAAAAGAGCTAAGATCGTGATTATCTCTGTTGCTGAATGAGCTAGGGGGCTAATTCAACTCCGATCTAAAAGAGACACACTAACTTAATGTAGAAACACCGATATTTTGTCTCCTAACTCATTTTCCTAACAAGACAACCTCAATGATAAGATGCACACTGTTTTCCATGCATTTCTTGCTAAAAGAGCTAAGATCGTGATTATCTTTATTGCTGAATGAGCTAGGTGGCTATTCAACTCCGATCTAAAAGAAACACACTAATTTTATGTAGAAACACCGTTATTTTGTCTCCTAACTCATTTTCCTAAAAAGACAACCTCAATGATAAGACGAACACTGTTTTCCATGCATTTCTTGCTAAAAGAGCTAAGATCGTGATTATCTCTGTTGCAGAATGAGCTAGGGGGCTATTCAACTCCGATCTAAAAGAGACACACTAACTTAATGTAGAAACACCGTTATTTTGTCTCCTAACTCATTTTCCTAACAAGACAACCTCAATGATAAGACGCACACTGTTTTCCATGCATTTCTTGCTAAAAGAGCTAAGATCGTGATTATCTCTGTTGCTGAATGAGCCAGGGGGCTAATTCAACTCCGATCTAAAAGAGACACACTAACTTAATGTAGAAACACGTTATTTTTTCTCCTAACTCATTTTCCTAACAAGACAACCTCAATGATAAGACGAACACTGTTTTCCATGCATTTCTTTCTAAAAGAGCTAAGATCGTGATTATCTCTGTTGCTGAATGAGCTAGGAAGCTATTCAACTCCGATCTAAAAGAGACACACTAACTTAATGTAGAAACACCGGTATTTTGTCTCCTAACTCATTTTCCTAACAAGACAACCTCAATGATAAGACGCACACTGTTTTCCATGCATTTCTTGCTAAAAGAGCTAAGATCGTGATTATCTCTGTTGCTGAATGAGCTAGGGGGCTAATTCAAATCCGATCTAAAAGAGACACACTAACTTAATGTAGAAACACCATTATTTTGTCTCCTAACTCATTTTCCTAACAAGACAACCTCAATGATAAGACGCACATTGTTTTCCATGCATTTCTTGCTAAAAGAGCTAAGATCGTGATTATCTTTATTGCTGAATGAGCTAGGTGGCTATTCAACTCCGATCTAAAAGAAACACGCTAACTTTATGTAGAAACACCGTTATTTTGTCTTCTAACTCATTTTCCTAACACGACAACCTCAATGATAAGACACACACTGTTTTCCATGCATTTCTTGCTAAAAGAGCTAAGATCGTGATTATCTCTGTTGCTGAATGAGCTAGGGGGCTAATTCAACTCCGATCTAAAAGAGACACACTAACTTAATGTAGAAACACCGTTATTTTGTCTCCTAACTCATTTTCCTAACAAGACAACCTCAATGATAAGATGCACACTGTTTTCCATGCATTTCTTGCTAAAAGAGCTAAGATCGTGATTATCTTTATTGCTGAATGAGCTAGGTGGCTATTCAACTCCGATCTAAAAGAAACACACTAATTTTATGTAGAAACACCGTTATTTTGTCTCCTAACTCATTTTCCTAAAAAGACAACCTCAATGATAAGACGAACACTGTTTTCCATGCATTTCTTGCTAAAAGAGCTAAGATCGTGATTATCTCTGTTGCAGAATGAGCTAGGGGGCTATTCAACTCCGATCTAAAAGAGACACACTAACTTAATGTAGAAACACCGTTATTTTGTCTCCTAACTCATTTTCCTAACAAGACAACCTCAATGATAAGACGCACACTGTTTTCCATGCATTTCTTGCTAAAAGAGCTAAGATCGTGATTATCTCTGTTGCTGAATGAGCCAGGGGGCTAATTCAACTCCGATCTAAAAGAGACACACTAACTTAATGTAGAAACACGTTATTTTTTCTCCTAACTCATTTTCCTAACAAGACAACCTCAATGATAAGACGAACACTGTTTTCCATGCATTTCTTTCTAAAAGAGCTAAGATCGTGATTATCTCTGTTGCAGAATGAGCTAGGGGGCTATTCAACTCCGATCTAAAAGAGACACACTAACTTAATGTAGAAACACCGGTATTTTGTCTCCTAACTCATTTTCCTAACAAGACAACCTCAATGATAAGACGCACACTGTTTTCCATGCATTTCTTGCTAAAAGAGCTAAGATCGTGATTATCTCTGTTGCAGAATGAGCTAGGGGGCTATTCAACTCCGATCTAAAAGAGACACACTAACTTAATGTAGAAACACCGTTATTTTGTCTCCTAACTCATTTTCCTAACAAGACAACCTCAATGATAAGACGCACACTGTTTTCCATGCATTACTTGCTAAAAGAGCTAAGATCGTGATTATCTCTGTTGCTGAATGAGCTAGGGGGCTATTCAACTCCGATCTAAAAGAGACACACTAACTTAATGTAGAAACACCGTTATTTTGTCTCCTAACTCATTTTCCTAACAAGACAACCTCAATGATAAGACGAACACTGTTTTCCATGCATTTCTTGCTAAAAGAGCTAAGATCGTGATTATCTCTGTTGCTGAATGAGCTAGGGGGCTAATTCAACTCCGATCTAAAAGAGACACACTAACTTAATGTAGAAACACCGGTATTTTGTCTCCTAACTCATTTTCCTAAAAAGACAACCTCAATGATAAGACGCACACTGTTTTCCATGCATTTCTTGCTAAAAGAGCTAAGATCGTGATTATCTCTGTTGCTGAATGAGCTAGGGGGCTAATTCAAATCCGATCTAAAAGAGACACACTAACTTAATGTAGAAACACCGGTATTTTGTCTCCTAACTCATTTTCCTAACAAGACAACCTCAATGATAAGACGCACACTGTTTTCCATGCATTTCTTGCTAAAAGAGCTAAGATCGTGATTATCTCTGTTGCAGAATGAGCTAGGGGGCTATTCAACTCCGATCTAAAAGAGACACACTAACTTAATGTAGAAACACCGGTATTTTGTCTCCTAACTCATTTTCCTAACAAGACAACCTCAATGATAAGACGCACACTGTTTTCCATGCATTTCTTGCTAAAAGAGCTAAGATCGTGATTATCTCTGTTGCTGAATGTGCTAGGGGGCTAATTCAACTCCAATCTAAAAGAGACACACTAACTTAATGTAGAAACACCGGTATTTTGTCTCCTAACTCATTTTCCTAACAAGACAACCTCAATGATAAGACGCACACTGTTATCCATGCATTTCTTGCTAAAAGAGCTAAGATCGTGATTATCTCTGTTGCAGAATGAGCTAGGGGGCTAATTCAACTCCAATCTGAAAGAGACACACTAACTTAATGTAGAAACACCGGTATTTTGTCTCCTAACTCATTTTCCTAACAAGACAACCTCAATGATAAGACGCACACTGTTTTCCATGCATTTCTTGCTAAAAGAGCTAAGATCGTGATTATCTCTGTTGCAGAATGAGCTAGGGGGCTATTCAACTCCGATCTAAAAGAGACACACTAACTTAATGTAGAAACACCGGTATTTTGTCTCCTAACTCATTTTCCTAACAAGACAACCTCAATGATAAGACGCACACTGTTTTCCATGCATTTCTTGCTAAAAGAGCTAAGATCGTGATTATCTCTGTTGCTGAATGAGCTAGGGGGCTAAATCAACTCCGATCTAAAAGAGACACACTAACTTAATGTAGAAACACCGTTATTTTGTCTCCTAACTCATTTTCCTAACAAGACAACCTCAATGATAAGACGCACACTGTTTTCCATGCATTTCTTGCTAAAAGAGCTAAGATCGTGATTATCTCTGTTGCTGAATGAGCTAGGGGGCTAATTCAAATCCGATCTAAAAGAGACACACTAACTTAATGTAGAAACACCGGTATTTTGTCTCCTAACTCATTTTCCTAACAAGACAACCTCAATGATAAGACGCACACTGTTTTCCATGCATTTCTTGCTAAAAGAGCTAAGATCGTGATTATCTCTGTTGCAGAATGAGCTAGGGGGCTATTCAACTCCGATCTAAAAGAGACACACTAACTTAATGTAGAAACACCGGTATTTTGTCTCCTAACTCATTTTCCTAACAAGACAACCTCAATGATAAGACGCACACTGTTTTCCATGCATTTCTTGCTAAAAGAGCTAAGATCGTGATTATCTCTGTTGCTGAATGTGCTAGGGGGCTAATTCAACTCCAATCTAAAAGAGACACACTAACTTAATGTAGAAACACCGGTATTTTGTCTCCTAACTCATTTTCCTAACAAGACAACCTCAATGATAAGACGCACACTGTTATCCATGCATTTCTTGCTAAAAGAGCTAAGATCGTGATTATCTCTGTTGCAGAATGAGCTAGGGGGCTAATTCAACTCCAATCTGAAAGAGACACACTAACTTAATGTAGAAACACCGGTATTTTGTCTCCTAACTCATTTTCCTAACAAGACAACCTCAATGATAAGACGCACACTGTTTTCCATGCATTTCTTGCTAAAAGAGCTAAGATCGTGATTATCTCTGTTGCAGAATGAGCTAGGGGGCTATTCAACTCCGATCTAAAAGAGACACACTAACTTAATGTAGAAACACCGGTATTTTGTCTCCTAACTCATTTTCCTAACAAGACAACCTCAATGATAAGACGCACACTGTTTTCCATGCATTTCTTGCTAAAAGAGCTAAGATCGTGATTATCTCTGTTGCTGAATGAGCTAGGGGGCTAAATCAACTCCGATCTAAAAGAGACACACTAACTTAATGTAGAAACACCGTTATTTTGTCTCCTAACTCATTTTCCTAACAAGACAACCTCAATGATAAGACGCACACTGTTTTCCATGCATTTCTTGCTAAAAGAGCTAAGATCGTGATTATCTCTGTTGCTGAATGAGCTAGGGGGCTAAATCAACTCCGATCTAAAAGAGACACACTAACTTAATGTAGAAACACCGGTATTTTGTCTCCTAACTCATTTTCCTAACAAGACAACCTCAATGATAAGACGCACACTGTTTTCCATGCATTTCTTGCTAAAAGAGCTAAGATCGTGATTATCTCTGTTGCTGAATGAGCTAGGGGGCTAAATCAACTCCGATCTAAAAGAGACACACTAACTTAATGTAGAAACACCGTTATTTTGTCTCCTAACTCATTTTCCTAACAAGACAACCTCAATGATAAGACGCACACTGTTTTCCATGCATTTCTTGCTAAAAGAGCTAAGATAGTGATTATCTTTATTGCTGAATGAGCCAGGGGGCTATTCAACTCCGATCTAAAAGAGACACACTAGCTTAATGTAGAAACACCGTTATTGTGTCTCCTAACTCATTTTCCTAACAAGACAACCTCAATGATAAGACGAACACTGTTTTCCATGCATTTCTTGCTAAAAGAGCTAAGATCATGATTATCTTTATTGCTGAATGAGCTAGGTGGCTATTCAACTCCGATTTAAAAGAAACACGCTAACTTTATGTAGAAACACCGTTATTTTGTCTTCTAACTCATTTTCCTAACACGACAACCTCAATGATAAGACGCACACTGTTTTCCATGCATTTCTTGCTAAAAGAGCTAAGATCGTGATTATCTCTGTTGCTGAATGAGCTAGGGGGCTAATTCAACTCCGATCTAAACGAGACACACTAACTTAATGTAGAAACACCGTTATTTTGTCTCCTAACTCATTTTCCTAACAAGACAACCTCAATGATAAGACGCACACTGTTTTCCATGCATTTCTTGCTAAAAGAGCTAAGATCGTGATTATCTCTGTTGCTGAATGAGCTAGGAGGCTATTCAACTCTAATCTAAGAGAGACTCACTAACTTCATGTAGGAACACCGTTACTTTGTCTCCTAACTTATTTTCCTAACAAGACAACCTCAATGATAAGACGCACACTGTTTTCCATGCATTTCTTGCTAAAAGAGCTAAGATCGTGATTATCTCTGTTGCTGAATGAGCTAGGGGGCTAATTCAACTCCGATCTAAAAGAGACACACTAACTTAATGTAGAAACACCGTTATTTTGTCTCCTAACTAATTTTCCTAACAAGACAACCTCAATGATAAGACGAAAACTGTTTTCCATGCATTTCTTGCTAAAAGAGCTAAGATAGTGATTATCTTTATTGCTGAATGAGCCAGGGGGCTATTCAACTCCGATCTAAAAGAGACACACTAGCTTAATGTAGAAACACCGTTATTTTGTCTCCTAACTCATTTTCCTAACAAGACAACCTCAATGATAAGACGAACACTGTTTTCCATGCATTTCTTGCTAAAAGAGCTAAGATCGTGATTATCTCTGTTGCTGAATGAGCTAGGGGGCTATTCAACTCCGATCTAAAAGAGACACACTAGCTTAATGTAGAAACACCGTTATTGTGTCTCCTAACTCATTTTCCTAACAAGACAACCTCAATGATAAGACGCACACTGTTTTCCATGCATTTCTTGCTAAAAGAGCTAAGATCGTGATTATCTCTGTTGCTGAATGAGCTAGGGGGCTATTTAACTCCGATCTAAAAGAGACACACTAACTTAATGTAGAAACACCGTTATTTTGTCTCCTAACTCATTTTCCTAACAAGACAACCTCAATGATAAGACGAACACTGTTTTCCATGCATTTCTTGCTAAAAGAGCTAAGATCGTGATTATATCTGTTGCTGAATGAGCTAGGGGGCTATTCAACTCCGATCTAAAAGAGACACACTAACTTAATGTAGAAACACCGTTATTTTGTCTCCTAAATCATTTTCCTAACAAGACAACCTCAATGATAAGACGCACACTGTTTTCCATGCATTTCTTGCTAAAAGAGCTAAGATCGTGATTATCTTTATTGCTGAATGAGCTAGGTGGCTATTCAACTCCGATCTAAAAGAAACACGCTAACTTTATGTAGAAACACCGTTATTTTGTCTTCTAACTCATTTTCCTAACACGACAACCTCAATGATAAGACACACACTGTTTTCCATGCATTTCTTGCTAAAAGAGCTAAGATCGTGATTATCTCTGTTGCTGAATGAGCTAGGGGGCTAATTCAACTCCGATCTAAAAGAGACACACTAACTTAATGTAGAAACACCGATATTTTGTCTCCTAACTCATTTTCCTAACAAGACAACCTCAATGATAAGATGCACACTGTTTTCCATGCATTTCTTGCTAAAAGAGCTAAGATCGTGATTATCTTTATTGCTGAATGAGCTAGGTGGCTATTCAACTCCGATCTAAAAGAAACACACTAATTTTATGTAGAAACACCGTTATTTTGTCTCCTAACTCATTTTCCTAAAAAGACAACCTCAATGATAAGACGAACACTGTTTTCCATGCATTTCTTGCTAAAAGAGCTAAGATCGTGATTATCTCTGTTGCAGAATGAGCTAGGGGGCTATTCAACTCCGATCTAAAAGAGACACACTAACTTAATGTAGAAACACCGTTATTTTGTCTCCTAACTCATTTTCCTAACAAGACAACCTCAATGATAAGACGCACACTGTTTTCCATGCATTTCTTGCTAAAAGAGCTAAGATCGTGATTATCTCTGTTGCTGAATGAGCCAGGGGGCTAATTCAACTCCGATCTAAAAGAGACACACTAACTTAATGTAGAAACACGTTATTTTTTCTCCTAACTCATTTTCCTAACAAGACAACCTCAATGATAAGACGAACACTGTTTTCCATGCATTTCTTTCTAAAAGAGCTAAGATCGTGATTATCTCTGTTGCTGAATGAGCTAGGAAGCTATTCAACTCCGATCTAAAAGAGACACACTAACTTAATGTAGAAACACCGGTATTTTGTCTCCTAACTCATTTTCCTAACAAGACAACCTCAATGATAAGACGCACACTGTTTTCCATGCATTTCTTGCTAAAAGAGCTAAGATCGTGATTATCTCTGTTGCTGAATGAGCTAGGGGGCTAATTCAAATCCGATCTAAAAGAGACACACTAACTTAATGTAGAAACACCATTATTTTGTCTCCTAACTCATTTTCCTAACAAGACAACCTCAATGATAAGACGCACATTGTTTTCCATGCATTTCTTGCTAAAAGAGCTAAGATCGTGATTATCTTTATTGCTGAATGAGCTAGGTGGCTATTCAACTCCGATCTAAAAGAAACACGCTAACTTTATGTAGAAACACCGTTATTTTGTCTTCTAACTCATTTTCCTAACACGACAACCTCAATGATAAGACACACACTGTTTTCCATGCATTTCTTGCTAAAAGAGCTAAGATCGTGATTATCTCTGTTGCTGAATGAGCTAGGGGGCTAATTCAACTCCGATCTAAAAGAGACACACTAACTTAATGTAGAAACACCGTTATTTTGTCTCCTAACTCATTTTCCTAACAAGACAACCTCAATGATAAGATGCACACTGTTTTCCATGCATTTCTTGCTAAAAGAGCTAAGATCGTGATTATCTTTATTGCTGAATGAGCTAGGTGGCTATTCAACTCCGATCTAAAAGAAACACACTAATTTTATGTAGAAACACCGTTATTTTGTCTCCTAACTCATTTTCCTAAAAAGACAACCTCAATGATAAGACGAACACTGTTTTCCATGCATTTCTTGCTAAAAGAGCTAAGATCGTGATTATCTCTGTTGCAGAATGAGCTAGGGGGCTATTCAACTCCGATCTAAAAGAGACACACTAACTTAATGTAGAAACACCGTTATTTTGTCTCCTAACTCATTTTCCTAACAAGACAACCTCAATGATAAGACGCACACTGTTTTCCATGCATTTCTTGCTAAAAGAGCTAAGATCGTGATTATCTCTGTTGCTGAATGAGCCAGGGGGCTAATTCAACTCCGATCTAAAAGAGACACACTAACTTAATGTAGAAACACGTTATTTTTTCTCCTAACTCATTTTCCTAACAAGACAACCTCAATGATAAGACGAACACTGTTTTCCATGCATTTCTTTCTAAAAGAGCTAAGATCGTGATTATCTCTGTTGCAGAATGAGCTAGGGGGCTATTCAACTCCGATCTAAAAGAGACACACTAACTTAATGTAGAAACACCGGTATTTTGTCTCCTAACTCATTTTCCTAACAAGACAACCTCAATGATAAGACGCACACTGTTTTCCATGCATTTCTTGCTAAAAGAGCTAAGATCGTGATTATCTCTGTTGCAGAATGAGCTAGGGGGCTATTCAACTCCGATCTAAAAGAGACACACTAACTTAATGTAGAAACACCGTTATTTTGTCTCCTAACTCATTTTCCTAACAAGACAACCTCAATGATAAGACGCACACTGTTTTCCATGCATTACTTGCTAAAAGAGCTAAGATCGTGATTATCTCTGTTGCTGAATGAGCTAGGGGGCTATTCAACTCCGATCTAAAAGAGACACACTAACTTAATGTAGAAACACCGTTATTTTGTCTCCTAACTCATTTTCCTAACAAGACAACCTCAATGATAAGACGAACACTGTTTTCCATGCATTTCTTGCTAAAAGAGCTAAGATCGTGATTATCTCTGTTGCTGAATGAGCTAGGGGGCTAATTCAACTCCGATCTAAAAGAGACACACTAACTTAATGTAGAAACACCGTTATTTTGTCTCCTAACTCATTTTCCTAACAAGACAACCTCAATGATAAGACGCACACTGTTTTCCATGCATTTCTTGCTAAAAGAGCTAAGATCGTGATTATCTCTGTTGCTGAATGAGCTAGGGGGCTAATTCAAATCCGATCTAAAAGAGACACACTAACTTAATGTAGAAACACCGGTATTTTGTCTCCTAACTCATTTTCCTAACAAGACAACCTCAATGATAAGACGCACACTGTTTTCCATGCATTTCTTGCTAAAAGAGCTAAGATCGTGATTATCTCTGTTGCAGAATGAGCTAGGGGGCTATTCAACTCCGATCTAAAAGAGACACACTAACTTAATGTAGAAACACCGGTATTTTGTCTCCTAACTCATTTTCCTAACAAGACAACCTCAATGATAAGACGCACACTGTTTTCCATGCATTTCTTGCTAAAAGAGCTAAGATCGTGATTATCTCTGTTGCTGAATGTGCTAGGGGGCTAATTCAACTCCAATCTAAAAGAGACACACTAACTTAATGTAGAAACACCGGTATTTTGTCTCCTAACTCATTTTCCTAACAAGACAACCTCAATGATAAGACGCACACTGTTTTCCATGCATTTCTTGCTAAAAGAGCTAAGATCGTGATTATCTCTGTTGCAGAATGAGCTAGGGGGCTAATTCAACTCCAATCTGAAAGAGACACACTAACTTAATGTAGAAACACCGGTATTTTGTCTCCTAACTCATTTTCCTAACAAGACAACCTCAATGATAAGACGCACACTGTTTTCCATGCATTTCTTGCTAAAAGAGCTAAGATCGTGATTATCTCTGTTGCAGAATGAGCTAGGGGGCTATTCAACTCCGATCTAAAAGAGACACACTAACTTAATGTAGAAACACCGGTATTTTGTCTCCTAACTAATTTTCCTAACAAGACAACCTCAATGATAAGACGCACACTGTTTTCCATGCATTTCTTGCTAAAAGAGCTAAGATCGTGATTATCTCTGTTGCTGAATGAGCTAGGGGGCTAATTCAACTCCAATCTAAAAGAGACACACTAACTTAATGTAGAAACACCGGTATTTTGTCTCCTAACTCATTTTCCTAACAAGACAACCTCAATGATAAGACGCACACTGTTTTCCATGCATTTCTTGCTAAAAGAGCTAAGATCGTGATTATCTCTGTTGCAGAATGAGCTAGGGGGCTATTCAACTCCGATCTAAAAGAGACACACTAACTTAATGTAGAAACACCGGTATTTTGTCTCCTAACTCATTTTCCTAACAAGACAACCTCAATGATAAGACGCACACTGTTTTCCATGCATTTCTTGCTAAAAGAGCTAAGATCGTGATTATCTCTGTTGCTGAATGAGCTAGGGGGCTAAATCAACTCCGATCTAAAAGAGACACACTAACTTAATGTAGAAACACCGTTATTTTGTCTCCTAACTCATTTTCCTAACAAGACAACCTCAATGATAAGACGCACACTGTTTTCCATGCATTTCTTGCTAAAAGAGCTAAGATCGTGATTATCTCTGTTGCTGAATGAGCTAGGGGGCTAAATCAACTCCGATCTAAAAGAGACACACTAACTTAATGTAGAAACACCGGTATTTTGTCTCCTAACTCATTTTCCTAACAAGACAACCTCAATGATAAGACGCACACTGTTTTCCATGCATTTCTTGCTAAAAGAGCTAAGATCGTGATTATCTCTGTTGCTGAATGAGCTAGGGGGCTAAATCAACTCCGATCTAAAAGAGACACACTAACTTAATGTAGAAACACCGTTATTTTGTCTCCTAACTCATTTTCCTAACAAGACAACCTCAATGATAAGACGCACACTGTTTTCCATGCATTTCTTGCTAAAAGAGCTAAGATCGTGATTATCTCTGTTGCAGAATGAGCTAGGGGGCTAATTCAACTCCAATCTGAAAGAGACACACTAACTTAATGTAGAAACACCGGTATTTTGTCTCCTAACTCATTTTCCTAACAAGACAACCTCAATGATAAGACGCACACTGTTTTCCATGCATTTCTTGCTAAAAGAGCTAAGATCGTGATTATCTCTGTTGCAGAATGAGCTAGGGGGCTATTCAACTCCGATCTAAAAGAGACACACTAACTTAATGTAGAAACACCGGTATTTTGTCTCCTAACTAATTTTCCTAACAAGACAACCTCAATGATAAGACGCACACTGTTTTCCATGCATTTCTTGCTAAAAGAGCTAAGATCGTGATTATCTCTGTTGCTGAATGAGCTAGGGGGCTAATTCAACTCCAATCTAAAAGAGACACACTAACTTAATGTAGAAACACCGGTATTTTGTCTCCTAACTCATTTTCCTAACAAGACAACCTCAATGATAAGACGCACACTGTTTTCCATGCATTTCTTGCTAAAAGAGCTAAGATCGTGATTATCTCTGTTGCAGAATGAGCTAGGGGGCTATTCAACTCCGATCTAAAAGAGACACACTAACTTAATGTAGAAACACCGGTATTTTGTCTCCTAACTCATTTTCCTAACAAGACAACCTCAATGATAAGACGCACACTGTTTTCCATGCATTTCTTGCTAAAAGAGCTAAGATCGTGATTATCTCTGTTGCTGAATGAGCTAGGGGGCTAAATCAACTCCGATCTAAAAGAGACACACTAACTTAATGTAGAAACACCGTTATTTTGTCTCCTAACTCATTTTCCTAACAAGACAACCTCAATGATAAGACGCACACTGTTTTCCATGCATTTCTTGCTAAAAGAGCTAAGATCGTGATTATCTCTGTTGCTGAATGAGCTAGGGGGCTAAATCAACTCCGATCTAAAAGAGACACACTAACTTAATGTAGAAACACCGGTATTTTGTCTCCTAACTCATTTTCCTAACAAGACAACCTCAATGATAAGACGCACACTGTTTTCCATGCATTTCTTGCTAAAAGAGCTAAGATCGTGATTATCTCTGTTGCTGAATGAGCTAGGGGGCTAAATCAACTCCGATCTAAAAGAGACACACTAACTTAATGTAGAAACACCGTTATTTTGTCTCCTAACTCATTTTCCTAACAAGACAACCTCAATGATAAGACGCACACTGTTTTCCATGCATTTCTTGCTAAAAGAGCTAAGATAGTGATTATCTTTATTGCTGAATGAGCCAGGGGGCTATTCAACTCCGATCTAAAAGAGACACACTAGCTTAATGTAGAAACACCGTTATTGTGTCTCCTAACTCATTTTCCTAACAAGACAACCTCAATGATAAGACGAACACTGTTTTCCATGCATTTCTTGCTAAAAGAGCTAAGATCATGATTATCTTTATTGCTGAATGAGCTAGGTGGCTATTCAACTCCGATTTAAAAGAAACACGCTAACTTTATGTAGAAACACCGTTATTTTGTCTTCTAACTCATTTTCCTAACACGACAACCTCAATGATAAGACGCACACTGTTTTCCATGCATTTCTTGCTAAAAGAGCTAAGATCGTGATTATCTCTGTTGCTGAATGAGCTAGGGGGCTAATTCAACTCCGATCTAAACGAGACACACTAACTTAATGTAGAAACACCGTTATTTTGTCTCCTAACTCATTTTCCTAACAAGACAACCTCAATGATAAGACGCACACTGTTTTCCATGCATTTCTTGCTAAAAGAGCTAAGATCGTGATTATCTCTGTTGCTGAATGAGCTAGGAGGCTATTCAACTCTAATCTAAGAGAGACTCACTAACTTCATGTAGGAACACCGTTACTTTGTCTCCTAACTCATTTTCCTAACAAGACAACCTCAATGATAAGACGCACACTGTTTTCCATGCATTTCTTGCTAAAAGAGCTAAGATCGTGATTATCTCTGTTGCTGAATGAGCTAGGGGGCTAATTCAACTCCGATCTAAAAGAGACACACTAACTTAATGTAGAAACACCGTTATTTTGTCTCCTAACTAATTTTCCTAACAAGACAACCTCAATGATAAGACGAACACTGTTTTCCATGCATTTCTTGCTAAAAGAGCTAAGATCGTGATTATCTCTGTTGCTGAATGAGCTAGGGGGCTATTCAACTCCGATCTAAAAGAGACACACTAGCTTAATGTAGAAACACCGTTATTGTGTCTCCTAACTCATTTTCCTAACAAGACAACCTCAATGATAAGACGCACACTGTTTTCCATGCATTTCTTGCTAAAAGAGCTAAGATCGTGATTATCTCTGTTGCTGAATGAGCTAGGTTGCTATTCAACTCCGATCTAAAAGAGACACACTAACTTAATGTAGAAACACCATTATTTTGTCTCCCAGCTCATTTTCCTAACAAGACAACCTCAATGATAAGACGAACACTGTTTTCCATGCATTTCTTGCTAAAAGAGCTAAGATCGTGATTATCTCTGTTGCTGAATAAGCTAGGGGGCTATTCAACTCCGATCTAAAAGAGACACACTTACTTAATGTAGAAACACCGTTATTGTGTCTCCTAACTCATTTTCCTAACAAGACAACCTCAATGATAAGACGAACACTGTTTTCCATGCATTTCTTGCTAAAAGAGCTAAGATCGTGATTATCTCTGTTGCTGAATGAGCTAGGGGGCTATTCAACTCCGATCTAAAAGAGACACACTAACTTAATGTAGAAACACCGTTATTTTGTCTCCTAACTCATTTTCCTAACAAGACAACCTCAATGATAAGACGAACACTGTTTTCCATGCATTTCTTGCTAAAAGAGCTAAGATCGTGATTATCTCTGTTGCGGAATAAGCTAGGGGGCTATTTAACTCCGATCTAAAAGAGACACACTAACTTAATGTAGAAACACCGTTATTGTGTCTCCTAACTCATTTTCCTAACAAGACAACCTCAATGATAAGACGCACACTGTTTTCCATGCATTTTTTTGCTGAAAGAGCTAAGATCGTGATTATCTCTGTTGCTGAATGAGCTAGGTTTCTATTCAACTCCGATCTAAAAGAGACACACTAACTTAATGTAGAAACACCGTTATTTTGTCTCCTAACTCATTTTCCTAACAAGACAACCTCAATGATAAGACGCACATTGTTTTCCATGCATTTCTTGCTAAAAGAGCTAAGATCGTGATTATCTTTATTGCTGAATGAGCTAGGTGGCTATTCAACTCCGATCTAAAAGAAACACGCTAACTTTATGTAGAAACACCGTTATTTTGTCTTCTAACTCATTTTCCTAACACGACAACCTCAATGATAAGACACACACTGTTTTCCATGCATTTCTTGCTAAAAGAGCTAAGATCGTGATTATCTCTGTTGCTGAATGAGCTAGGGGGCTAATTCAACTCCGATCTAAAAGAGACACACTAACTTAATGTAGAAACACCGTTATTTTGTCTCCTAACTCATTTTCCTAACAAGACAACCTCAATGATAAGATGCACACTGTTTTCCATGCATTTCTTGCTAAAAGAGCTAAGATCGTGATTATCTTTATTGCTGAATGAGCTAGGTGGCTATTCAACTCCGATCTAAAAGAAACACACTAATTTTATGTAGAAACACCGTTATTTTGTCTCCTAACTCATTTTCCTAAAAAGACAACCTCAATGATAAGACGAACACTGTTTTCCATGCATTTCTTGCTAAAAGAGCTAAGATCGTGATTATCTCTGTTGCAGAATGAGCTAGGGGGCTATTCAACTCCGATCTAAAAGAGACACACTAACTTAATGTAGAAACACCGTTATTTTGTCTCCTAACTCATTTTCCTAACAAGACAACCTCAATGATAAGACGCACACTGTTTTCCATGCATTTCTTGCTAAAAGAGCTAAGATCGTGATTATCTCTGTTGCTGAATGAGCCAGGGGGCTAATTCAACTCCGATCTAAAAGAGACACACTAACTTAATGTAGAAACACGTTATTTTTTCTCCTTACTCATTTTCCTAACAAGACAACCTCAATGATAAGACGAACACTGTTTTCCATGCATTTCTTTCTAAAAGAGCTAAGATCGTGATTATCTCTGTTGCTGAATGAGCTAGGGGGCTATTCAACTCCCATCTAAAAGAGACAAACTAACTTAATGTAGAAACACCGTTATTTTGTCTCCTAACTCATTTTCCTAACAAGACAACCTCAATGATAAGACGCACACTGTTTTCCATGCATTTCTTGCTAAAAGAGCTAAGATCGTGATTATCTCTGTTGCTGAATGAGCTAGGGGGCTAATTCAAATCCGATCTAAAAGAGACACACTAACTTAATGTAGAAACACCATTATTTTGTCTCCTAACTCATTTTCCTAACAAGACAACCTCAATGATAAGACGCACACTGTTTTCCATGCATTTCTTGCTAAAAGAGCTAAGATCGTGATTATCTCTGTTGCTGAATGAGCCAGGGGGCTAATTCAACTCCGATCTAAAAGAGACACACTAACTTAATGTAGAAACACGTTATTTTTTCTCCTAACTCATTTTCCTAACAAGACAACCTCAATGATAAGACGAACACTGTTTTCCATGCATTTCTTTCTAAAAGAGCTAAGATCGTGATTATCTCTGTTGCTGAATGAGCTAGGGGGCTATTCAACTCCGATCTAAAAGAGACACACTAACTTAATGTAGAAACACCGTTATTTTGTCTCCTAACTCATTTTCCTAACAAGACAACCTCAATGATAAGACGCACACTGTTTTCCATGCATTTCTTGCTAAAAGAGCTAAGATCGTGATTATCTCTGTTGCTGAATGAGCTAGGGGGCTAATTCAACTCCGATCTAAAAGAGACACACTAACTTAATGTAGAAACACCGTTATTTTGTCTCCTAACTCATTTTCCTAACAAGACAACCTCAATGATAAGACGCACACTGTTTTCCATGCATTTCTTGCTAAAAGAGCTAAGATCGTGATTATCTCTGTTGCTGAATGAGCTAGGGGGCTATTCAACTCCGATCTAAAAGAGACACACTAACTTAATGTAGAAACACCGTTATTTTGTCTCCTAACTCATTTTCCTAACAAGACAACCTCAATGATAAGACGCACACTGTTTTCCATGCATTTCTTGCTAAAAGAGCTAAGATCGTGATTATCTCTGTTGCTGAATGAGCTAGGGGGCTATTCAACTCCGATCTAAAAGAGACACACTAACTTAATGTAGAAACACCGTTATTTTGTCTCCTAACTCATTTTCCTAACAAGACAACCTCAATGATAAGACGCACACTGTTTTCCATGCATTTCTTGCTAAAAGAGCTAAGATCGTGATTATCTCTGTTGCTGAATGAGCTAGGTTGCTATTCAACTCCGATCTAAAAGAGACACACTAACTTAATGTAGAAACACCATTATTTTGTCTCCCAGCTCATTTTCCTAACAAGACAACCTCAATGATAAGACGAACACTGTTTTCCATGCATTTCTTGCTAAAAGAGCTAAGATCGTGATTATCTCTGTTGCTGAATAAGCTAGGGGGCTATTCAACTCCGATCTAAAAGAGACACACTTACTTAATGTAGAAACACCGTTATTGTGTCTCCTAACTCATTTTCCTAACAAGACAACCTCAATGATAAGACGAACACTGTTTTCCATGCATTTCTTGCTAAAAGAGCTAAGATCGTGATTATCTCTGTTGCTGAATGAGCTAGGGGGCTATTCAACTCCGATCTAAAAGAGACACACTAACTTAATGTAGAAACACCGTTATTTTGTCTCCTATTTCATTTTCCTAACAAGACAACCTCAATGATAAGACGAACACTGTTTTCCATGCATTTCTTGCTAAATGAGCTAAGATCGTGATTATCTTTATTGCTGAATGAGCTAGGTGGCTATTCAACTCCGATCTAAAAGAAACACATTAACTTTATGTAGAAACACCATTATTTTGTCTCCTAACTCATTTTCCTAACAAGACAACCTCAATGATAAGACGAACACTGTTTTCCATGCATTTCTTGCTAAATGAGCTAAGATCGTGATTATCTTTATTGCTGAATGAGCTAGGTGGCTATTCAACTCCGATCTAAAAGAAACACATTAACTTTATGTAGAAACACCATTATTTTGTCTCCTAACTCATTTTCCTAACAAGACAACCTCAATGATAAGACGAACACTGTTTTCCATGCATTTCTTGCTAAAAGAGCTAAGATCGTGATTATCTCTGTTGCTGAATGAGCTAGGGGGCTATTCAACTCCGATCTAAAAGAGACACACTAACTTAATGTAGAAACACCGTTATTTTGTCTCCTAACTCATTTTCCTAACAAGACAACATCAATGATAAGACGCACACTGTTTTCCACGCATTTCTTGCTAAAAGAGCTAAGATCGTGATTATCTCTGTTGCTGAATGAGCTAGGTTTCTATTCAACTCCGATCTAAAAGAGACACACTAACTTAATGTAGAAACACCGTTATTTTGTCTCCTAACTCATTTTCCTAACAAGACAACCTCAATGATAAGACGAACACTGTTTTCCATGCATTTCTTGCTAAAAGAGCTAAGATCGTGATTATCTCTGTTGCTGAATAAGCTAGGGGGCTATTCAACTCCGATCTAAAAGAGACACACTTACTTAATGTAGAAACACCGTTATTGTGTCTCCTAACTCATTTTCCTAACAAGACAACCTCAATGATAAGACGAACACTGTTTTCCATGCATTTCTTGCTAAAAGAGCTAAGATCGTGATTATCTCTGTTGCTGAATGAGCTAGGGGGCTATTCAACTCCGATCTAAAAGAGACACACTAACTTAATGTAGAAACACCGTTATTTTGTCTCCTAACTCATTTTCCTAACAAGACAACCTCAATGATAAGACGAACACTGTTTTCCATGCATTTCTTGCTAAAAGAGCTAAGATCGTGATTATCTCTGTTGCGGAATAAGCTAGGGGGCTATTTAACTCCGATCTAAAAGAGACACACTAACTTAATGTAGAAACACCGTTATTGTGTCTCCTAACTCATTTTCCTAACAAGACAACCTCAATGATAAGACGCACACTGTTTTCCATGCATTTTTTTGCTGAAAGAGCTAAGATCGTGATTATCTCTGTTGCTGAATGAGCTAGGGGGCTCATTCAACTCCGATCTAAAAGAGACACACTAACCTAATGTAGAAACACTGTTATTTTGTCTCCTAACTCATTTTCCTAACAAGACAACCTCAATGATAAGACGCACACTGTTTTCCATGCATTTCTTGCTAAAAGAGCTAAGATCGTGATTATCTCTGTTGCTGAATGAGCTAGGGGGCTATTCAACTCCGATCTAAAAGAGACACACTAACTTAATGTAGAAACACCGTTATTGTGTCTCCTAACTCATTTTCCTAACAAGACAACCTCAATGATAAGACGCACACTGTTTTCCATGCATTTCTTGCTAAAAGAGCTAAGATCGTGATTATCTCTGTTGCTGAATGAGCTAGGGGGCTAATTCAACTCAGATCTAAAAGAGACACACTAACTTAATGTAGAAACACCGTTATTTTGTCTCCTAACTCATTTTCCTAACAAGACAACCTCAATGATAAGACGCACACTGTTTTCCATGCATTTCTTGCTAAAAGAGCTAAGATCGTGATTATCTCTGTTGCTGAATGAGCTAGGGGGCTATTCAACTCCGATCTAAAAGAGACACACTAACTTAATGTAGAAACACCGTTATTTTGTCTCCTAACTCATTTTCCTAACAAGACAACCTCAATGATAAGACGCACACTGTTTTCCATGCATTTCTTGCTAAAAGAGCTAAGATCGTGATTATCTCTGTTGCTGAATGAGCTAGGGGGCTATTCAACTCCGATCTGAAAGAGACACACTAACTTAATGTAGAAACACCATTATTTTGTCTCCTAACTCATTTTCCTAACAAGACAACCTCAATGATAAGACGAACACTTTTTTCCATGCATTTCTTGCTAAAAGAGCTAAGATCGTGATTATCTTTATTGCTGAATGAGCTAGGTGGCTATTCAACTCCGATCTAAAAGAAACACATTAACTTTATGTAGAAACACCATTATTTTGTCTCCTAACTCATTTTCCTAACAAGACAACCTCAATAATAAGACGAACACTGTTTTCCATGCATTTCTTGCTAAAAGAGCTAAGATCGTGATTATCTCTGTTGCTGAATGAGCTAGGGGGCTATTCAACTCCGATCTAAAAGAGACACACTAACTTAATGTAGAAACACCGTTATTTTGTCTCCTAACTCATTTTCCTAACAAGACAACATCAATGATAAGACGCACACTGTTTTCCACGCATTTCTTGCTAAAAGAGCTAAGATCGTGATTATCTCTGTTGCTGAATGAGCTAGGTTTCTATTCAACTCCGATCTAAAAGAGACACACTAACTTAATGTAGAAACACCGTTATTTTGTCTCCTAACTCATTTTCCTAACAAGACAACCTCAATGATAAGACGCACACTATTTTCCATGCATTTCTTGCTAAAAGAGCTAAGATCGTGATTATCTCTGTTGCTGAATGAGCTAGGGGGCTAATTCAACTTCGATCTAAAAGAGACACACTAACTTAATGTAGAAACACCGATATTTTGTCTCCTAACTCATTTTCCTAACAAGACAACCTCAATGATAAGATGCACACTGTTTTCCATGCATTTCTTGCTAAAAGAGCTAAGATCGTGATTATCTTTATTGCTGAATGAGCTAGGGGGCTATTTAACTCCGATCTAAAAGAGACACACTAACTTAATGTAGAAACACCGTTATTTTGTCTCCTAACTCATTCTCCTAACAAGACAACCTCAATGATAAGACGAACACTGTTTTCCATGCATTTCTTGCTAAAAGAGCTAAGATCGTGATTATCTCTGTTGCTGAATGAGCTAGGGGGCTATTCAACTCCGATCTAAAAGAGACACACTAACTTAATGTAGAAACACCGTTATATTGTCTCCTAACTTATTTTCCTAACAAGACAACCTCAATGATAAGACGCACACTGTTTTCCATGCATTTCTTTCTAAAAGAGCTAAGATCGTGATTATCTTTATTGCTGAATGAGCTAGGTGGCTATTGAACTCCGATCTAAAAGAGACACACTAACTTAATGTAGAAACACCGTTATTTTGTCTCCTAACTCATTTTCCTAACAAGACAACCTCCATGATAAGACGCACACTGTTTTCCATGCATTTCTTGCTAAAAGAGCTAAGATCGTGATTATCTCTGTTGCTGAATGAGCTAGGTTTCTATTCAACTCCGATCTAAAAGAGACACACTAACTTAATGTAGAAACACCGTTATTTTGTCTCCTAACTCATTTTCCTAACAAGACAACCTCAATGATAAGACGCACACTATTTTCCATGCATTTCTTGCTAAAAGAGCTAAGATCGTGATTATCTCTGTTGCTGAATGAGCTAGGTTTCTATTCAACTCCGATCTAAAAGAGACACACTAACTTAATGTAGAAACACCGTTATTTTGTCTCCTAACTCATTTTCCTAACAAGACAACCTCAATGATAAGATGCACACTGTTTTCAATGCATTTCTTGCTAAAAGAGCTAAGATCGTGATTATCTTTATTGCTGAATGAGCTAGGGGGCTATTCAACTCTGATCTAAAAGAGACACACTAACTTTATGTAGAAACACGTTATTTTGTCTCCTAACTCATTTTCCTAACAAGACAACCTCAATGATAAGACGAACACTGTTTTCCATGCATTTCTTGCTTAAAGAGCTAAGATCGTGATTATCTCTGTTGCTGAATGAGCTAGGGGGCTATTCAACTCCAATCTAAAAGAGACACACTAACTTAATGTAGAAACACCGTTATTTTGTCTCCTAACTCATTTTCCTAACAAGACAACCTCAATGATAAGACGAACACTGTTTTCCATGCATTTCTTGCTAAAAGAGCTAAGATCGTGATTATCTCTGTTGCTGAATGAGCTAGGGGGCTAATTCAACTCCGATCTAAAAGAGACACACTAACTTAATGTAGAAACACCGTTATTGTGTCTCCTAACTCATTTTCCTAACAAGACAACCTCAATGATAAGACGCAGACTGTTTTCCATGCATTTCTTGCTAAAAGAGCTAAGATCGGGATTATCTCTGTTGCTGAATGAGCTAGGGGGCTAATTCAACTCCGATCTAAAAGAGACACACTAACTTAATGTAGAAACACCGTTATTTTGTCTCCTAACTCATTTTCCTAACAAGACAACATCAATGATAAGACGCACACTGTTTTCCATGCATTTCTTGCTAAAAGAGCTAAAATCGTGATTATCTCTGTTGCTGAATGAGCTAGGGGGCTAATTCAACTCCGATCTAAAAGAGACACACTAACTTAATGTAGAAACACCGATATTTTGTCTCCTAACTCATTTTCCTAACAAGACAACCTCAATGATAAGATGCACACTGTTTTCCATGCATTTCTTGCTAAAAGAGCTAAGATCGTGATTATCTTTATTGCTGAATGAGCTAGGGGGCTATTTAACTCCGATCTAAAAGAGACACACTAACTTAATGTAGAAACACCGTTATTTTGTCTCCTAACTCATTCTCCTAACAAGACAACCTCAATGATAAGACGAACACTGTTTTCCATGCATTTCTTGCTAAAAGAGCTAAGATCGTGATTATCTCTGTTGCTGAATGAGCTAGGGGGCTATTCAACTCCGATCTAAAAGAGACACACTAACTTAATGTAGAAACACCGTTATATTGTCTCCTAACTTATTTTCCTAACAAGACAACCTCAATGATAAGACGCACACTGTTTTCCATGCATTTCTTTCTAAAAGAGCTAAGATCGTGATTATCTTTATTGCTGAATGAGCTAGGTGGCTATTAAACTCCGATCTAAAAGAGACACACTAACTTAATGTAGAAACACAGTTATTTTGTCTCCTAACTCATTTTCCTAACAAGACAACCTCAATGATAAGACGCACACTGTTTTCCATGCATTTCTTGCTAAAAGAGCTAAGATCGTGATTATCTCTGTTGCTGAATGAGCTAGGTTTCTATTCAACTCCGATCTAAAAGAGACACACTAACTTAATGTAGAAACACCGTTTTTTTGTCTCCTAACTCATTTTCCTAACAAGACAACCTTAATGATAAGACGCACACTATTTTCCATGCATTTCTTGCTAAAAGAGCTAAGATCGTGATTATCTCTGTTGCTGAATGAGCTAGGTTTCTATTCAACTCCGATCTAAAAGAGACACACTAACTTAATGTAGAAACACCGTTATTTTGTCTCCTAACTCATTTTCCTAACAAGACAACCTCAATGATAAGATGCACACTGTTTTCCATGCATTTCTTGCTAAAAGAGCTAAGATCGTGATTATCTCTGTTGCTGAATGAGCTAGGAGGCTATTCAACTCTAATCTAAGAGAGACTCACTAACTTCATGTAGGAACACCGTTCCTTTGTCTCCTAACTCATTTTCCTAACAAGACAACCTCAATGATAAGACGCACACTGTTTTCCATGCATTTCTTGCTAAAAGAGCTAAGATCGTGATTATCTCTGTTGCTGAATGAGCTAGGGGGCTAATTCAACTACAATCTAAAAGAGACACACTAACTTAATGTAGAAACACCGTTATTTTGTCTCCTAACTCATTTTCCTAACAAGACAACCTCAATGATAAGACGAACACTGTTTTCCATGCATTTCTTGCTAAAAGAGCTAAGATCGTGATTATCTCTGTTGCTGAATGAGCTAGGGGGCTATTCAACTCCGATCTAAAAGAGACACACTAACTTAATGTAGAAACACCGTTATTGTGTCTCCTAACTCATTTTCCTAACAAGACAACCTCAATGATAAGACGAACACTGTTTTCCATGCATTTCTTGCTAAAAGAGCTAAGATCGTGATTATCTCTGTTGCTGAATGAGCTAGGGGGCTAATTCAACTCCGATCTAAAAGAGACACACTAACTTAATGTAGAAACCCCGTTATTTTGTCTCCTAACTCATTTTCCTAACAAGACAACCTCAATGATAAGACGCACACTGTTTTCCATGCATTTCTTGCTAAAAGAGCTAAGATCGTGATTATCTTTATTGCTGAATAAGCTAGGGGGCTATTCAACTCCGATCTAAAAGAAACACACTAACTTTATGTAGAAACACCGTTATTTTGTCTCATAACTCATTTTCCTAACAAGACAACCTCAATGATAAGATGCACACTGTTTTCCATGCATTTCTTGCTAAAAGAGCTAAGATCGTGATTATCTTTATTGCTGAATGAGCTAGGGGGCTATTCAACTCCGATCTAAAAGAAACACACTAACTTTATGTAGAAACACCGTTATTTTGTCTCCTAACTCATTTTCCTAACAAGACAACCTCAATGATAAGACGAACACTGTTTTCCATGCATTTCTTGCTAAAAGAGCTAAGATCGTGATTATCTCTGTTGCTGAATGAGCTAGGGGGCTAATTCAACTCCGATCTAAAAGAGACACACTAACTTAATGTAGAAACACCGTTATTTTTTCTCCTAACTCATTTTCCTAACAAGACAACCTCAATGATAAGACGAACACTGTTTTCCATGCATTTCTTGCTAAAAGAGCTAAGATCGTGATTATCTCTGTTGCTGAATGAGCTAGGGGGCTAATTCAACTCCGATCTAAAAGAGACACACTAACTTAATGTAGAAACACCGTTATTTTGTCTCCTAACTCATTTTCCTAACAAGACAACCTCAATGATAAGACGCACACTGTTTTCCATGCATTTCTTGCTAAAAGAGCTAAGATCGTGATTATCTTTATTGCTGAATAAGCTAGGGGGCTATTCAACTCCGATCTAAAAGAAACACACTAACTTTATGTAAAAACACCGTTACTTTGTCTCCTAACTCATTTTCCTAACAAGACAACCTCAATGATAAGATGCACACTGTTTTCCATGCATTTCTTGCTAAAAGAGCTAAGATCGTGATTATCTTTATTGCTGAATGAGCTAGGGGGCTATTCAACTCCGATCTAAAAGAAACACACTAACTTTATTTAGAAACAACGTTATTTTGTCTCCTAACTCATTTTCCTAACAAGACAACCTCAATGATAAGACGAACACTGTTTTCCATGCATTTCTTGCTAAAAGAGCTAAGATCGTGATTATCTCTGTTGCAGAATGAGCTAGGGGGCTATTCAACTCCGATCTAAAAGAGACACACTAACTTAATGTAGAAACACCATTATTTTGTCTCCTAACTCATTTTCCTAACAAGACAACCTCAATGATAAGACGCACACTGTTTTCCATGCATTTCTTGCTAAAAGAGCTAAGATCGTGATTATCTCTGTTGCTGAATGAGCTAGGGGGCTAATTCAACTCCGATCTAAAAGAGACACACTAACTTAATGTAGAAACACCGTTATTTTTTCTCCTAACTCATTTTCCTAACAAGACAACCTCAATGATAAGACGCACACTGTTTTCAATGCATTTCTTGCTAAAAGAGCTAAGATCGTGATTATCTCTGTTGCTGAATGAGCTAGGGGGCTAATTCAACTCCGATCTAAAAGAGACACACTAACTTAATGTAGAAACACCGTTATTTTTTCTCCTAACTCATTTTCCTAACAAGACAACCTCAATGATAAGAGGAACACTGTTTTCCATGCATTTCTTGCTAAAAGAGCTAAGATCGTGATTATCTCTGTTGCTGAATGAGCTAGGGGGCTAATTCAACTCCGATCTAAAAGAGACACACTAACTTAATGTAGAAACACCGTTATTTTGTCTCCTAACTCATTTTCCTAACAAGACAACCTCAATGATAAGACGCACACTGTTTTCCATGCATTTCTTGCTAAAAGAGCTAAGATCGTGATTATCTCTGTTGCTGAATAAGCTAGGGGGCTAATTCAACTCCGATCTAAAAGAGACACACTAACTTAATGTAGAAACACCGTTATTTTTTCTCCTAACTCATTTTCCTAACAAGACAACCTCAATGATAAGACGAACACTGTTTTCCATGCATTTCTTGCTAAAAGAGCTAAGATCGTGATTATCTCTGTTGCTGAATGAGCTAGGGGGCTAATTCAACTCCGATCTAAAAGAGACACACTAACTTAATGTAGAAACACCGTTATTTTGTCTCCTAACTCATTTTCCTAACAAGACAACCTCAATGATAAGACGCACACTGTTTTCCATGCATTTCTTGCTAAAAGAGCTAAGATCGTGATTATCTCTGTTGCTGAATGAGCTAGGGGGCTAATTCAACTCCGATCTAAAAGAGACACACTAACTTAATGTAGAAACACCGTTATTTTTTCTCCTAACTCATTTTCCTAACAAGACAACCTCAATGATAAGACGCACACTGTTTTCCATGCATTTCTTGCTAAAAGAGCTAAGATCGTGATTATCTCTGTTGCTGAATGAGCTAGGGGGCTAATGCAACTCCGATCTAAAAGAGACACACTAACTTAATGTAGAAACACCGTTATTTTGTCTCCTAACTCATTTTCCTAACAAGACAACCTCAATGATAAGACGCACACTGTTTTCCATGCATTTCTTGCTAAAAGAGCTAAGATCGTGATTATCTTTATTGCTGAATGAGCTTTGGGGCTATTCAACTCCGATCTAAAAGAAACACACTAACTGTATGTAGAAACACCGTTATTTTGTCTCCTAACTCATTTTCCTAAAAAGACAACCTCAATGATAAGACGAACACTGTTTTCCATGCATTTCTTGCTAAAAGAGCTAAGATCGTGATTATCTCTGTTGCAGAATGAGCTAGGGGGCTATTCAACTCCGATCTAAAAGAGACACACTAACTTAATGTAGAAACACCATTATTTTGTCTCCTAACTCATTTTCCTAACAAGACAACCTCAATGATAAGACGCACACTGTTTACCATGCATTTCTTGCTAAAAGAGCTAAGATCGTGATTATCTCTGTTGCTGAATGAGCTAGGGGGCTATTCAACTCCGATCTAAAAGAGACACACTAACTTAATGTAGAAACACCGTTATTTTGTCTCCTAACTCATTTTCCTAACAAGACAACCTCAATGATAAGACGCACACTGTTTTCCATGCATTTCTTGCTAAAAGAGCTAAGATCGTGATTATCTCTGTTGCTGAATGAGCTAGGGGGCTATTCAACTCTGATCTAAAAGAGACACACTAACTTAATGTAAAAAAAAACACCGTTATTTTGTCTCCTAACTCATTTTCCTAACAAGACAACCTCAATGATAAGACGCACACTGTTTACCATGCATTTCTTGCTAAAAGAGCTAAGATCGTGATTATCTCTGTTGCTGAATGAGCTAGGGGGCTATTCAACTCCGATCTAAAAGAGACACACTAACTTAATGTAGAAACACCGTTATTTTGTCTCCTAACTCATTTTCCTAACAAGACAACCTCAATGATAAGACGCACACTGTTTTCCATGCATTTCTTGCTAAAAGAGCTAAGATCGTGATTATCTCTGTTGCTGAATGAGCTAGGGGGCTATTCAACTCTGATCTAAAAGAGACACACTAACTTAATGTAAAAAAAAACACCGTTATTTTGTCTCCTAACTCATTTTCCTAACAAGACAACCTCAATGATAAGACGCACACTGTTTACCATGCATTTCTTGCTAAAAAAGCTAAGATCGTGATTATCTCTGTTGCTGAATGAGCTAGGGGGCTATTCAACTTCGATCTAAAAGAGACACACTAACTTAATGTAGAAACACCGTTATTTTGTCTCCTAACTCATTTTCCTAACAAGACAACCTCAATGATAAGACGCACACTGTTTTCCATGCATTTCTTGCTAAAAAAACTAAGATCGTGATTATCTCTGTTGCTGAATGTGCTAGGGGGCTAATTCAACTCCAATCTAAAAGAGACACACTAACTTAATGTAGAAACACCGTTATTTTGTCTCCTAACTCATTTTCCTAACAAGACAACCTCAATGATAAGACGAACACTGTTTTCCATGCATTTCTTGCTAAAAGAGCTAAGATCGTGATTATCTCTGTTGCTGAATGAGCTAGGGGGCTAATTCAACTCCGATCTAAAAGAGACACACTAACTTAATGTAGAAACACCGTTATTTTGTCTCCTAACTCATTTTCCTAACAAGACAACCTCAATGATAAGACGCACACTGTTTTCCATGCATTTCTTGCTAAAAGAGCTAAGATCGTGATTATCTCTGTTGCTGAATGAGCTAGGGGGCTAATTCAACTCCGATCTAAAAGAGACACACTATTTTAATGTAGAAACACCGTTATATTGTCTCCTAACTTATTTTCCTAACAAGACAACCTCAATGATAAGACGCACACTGTTTTCCATGCATTTCTTTCTAAAAGAGCTAAGATCGTGATTATCTTTATTGCTGAATGAGCTAGGTGGCTATTCAACTCCGATCTAAAAGAAACACACTAACTTAATGTAGAAACACCGTTATTTTGTCTCCTAACTCATTTTCCTAACAAGACAACCTCAATGATAAGACGAACACTGTTTTCCATGCATTTCTTGCTAAAAGAGCTAAGATCGTGATTATCTCTGTTGCTGAATGAGCTAGGGGGCTAATTCAACTCCGATCTAAAAGAGACACACTAACTTAATGTAGAAACACCGTTATTTTGTCTCCTAACTCATTTTCCTAACAAGACAACCTCAATGATAAGACGCACACTGTTTTCCATGCATTTCTTGCTAAAAGAGCTAAGATCGTGATTATCTCTGTTGCTGAATGAGCTAGGGGGCTAATTCAACTCCGATCTAAAAGAGACACACTAACTTAATGTAGAAACACCGTTATTTTGTCTCCTAACTCATTTTCCTAACAAGACAACATCAATGATAAGACGCACACTGTTTTCCACGCATTTCTTGCTAAAAGAGCTAAGATCGTGATTATCTCTGTTGCTGAATGAGCTAGGTTTCTATTCAACTCCGATCTAAAAGAGACACACTAACTTAATGTAGAAACACCGTTATTTTGTCTCCTAACTCATTTTCCTCACAAGACAACCTCAATGATAAGACGCACACTATTTTCCATGCATTTCTTGCTAAAAGAGCTAAGATTGTGATTATCTCTGTTGCTGAATGAGCTAGGGGGCTAATTCAACTTCGATCTAAAAGAGACACACTAACTTAATGTAGAAACACCGATATTTTGTCTCCTAACTCATTTTCCTAACAAGACAACCTCAATGATAAGATGCACACTGTTTTCCATGCATTTCTTGCTAAAAGAGCTAAGATCGTGATTATCTTTATTGCTGAATGAGCTAGGGGGCTATTTAACTCCGATCTAAAAGAGACACACTAACTTAATGTAGAAACACCGTTATTTTGTCTCCTAACTCATTTTCCTAACAAGACAACCTCAATGATAAGACGAACACTGTTTTCCATGCATTTCTTGCTAAAAGAGCTAAGATCGTGATTATATCTGTTGCTGAATGAGCTAGGGGGCTATTCAACTCCGATCTAAAAGAGACACACTAACTTAATGTAGAAACACCGTTATTTTGTCTCCTAAATCATTTTCCTAACAAGACAACCTCAATGATAAGACGCACACTGTTTTCCATGCATTTCTTGCTAAAAGAGCTAAGATCGTGATTATCTTTATTGCTGAATGAGCTAGGTGGCTATTCAACTCCGATCTAAAAGAAACACGCTAACTTTATGTAGAAACACCGTTATTTTGTCTTCTAACTCATTTTCCTAACACGACAACCTCAATGATAAGACGAACACTGTTTTCCATGCATTTCTTGCTAAAAGAGCTAAGATCGTGATTATCTCTGTTGCAGAATGAGCTAGGGGGCTATTCAACTCCGATCTAAAAGAGACACACTAACTTAATGTAGAAACACCGTTATTTTGTCTCCTAACTCATTTTCCTAACAAGACAACCTCAATGATAAGACGCACACTGTTTTCCATGCATTTCTTGCTAAAAGAGCTAAGATCGTGATTATCTCTGTTGCTGAATGAGCCAGGGGGCTAATTCAACTCCGATCTAAAAGAGACACACTAACTTAATGTAGAAACACGTTATTTTTTCTCCTAACTCATTTTCCTAACAAGACAACCTCAATGATAAGACGAACACTGTTTTCCATGCATTTCTTTCTAAAAGAGCTAAGATCGTGATTATCTCTGTTGCTGAATGAGCTAGGAAGCTATTCAACTCCGATCTAAAAGAGACACACTAACTTAATGTAGAAACACCGGTATTTTGTCTCCTAACTCATTTTCCTAACAAGACAACCTCAATGATAAGACGCACACTGTTTTCCATGCATTTCTTGCTAAAAGAGCTAAGATCGTGATTATCTCTGTTGCTGAATGAGCTAGGGGGCTAATTCAAATCCGATCTAAAAGAGACACACTAACTTAATGTAGAAACACCATTATTTTGTCTCCTAACTCATTTTCCTAACAAGACAACCTCAATGATAAGACGCACATTGTTTTCCATGCATTTCTTGCTAAAAGAGCTAAGATCGTGATTATCTTTATTGCTGAATGAGCTAGGTGGCTATTCAACTCCGATCTAAAAGAAACACGCTAACTTTATGTAGAAACACCCAGTGGCGTAACTAGGAATGAGTGGGCCCCATAGCAAACTTTTGGCTGGGCCCCCCCCCCCCACCTTGCCGATGACCACGGCACCTTTTCCCATTCCCTGCCCTGCATCCCTTCCCTAATAAAAAATCCCCTAGGGCCTCCCTTAACTAATAAAAAATCCCCTAGGGCCTCCCTTAACTAATAACAAATCCCCTATGGCCTCCCTTCTCTAATAAAAAATCCCCTAGGGCCTCCCTTAACTAATAAAAAATCCCCTAGGGCCTCCCTTAACTAATAAAAAATCCCCTAGGGCCTCCCTTCTCTAATAAAAAATCCCCTAGGGCATCCCTTCCCTAATAAAAAATCCCCTAGGGTCTCCCTTAACTAATAAAAAAACCCCTAGGGCCTCCCTTAACTAATAAAAAATCCCCTATGGCCTCCCTTCTCTAATAAAAAATCCCCTAGGGCCTCCCTTCTCTAATAAAAAATCCCCTAGGGCCTCCCTTAACTAATAAAAAATCCCCTAGGGCCTCCCTTAACCAATAAAAAATCCCCTAGGGCCTCCCTTCTCTAATAAAAAATCCCCTAGGGCCTCCCTTCTCTAATAAAAAATCCCCTAGGGCCTCCCTTCTCTAATAAAAAATCCCCTAGGGCCTCCCTTAACTAATAAAAAATCCCCTAGGGCCTCCCTTCTCTAATAAAAAATCCCCTAGGGCCTCCCTTCTCTAATAAAAAATCCCCTAGGGCCTCCCTTCTCTAATAAAAAATCCCCTAGGGCCTCCCTTCTCTAATAAAAAATCCCCTAGGGCCTCCCTTAACTAATAAAAAATCCCCTAGGGCCTCCCTTCTCTAATAAAAAATCCCCTAGGGCCTCCCTTCTCTAATAAAAAATCCCCTAGGGCCTCCCTTAACTAATAAAAAATCCCCTAGGGCCTCCCTTAACTAATAAAAAAATCCCCTAGGGCCTCCCTTCTCTAATAAAAAATCCCCTAGGGCCTCCCTTAACTAATAAAAAATCCCCTAGGGCCTCCCTTCTCTAATAAAAAATCCCCTAGGGCCTCCCTTCTCTAATAAAAAATCCCCTAGGGCCTCCCTTAACTAATAAAAAATCCCCTAGGGCCTCCCTTCTCTAATAAAAAATCCCCTAGGGCCTCCCTTCTCTAATAAAAAATCCCCTAGGGCATCCCTTCTCTAATAAAAAATCCCCTAGGGCCTCCCTTAACTAATAAAAAATCCCCTAGGGCCTCCCTTCTCTAATAAAAAATCCCCTAGGGCCTCCCTTAACTAATAAAAAATCCCCTAGGGCCTCCCTTCTCTAATAAAAAATCCCCTAGGGCCTCCCTTCTCTAATAAAAAATCCCCTAGGGCCTCCCTTAACTAATAAAAAATCCCCTAGGGCCTCCCTTCTCTAATAAAAAATCCCCTAGGGCCTCCCTTCTCTAATAAAAAATCCCCTAGGGCCTCCCTTCTCTAATAAAAAATCCCCTAGGGCCTCCCTTCTCTAATAAAAAAATCCCCTAGGGCCTCCCTTAACTAATAAAAAAGCTTTCCCTATACAAATAATAAACATATACTTACCCACCGGTCGGTGATGTCTTCTTCCCTTTACCTTCACCTCACGGGAGAAAATGGCGGCTCGGCTCCTCCAGGTTGCACCGCGCGCCTCTGGTCACGTGACTTACGCGACCTGACGTCAGGTCGCGTCAGTCACGTGACATGGGCCGCGCGGTGCAACCTGAAGGAGAACAGGTGGGCGGATCGCCGACGCAGGACTGGTAAGTAGTGGGGCAGAAACAGGGGCGGGCGCAGGGACAGATACACAGGGGCGGGCGCAGGGACAGATACACAGGGGCGGGGAGGGGCCTTATCGTGCCGTATAGCAGGGCCCGGGCCCCGGGCCTCGGTCGGACCGGGTCGGTAACGGCGCTGCGCAGCAGACATCGGGATGTGCCGCCCCACGGGCCCCTGAAGCTCCCGGGCCCCGTAGCAACCGCTACGGCTGCTACGGCGGTAGTTCCGCCACTGGAAACACCGTTATTTTGTCTTCTAACTCATTTTCCTAACACGACAACCTCAATGATAAGACACACACTGTTTTCCATGCATTTCTTGCTAAAAGAGCTAAGATCGTGATTATCTCTGTTGCTGAATGAGCTAGGGGGCTAATTCAACTCCGATCTAAAAGAGACACACTAACTTAATGTAGAAACACCGTTATTTTGTCTCCTAACTCATTTTCCTAACAAGACAACCTCAATGATAAGATGCACACTGTTTTCCATGCATTTCTTGCTAAAAGAGCTAAGATCGTGATTATCTTTATTGCTGAATGAGCTAGGTGGCTATTCAACTCCGATCTAAAAGAAACACACTAATTTTATGTAGAAACACCGTTATTTTGTCTCCTAACTCATTTTCCTAAAAAGACAACCTCAATGATAAGACGAACACTGTTTTCCATGCATTTCTTGCTAAAAGAGCTAAGATCGTGATTATCTCTGTTGCAGAATGAGCTAGGGGGCTATTCAACTCCGATCTAAAAGAGACACACTAACTTAATGTAGAAACACCGTTATTTTGTCTCCTAACTCATTTTCCTAACAAGACAACCTCAATGATAAGACGCACACTGTTTTCCATGCATTTCTTGCTAAAAGAGCTAAGATCGTGATTATCTCTGTTGCTGAATGAGCCAGGGGGCTAATTCAACTCCGATCTAAAAGAGACACACTAACTTAATGTAGAAACACGTTATTTTTTCTCCTAACTCATTTTCCTAACAAGACAACCTCAATGATAAGACGAACACTGTTTTCCATGCATTTCTTTCTAAAAGAGCTAAGATCGTGATTATCTCTGTTGCTGAATGAGCTAGGGGGCTATTCAACTCCCATCTAAAAGAGACAAACTAACTTAATGTAGAAACACCGTTATTTTGTCTCCTAACTCATTTTCCTAACAAGACAACCTCAATGATAAGACGCACACTGTTTTCCATGCATTTCTTGCTAAAAGAGCTAAGATCGTGATTATCTCTGTTGCTGAATGAGCTAGGGGGCTAATTCAAATCCGATCTAAAAGAGACACACTAACTTAATGTAGAAACACCATTATTTTGTCTCCTAACTCATTTTCCTAACAAGACAACCTCAATGATAAGACGCACACTGTTTTCCATGCATTTCTTGCTAAAAGAGCTAAGATCGTGATTATCTCTGTTGCTGAAAGAGCCAGGGGGCTAATTCAACTCCGATCTAAAAGAGACACACTAACTTAATGTAGAAACACGTTATTTTTTCTCCTAACTCATTTTCCTAACAAGACAACCTCAATGATAAGACGAACACTGTTTTCCATGCATTTCTTTCTAAAAGAGCTAAGATCGTGATTATCTCTGTTGCTGAATGAGCTAGGGGGCTATTCAACTCCGATCTAAAAGAGACACACTAACTTAATGTAGAAACACCGTTATTTTGTCTCCTAACTCATTTTCCTAACAAGACAACCTCAATGATAAGACGCACACTGTTTTCCATGCATTTCTTGCTAAAAGAGCTAAGATCGTGATTATCTCTGTTGCTGAATGAGCTAGGGGGCTAATTCAACTCCGATCTAAAAGAGACACACTAACTTAATGTAGAAACACCGTTATTTTGTCTCCTAACTCATTTTCCTAACAAGACAACCTCAATGATAAGACGCACACTGTTTTCCATGCATTTCTTGCTAAAAGAGCTAAGATCGTGATTATCTCTGTTGCTGAATGAGCTAGGGGGCTATTCAACTCCGATCTAAAAGAGACACACTAACTTAATGTAGAAACACCGTTATTTTGTCTCCTAACTCATTTTCCTAACAAGACAACCTCAATGATAAGACGCACACTGTTTTCCATGCATTTCTTGCTAAAAGAGCTAAGATCGTGATTATCTCTGTTGCTGAATGAGCTAGGGGGCTATTCAACTCCGATCTAAAAGAGACACACTAACTTAATGTAGAAACACCGTTATTTTGTCTCCTAACTCATTTTCCTAACAAGACAACCTCAATGATAAGACGCACACTGTTTTCCACGCATTTCTTGCTAAAAGAGCTAAGATCGTGATTATCTCTGTTGCTGAATGAGCTAGGTTGCTATTCAACTCCGATCTAAAAGAGACACACTAACTTAATGTAGAAACACCATTATTTTGTCTCCTAACTCATTTTCCTAACAAGACAACCTCAATGATAAGACGAACACTGTTTTCCATGCATTTCTTGCTAAAAGAGCTAAGATCGTGATTATCTCTGTTGCTGAATGAGCTAGGGGGCTATTCAACTCCGATCTAAAAGAGACACACTAACTTAATGTAGAAACACCGTTATTTTGTCTCCTAACTCATTTTCCTAACAAGACAACCTCAATGATAAGACGCACACTGTTTTCCATGCATTTCTTGCTAAATGAGCTAAGATCGTGATTATCTTTATTGCTGAATGAGCTAGGTGGCTATTCAACTCCGATCTAAAAGAAACACATTAACTTTATGTAGAAACACCATTATTTTGTCTCCTAACTCATTTTCCTAACAAGACAACCTCAATGATAAGACGAACACTGTTTTCCATGCATTTCTTGCTAAAAGAGCTAAGATCGTGATTATCTCTGTTGCTGAATGAGCTAGGGGGCTATTCAACTCCGATCTAAAAGAGACACACTAACTTAATGTAGAAACACCGTTATTTTGTCTCCTAACTCATTTTCCTAACAAGACAACATCAATGATAAGACGCACACTGTTTTCCACGCATTTCTTGCTAAAAGAGCTAAGATCGTGATTATCTCTGTTGCTGAATGAGCTAGGTTTCTATTCAACTCCGATCTAAAAGAGACACACTAACTTAATGTAGAAACACCGTTATTTTGTCTCCTAACTCATTTTCCTAACAAGACAACCTCAATGATAAGACGAACACTGTTTTCCATGCATTTCTTGCTAAAAGAGCTAAGATCGTGATTATCTCTGTTGCTGAATAAGCTAGGGGGCTATTCAACTCCGATCTAAAAGAGACACACTTACTTAATGTAGAAACACCGTTATTGTGTCTCCTAACTCATTTTCCTAACAAGACAACCTCAATGATAAGACGAACACTGTTTTCCATGCATTTCTTGCTAAAAGAGCTAAGATCGTGATTATCTCTGTTGCTGAATGAGCTAGGGGGCTATTCAACTCCGATCTAAAAGAGACACACTAACTTAATGTAGAAACACCGTTATTTTGTCTCCTAACTCATTTTCCTAACAAGACAACCTCAATGATAAGACGAACACTGTTTTCCATGCATTTCTTGCTAAAAGAGCTAAGATCGTGATTATCTCTGTTGCGGAATAAGCTAGGGGGCTATTTAACTCCGATCTAAAAGAGACACACTAACTTAATGTAGAAACACCGTTATTGTGTCTCCTAACTCATTTTCCTAACAAGACAACCTCAATGATAAGACGCACACTGTTTTCCATGCATTTTTTTGCTGAAAGAGCTAAGATCGTGATTATCTCTGTTGCTGAATGAGCTAGGGGGCTCATTCAACTCCGATCTAAAAGAGACACACTAACCTAATGTAGAAACACTGTTATTTTGTCTCCTAACTCATTTTCCTAACAAGACAACCTCAATGATAAGACGAACACTGTTTTCCATGCATTTCTTGCTAAAAGAGCTAAGATCGTGATTATCTCTGTTGCTGAATGAGCTAGGGGGCTATTCAACTCCGATCTAAAAGAGACACACTAACTTAATGTAGAAACACCGTTATTGTGTCTCCTAACTCATTTTCCTAACAAGACAACCTCAATGATAAGACGCACACTGTTTTCCATGCATTTCTTGCTAAAAGAGCTAAGATCGTGATTATCTCTGTTGCTGAATGAGCTAGGGGGCTAATTCAACTCAGATCTAAAAGAGACACACTAACTTAATGTAGAAACACCGTTATTTTGTCTCCTAACTCATTTTCCTAACAAGACAACCTCAATGATAAGACGCACACTGTTTTCCATGCATTTCTTGCTAAAAGAGCTAAGATCGTGATTATCTCTGTTGCTGAATGAGCTAGGGGGCTATTCAACTCCGATCTAAAAGAGACACACTAACTTAATGTAGAAACACCGTTATTTTGTCTCCTAACTCATTTTCCTAACAAGACAACCTCAATGATAAGACGCACACTGTTTTCCATGCATTTCTTGCTAAAAGAGCTAAGATCGTGATTATCTCTGTTGCTGAATGAGCTAGGGGGCTATTCAACTCCGATCTGAAAGAGACACACTAACTTAATGTAGAAACACCATTATTTTGTCTCCTAACTCATTTTCCTAACAAGACAACCTCAATGATAAGACGAACACTTTTTTCCATGCATTTCTTGCTAAAAGAGCTAAGATCGTGATTATCTTTATTGCTGAATGAGCTAGGTGGCTATTCAACTCCGATCTAAAAGAAACACATTAACTTTATGTAGAAACACCATTATTTTGTCTCCTAACTCATTTTCCTAACAAGACAACCTCAATGATAAGACGAACACTGTTTTCCATGCATTTCTTGCTAAAAGAGCTAAGATCGTGATTATCTCTGTTGCTGAATGAGCTAGGGGGCTATTCAACTCCGATCTAAAAGAGACACACTAACTTAATGTAGAAACACCGTTATTTTGTCTCCTAACTCATTTTCCTAACAAGACAACATCAATGATAAGACGCACAATGTTTTCCACGCATTTCTTGCTAAAAGAGCTAAGATCGTGATTATCTCTGTTGCTGAATGAGCTAGGTTTCTATTCAACTCCGATCTAAAAGAGACACACTAACTTAATGTAGAAACACCGTTATTTTGTCTCCTAACTCATTTTCCTAACAAGACAACCTCAATGATAAGACGCACACTATTTTCCATGCATTTCTTGCTAAAAGAGCTAAGATCGTGATTATCTCTGTTGCTGAATGAGCTAGGGGGCTAATTCAACTTGGATCTAAAAGAGACACACTAACTTAATGTAGAAACACCGATATTTTGTCTCCTAACTCATTTTCCTAACAAGACAACCTCAATGATAAGATGCACACTGTTTTCCATGCATTTCTTGCTAAAAGAGCTAAGATCGTGATTATCTTTATTGCTGAATGAGCTAGGGGGCTATTTAACTCCGATCTAAAAGAGACACACTAACTTAATGTAGAAACACCGTTATTTTGTCTCCTAACTCATTCTCCTAACAAGACAACCTCAATGATAAGACGAACACTGTTTTCCATGCATTTCTTGCTAAAAGAGCTAAGATCGTGATTATCTCTGTTGCTGAATGAGCTAGGGGGCTATTCAACTCCGATCTAAAAGAGACACACTAACTTAATGTAGAAACACCGTTATATTGTCTCCTAACTTATTTTCCTAACAAGACAACCTCAATGATAAGACGCACACTGTTTTCCATGCATTTCTTTCTAAAAGAGCTAAGATCGTGATTATCTTTATTGCTGAATGAGCTAGGTGGCTATTGAACTCCGATCTAAAAGAGACACACTAACTTAATGTAGAAACACCGTTATTTTGTCTCCTAACTCATTTTCCTAACAAGACAACCTCCATGATAAGACGCACACTGTTTTCCATGCATTTCTTGCTAAAAGAGCTAAGATCGTGATTATCTCTGTTGCTGAATGAGCTAGGTTTCTATTCAACTCCGATCTAAAAGAGACACACTAACTTAATGTAGAAACACCGTTATTTTGTCTCCTAACTCATTTTCCTAACAAGACAACCTCAATGATAAGACGCACACTATTTTCCATGCATTTCTTGCTAAAAGAGCTAAGATCGTGATTATCTCTGTTGCTGAATGAGCTAGGTTTCTATTCAACTCCGATCTAAAAGAGACACACTAACTTAATGTAGAAACACCGTTATTTTGTCTCCTAACTCATTTTCCTAACAAGACAACCTCAATGATAAGATGCACACTGTTTTCAATGCATTTCTTGCTAAAAGAGCTAAGATCGTGATTATCTTTATTGCTGAATGAGCTAGGGGGCTATTCAACTCTGATCTAAAAGAGACACACTAACTTTATGTAGAAACACGTTATTTTGTCTCCTATCTCATTTTCCTAACAAGACAACCTCAATGATAAGACGAACACTGTTTTCCATGCATTTCTTGCTTAAAGAGCTAAGATCGTGATTATCTCTGTTGCTGAATGAGCTAGGGGGCTATTCAACTCCAATCTAAAAGAGACACACTAACTTAATGTAGAAACACCGTTATTTTGTCTCCTAACTCATTTTCCTAACAAGACAACCTCAATGATAAGACGAACACTGTTTTCCATGCATTTCTTGCTAAAAGAGCTAAGATCGTGATTATCTCTGTTGCTGAATGAGCTAGGGGGCTAATTCAACTCCGATCTAAAAGAGACACACTAACTTAATGTAGAAACACCGTTATTGTGTCTCCTAACTCATTTTCCTAACAAGACAACCTCAATGATAAGACGCAGACTGTTTTCCATGCATTTCTTGCTAAAAGAGCTAAGATCGGGATTATCTCTGTTGCTGAATGAGCTAGGGGGCTAATTCAACTCCGATCTAAAAGAGACACACTAACTTAATGTAGAAACACCGTTATTTTGTCTCCTAACTCATTTTCCTAACAAGACAACATCAATGATAAGACGCACACTGTTTTCCATGCATTTCTTGCTAAAAGAGCTAAAATCGTGATTATCTCTGTTGCTGAATGAGCTAGGGGGCTAATTCAACTCCGATCTAAAAGAGACACACTAACTTAATGTAGAAACACCGATATTTTGTCTCCTAACTCATTTTCCTAACAAGACAACCTCAATGATAAGATGCACACTGTTTTCCATGCATTTCTTGCTAAAAGAGCTAAGATCGTGATTATCTTTATTGCTGAATGAGCTAGGGGGCTATTTAACTCCGATCTAAAAGAGACACACTAACTTAATGTAGAAACACCGTTATTTTGTCTCCTAACTCATTCTCCTAACAAGACAACCTCAATGATAAGACGAACACTGTTTTCCATGCATTTCTTGCTAAAAGAGCTAAGATCGTGATTATCTCTGTTGCTGAATGAGCTAGGGGGCTATTCAACTCCGATCTAAAAGAGACACACTAACTTAATGTAGAAACACCGTTATATTGTCTCCTAACTTATTTTCCTAACAAGACAACCTCAATGATAAGACGCACACTGTTTTCCATGCATTTCTTTCTAAAAGAGCTAAGATCGTGATTATCTTTATTGCTGAATGAGCTAGGTGGCTATTGAACTCCGATCTAAAAGAGACACACTAACTTAATGTAGAAACACAGTTATTTTGTCTCCTAACTCATTTTCCTAACAAGACAACCTCAATGATAAGACGCACACTGTTTTCCATGCATTTCTTGCTAAAAGAGCTAAGATCGTGATTATCTCTGTTGCTGAATGAGCTAGGTTTCTATTCAACTCCGATCTAAAAGAGACACACTAACTTAATGTAGAAACACCGTTTTTTTGTCTCCTAACTCATTTTCCTAACAAGACAACCTTAATGATAAGACGCACACTATTTTCCATGCATTTCTTGCTAAAAGAGCTAAGATCGTGATTATCTCTGTTGCTGAATGAGCTAGGTTTCTATTCAACTCCGATCTAAAAGAGACACACTAACTTAATGTAGAAACACCGTTATTTTGTCTCCTAACTCATTTTCCTAACAAGACAACCTCAATGATAAGATGCACACTGTTTTCCATGCATTTCTTGCTAAAAGAGCTAAGATCGTGATTATCTCTGTTGCTGAATGAGCTAGGAGGCTATTCAACTCTAATCTAAGAGAGACTCACTAACTTCATGTAGGAACACCGTTCCTTTGTCTCCTAACTCATTTTCCTAACAAGACAACCTCAATGATAAGACGCACACTGTTTTCCATGCATTTCTTGCTAAAAGAGCTAAGATCGTGATTATCTCTGTTGCTGAATGAGCTAGGGGGCTAATTCAACTACAATCTAAAAGAGACACACTAACTTAATGTAGAAACACCGTTATTTTGTCTCCTAACTCATTTTCCTAACAAGACAACCTCAATGATAAGACGAACACTGTTTTCCATGCATTTCTTGCTAAAAGAGCTAAGATCGTGATTATCTCTGTTGCTGAATGAGCTAGGGGGCTATTCAACTCCGATCTAAAAGAGACACACTAACTTAATGTAGAAACACCGTTATTGTGTCTCCTAACTCATTTTCCTAACAAGACAACCTCAATGATAAGACGAACACTGTTTTCCATGCATTTCTTGCTAAAAGAGCTAAGATCGTGATTATCTCTGTTGCTGAATGAGCTAGGGGGCTAATTCAACTCCGATCTAAAAGAGACACACTAACTTAATGTAGAAACCCCGTTATTTTGTCTCCTAACTCATTTTCCTAACAAGACAACCTCAATGATAAGACGCACACTGTTTTCCATGCATTTCTTGCTAAAAGAGCTAAGATCGTGATTATCTTTATTGCTGAATAAGCTAGGGGGCTATTCAACTCCGATCTAAAAGAAACACACTAACTTTATGTAGAAACACCGTTATTTTGTCTCATAACTCATTTTCCTAACAAGACAACCTCAATGATAAGATGCACACTGTTTTCCATGCATTTCTTGCTAAAAGAGCTAAGATCGTGATTATCTTTATTGCTGAATGAGCTAGGGGGCTATTCAACTCCGATCTAAAAGAAACACACTAACTTTATGTAGAAACACCGTTATTTTGTCTCCTAACTCATTTTCCTAACAAGACAACCTCAATGATAAGACGAACACTGTTTTCCATGCATTTCTTGCTAAAAGAGCTAAGATCGTGATTATCTCTGTTGCTGAATGAGCTAGGGGGCTAATTCAACTCCGATCTAAAAGAGACACACTAACTTAATGTAGAAACACCGTTATTTTTTCTCCTAACTCCTTTTCCTAACAAGACAACCTCAATGATACGACGAACACTGTTTTCCATGCATTTCTTGCTAAAAGAGCTAAGATCGTGATTATCTCTGTTGCTGAATGAGCTAGGGGGCTAATTCAACTCCGATCTAAAAGAGACACACTAACTTAATGTAGAAACACCGTTATTTTGTCTCCTAACTCATTTTCCTAACAAGACAACCTCAATGATAAGACGCACACTGTTTTCCATGCATTTCTTGCTAAAAGAGCTAAGATCGTGATTATCTTTATTGCTGAATAAGCTAGGGGGCTATTCAACTCCGATCTAAAAGAAACACACTAACTTTATGTAAAAACACCGTTACTTTGTCTCCTAACTCATTTTCCTAACAAGACAACCTCAATGATAAGATGCACACTGTTTTCCATGCATTTCTTGCTAAAAGAGCTAAGATCGTGATTATCTTTATTGCTGAATGAGCTAGGGGGCTATTCAACTCCGATCTAAAAGAAACACACTAACTTTATTTAGAAACAACGTTATTTTGTCTCCTAACTCATTTTCCTAACAAGACAACCTCAATGATAAGACGAACACTGTTTTCCATGCATTTCTTGCTAAAAGAGCTAAGATCGTGATTATCTCTGTTGCAGAATGAGCTAGGGGGCTATTCAACTCCGATCTAAAAGAGACACACTAACTTAATGTAGAAACACCATTATTTTGTCTCCTAACTCATTTTCCTAACAAGACAACCTCAATGATAAGACGCACACTGTTTTCCATGCATTTCTTGCTAAAAGAGCTAAGATCGTGATTATCTCTGTTGCTGAATGAGCTAGGGGGCTAATTCAACTCCGATCTAAAAGAGACACACTAACTTAATGTAGAAACACCGTTATTTTTTCTCCTAACTCATTTTCCTAACAAGACAACCTCAATGATAAGACGCACACTGTTTTCAATGCATTTCTTGCTAAAAGAGCTAAGATCGTGATTATCTCTGTTGCTGAATGAGCTAGGGGGCTAATTCAACTCCGATCTAAAAGAGACACACTAACTTAATGTAGAAACACCGTTATTTTTTCTCCTAACTCATTTTCCTAACAAGACAACCTCAATGATAAGAGGAACACTGTTTTCCATGCATTTCTTGCTAAAAGAGCTAAGATCGTGATTATCTCTGTTGCTGAATGAGCTAGGGGGCTAATTCAACTCCGATCTAAAAGAGACACACTAACTTAATGTAGAAACACCGTTATTTTGTCTCCTAACTCATTTTCCTAACAAGACAACCTCAATGATAAGACGCACACTGTTTTCCATGCATTTCTTGCTAAAAGAGCTAAGATCGTGATTATCTCTGTTGCTGAATGAGCTAGGGGGCTAATTCAACTCCGATCTAAAAGAGACACACTAACTTAATGTAGAAACACCGTTATTTTGTCTCCTAACTCATTTTCCTAACAAGACAACCTCAATGATAAGACGCACACTGTTTTCCATGCATTTCTTGCTAAAAGAGCTAAGATCGTGATTATCTCTGTTGCTGAATGAGCTAGGGGGCTAATTCAACTCCGATCTAAAAGAGACACACTAACTTAATGTAGAAACACCGTTATTTTTTCTCCTAACTCATTTTCCTAACAAGACAACCTCAATGATAAGACGAACACTGTTTTCCATGCATTTCTTGCTAAAAGAGCTAAGATCGTGATTATCTCTGTTGCTGAATGAGCTAGGGGGCTAATGCAACTCCGATCTAAAAGAGACACACTAACTTAATGTAGAAACACCGTTATTTTGTCTCCTAACTCATTTTCCTAACAAGACAACCTCAATGATAAGACGCACACTGTTTTCCATGCATTTCTTGCTAAAAGAGCTAAGATCGTGATTATCTTTATTGCTGAATGAGCTTTGGGGCTATTCAACTCCGATCTAAAAGAAACACACTAACTTTATGTAGAAACACCGTTATTTTGTCTCCTAACTCATTTTCCTAAAAAGACAACCTCAATGATAAGACGAACACTGTTTTCCATGCATTTCTTGCTAAAAGAGCTAAGATCGTGATTATCTCTGTTGCAGAATGAGCTAGGGGGCTATTCAACTCCGATCTAAAAGAGACACACTAACTTAATGTAGAAACACCATTATTTTGTCTCCTAACTCATTTTCCTAACAAGACAACCTCAATGATAAGACGCACACTGTTTACCATGCATTTCTTGCTAAAAGAGCTAAGATCGTGATTATCTCTGTTGCTGAATGAGCTAGGGGGCTATTCAACTCCGATCTAAAAGAGACACACTAACTTAATGTAGAAACACCGTTATTTTGTCTCCTAACTCATTTTCCTAACAAGACAACCTCAATGATAAGACGCACACTGTTTTCCATGCATTTCTTGCTAAAAGAGCTAAGATCGTGATTATCTCTGTTGCTGAATGAGCTAGGGGGCTATTCAACTCTGATCTAAAAGAGACACACTAACTTAATGTAAAAAAAAACACCGTTATTTTGTCTCCTAACTCATTTTCCTAACAAGACAACCTCAATGATAAGACGCACACTGTTTACCATGCATTTCTTGCTAAAAGAGCTAAGATCGTGATTATCTCTGTTGCTGAATGAGCTAGGGGGCTATTCAACTCCGATCTAAAAGAGACACACTAACTTAATGTAGAAACACCGTTATTTTGTCTCCTAACTCATTTTCCTAACAAGACAACCTCAATGATAAGACGCACACTGTTTTCCATGCATTTCTTGCTAAAAGAGCTAAGATCGTGATTATCTCTGTTGCTGAATGAGCTAGGGGGCTATTCAACTCTGATCTAAAAGAGACACACTAACTTAATGTAAAAAAAAACACCGTTATTTTGTCTCCTAACTCATTTTCCTAACAAGACAACCTCAATGATAAGACGCACACTGTTTACCATGCATTTCTTGCTAAAAGAGCTAAGATCGTGATTATCTCTGTTGCTGAATGAGCTAGGGGGCTATTCAACTCCGATCTAAAAGAGACACACTAACTTAATGTAGAAACACCGTTATTTTGTCTCCTAACTCATTTTCCTAACAAGACAACCTCAATGATAAGACGCACACTGTTTTCCATGCATTTCTTGCTAAAAAAACTAAGATCGTGATTATCTCTGTTGCTGAATGTGCTAGGGGGCTAATTCAACTCCAATCTAAAAGAGACACACTAACTTAATGTAGAAACACCGTTATTTTGTCTCCTAACTCATTTTCCTAACAAGACAACCTCAATGATAAGACGAACACTGTTTTCCATGCATTTCTTGCTAAAAGAGCTAAGATCGTGATTATCTCTGTTGCTGAATGAGCTAGGGGGCTAATTCAACTCCGATCTAAAAGAGACACACTAACTTAATGTAGAAACACCGTTATTTTGTCTCCTAACTCATTTTCCTAACAAGACAACCTCAATGGTAAGACGCACACTGTTTTCCATGCATTTCTTGCTAAAAGAGCTAAGATCGTGATTATCTCTGTTGCTGAATGAGCTAGGGGGCTAATTCAACTCCGATCTAAAAGAGACACACTATTTTAATGTAGAAACACCGTTATATTGTCTCCTAACTTATTTTCCTAACAAGACAACCTCAATGATAAGACGCACACTGTTTTCCATGCATTTCTTTCTAAAAGAGCTAAGATCGTGATTATCTTTATTGCTGAATGAGCTAGGTGGCTATTCAACTCCGATCTAAAAGAAACACACTAACTTAATGTAGAAACACCGTTATTTTGTCTCCTAACTCATTTTCCTAACAAGACAACCTCAATGATAAGACGAACACTGTTTTCCATGCATTTCTTGCTAAAAGAGCTAAGATCGTGATTATCTCTGTTGCTGAATGAGCTAGGGGGCTAATTCAACTCCGATCTAAAAGAGACACACTAACTTAATGTAGAAACACCGTTATTTTGTCTCCTAACTCATTTTCCTAACAAGACAACCTCAATGATAAGACGCACACTGTTTTCCATGCATTTCTTGCTAAAAGAGCTAAGATCGTGATTATCTCTGTTGCTGAATGAGCTAGGGGGCTAATTCAACTCCGATCTAAAAGAGACACACTAACTTAATGTAGAAACACCGTTATTTTGTCTCCTAACTCATTTTCCTAACAAGACAACCTCAATGATAAGACGCACACTGTTTTCCATGCATTTCTTGCTAAAAGAGCTAAGATCGTGATTATCTTTATTGCTGAATGAGCTTTGGGGCTATTCAACTCCGATCTAAAAGAAACACACTAACTTTATGTAGAAACACCGTTATTTTGTCTCCTAACTCATTTTCCTAAAAAGACAACCTCAATGATAAGACGAACACTGTTTTCCATGCATTTCTTGCTAAAAGAGCTAAGATCGTGATTATCTCTGTTGCAGAATGAGCTAGGGGGCTATTCAACTCCGATCTAAAAGAGACACACTAACTTAATGTAGAAACACCATTATTTTGTCTCCTAACTCATTTTCCTAACAAGACAACCTCAATGATAAGACGCACACTGTTTACCATGCATTTCTTGCTAAAAGAGCTAAGATCGTGATTATCTCTGTTGCTGAATGAGCTAGGGGGCTATTCAACTCCGATCTAAAAGAGACACACTAACTTAATGTAGAAACACCGTTATTTTGTCTCCTAACTCATTTTCCTAACAAGACAACCTCAATGATAAGACGCACACTGTTTTCCATGCATTTCTTGCTAAAAGAGCTAAGATCGTGATTATCTCTGTTGCTGAATGAGCTAGGGGGCTATTCAACTCTGATCTAAAAGAGACACACTAACTTAATGTAAAAAAAAACACCGTTATTTTGTCTCCTAACTCATTTTCCTAACAAGACAACCTCAATGATAAGACGCACACTGTTTACCATGCATTTCTTGCTAAAAGAGCTAAGATCGTGATTATCTCTGTTGCTGAATGAGCTAGGGGGCTATTCAACTCCGATCTAAAAGAGACACACTAACTTAATGTAGAAACACCGTTATTTTGTCTCCTAACTCATTTTCCTAACAAGACAACCTCAATGATAAGACGCACACTGTTTTCCATGCATTTCTTGCTAAAAGAGCTAAGATCGTGATTATCTCTGTTGCTGAATGAGCTAGGGGGCTATTCAACTCTGATCTAAAAGAGACACACTAACTTAATGTAAAAAAAAACACCGTTATTTTGTCTCCTAACTCATTTTCCTAACAAGACAACCTCAATGATAAGACGCACACTGTTTACCATGCATTTCTTGCTAAAAGAGCTAAGATCGTGATTATCTCTGTTGCTGAATGAGCTAGGGGGCTATTCAACTCCGATCTAAAAGAGACACACTAACTTAATGTAGAAACACCGTTATTTTGTCTCCTAACTCATTTTCCTAACAAGACAACCTCAATGATAAGACGCACACTGTTTTCCATGCATTTCTTGCTAAAAAAACTAAGATCGTGATTATCTCTGTTGCTGAATGTGCTAGGGGGCTAATTCAACTCCAATCTAAAAGAGACACACTAACTTAATGTAGAAACACCGTTATTTTGTCTCCTAACTCATTTTCCTAACAAGACAACCTCAATGATAAGACGAACACTGTTTTCCATGCATTTCTTGCTAAAAGAGCTAAGATCGTGATTATCTCTGTTGCTGAATGAGCTAGGGGGCTAATTCAACTCCGATCTAAAAGAGACACACTAACTTAATGTAGAAACACCGTTATTTTGTCTCCTAACTCATTTTCCTAACAAGACAACCTCAATGATAAGACGCACACTGTTTTCCATGCATTTCTTGCTAAAAGAGCTAAGATCGTGATTATCTCTGTTGCTGAATGAGCTAGGGGGCTAATTCAACTCCGATCTAAAAGAGACACACTATTTTAATGTAGAAACACCGTTATATTGTCTCCTAACTTATTTTCCTAACAAGACAACCTCAATGATAAGACGCACACTGTTTTCCATGCATTTCTTTCTAAAAGAGCTAAGATCGTGATTATCTTTATTGCTGAATGAGCTAGGTGGCTATTCAACTCCGATCTAAAAGAAACACACTAACTTAATGTAGAAACACCGTTATTTTGTCTCCTAACTCATTTTCCTAACAAGACAACCTCAATGATAAGACGAACACTGTTTTCCATGCATTTCTTGCTAAAAGAGCTAAGATCGTGATTATCTCTGTTGCTGAATGAGCTAGGGGGCTAATTCAACTCCGATCTAAAAGAGACACACTAACTTAATGTAGAAACACCGTTATTTTGTCTCCTAACTCATTTTCCTAACAAGACAACCTCAATGATAAGACGCACACTGTTTTCCATGCATTTCTTGCTAAAAGAGCTAAGATCGTGATTATCTCTGTTGCTGAATGAGCTAGGGGGCTAATTCAACTCCGATCTAAAAGAGACACACTAACTTAATGTAGAAACACCGTTATTTTGTCTCCTAACTCATTTTCCTAACAAGACAACATCAATGATAAGACGCACACTGTTTTCCACGCATTTCTTGCTAAAAGAGCTAAGATCGTGATTATCTCTGTTGCTGAATGAGCTAGGTTTCTATTCAACTCCGATCTAAAAGAGACACACTAACTTAATGTAGAAACACCGTTATTTTGTCTCCTAACTCATTTTCCTCACAAGACAACCTCAATGATAAGACGCACACTATTTTCCATGCATTTCTTGCTAAAAGAGCTAAGATTGTGATTATCTCTGTTGCTGAATGAGCTAGGGGGCTAATTCAACTTCGATCTAAAAGAGACACACTAACTTAATGTAGAAACACCGATATTTTGTCTCCTAACTCATTTTCCTAACAAGACAACCTCAATGATAAGATGCACACTGTTTTCCATGCATTTCTTGCTAAAAGAGCTAAGATCGTGATTATCTTTATTGCTGAATGAGCTAGGGGGCTATTTAACTCCGATCTAAAAGAGACACACTAACTTAATGTAGAAACACCGTTATTTTGTCTCCTAACTCATTCTCCTAACAAGACAACCTCAATGATAAGACGAACACTGTTTTCCATGCATTTCTTGCTAAAAGAGCTAAGATCGTAATTATCTCTGTTGCTGAATGAGCTAGGGGGCTATTCAACTCCGATCTAAAAGAGACACACTAACTTAATGTAGAAACACCGTTATATTGTCTCCTAACTTATTTTCCTAACAAGACAACCTCAATGATAAGACGCACACTGTTTTCCATGCATTTCTTTCTAAAAGAGCTAAGATCGTGATTATCTTTATTGCTGAATGAGCTAGGTGGCTATTCAACTCCGATCTAAAAGAAACACACTAACTTAATGTAGAAACACCGTTATTTTGTCTCCTAACTCATTTTCCTAACAAGACAACCTCAATGATAAGACGAACACTGTTTTCCATGCATTTCTTGCTAAAAGAGCTAAGATCGTGATTATCTCTGTTGCTGAATGAGCTAGGGGGCTATTGAACTCCGATCTAAAAGAGACACACTAACTTAATGTAGAAACACCGTTATTTTGTCTCCTAACTCATTTTCCTAACAAGACAACCTCAATGATAAGACGCACACTGTTTTCCATGCATTTCTTGCTAAAAGAGCTAAGATCGTGATTATCTCTGTTGCTGAATGAGCTAGGTTTCTATTCAACTCCGATCTAAAAGAGACACACTAACTTAATGTAGAAACACCGTTATTTTGTCTCCTAACTCATTTTCCTAACAAGACAACCTCAATGATAAGATGCACACTGTTTTCCATGCATTTCTTGCTAAAAGAGCTAAGATCGTGATTATCTTTATTGCTGAATGAGCTAGGGGGCTATTCAACTCTGATCTAAAAGAGACACACTAACTTTATGTAGAAACACCGTTATTTTGTCTCCTAACTCATTTTCCTAACAAGACAACCTCAATGATAAGACGAACACTGTTTTCCATGCATTTCTTGCTTAAAGAGCTAAGATCGTGATTATCTCTGTTGCTGAATGAGCTAGGGGGCTATTCAACTCCGATCTAAAAGAGACACACTAACTTAATGTAGAAACACCGTTATTTTGTCTCCTAACTCATTTTCCTAACAAGACAACCTCAATGATAAGACGAACACTGTTTTCCATGCATTTCTTGCTAAAAGAGCTAAGATCGTGATTATCTCTGTTGCTGAATGAGCTAGGGGGCTAATTCAACTCCGATCTAAAAGAGACACACTAGCTTAATGTAGAAACACCGTTATTGTGTCTCCTAACTCTTTTTCCTAACAAGACAACCTCAATGATAAGACGCAGACTGTTTTCCATGCATTTCTTGCTAAAAGAGCTAAGATCGGGATTATCTCTGTTGCTGAATGAGCTAGGGGGCTAATTCAACTCCGATCTAAAAGAGACACACTAACTTAATGTAGAAACACCGTTATTTTGTCTCCTAACTCATTTTCCTAACAAGACAACATCAATAATAAGACGCACACTGTTTTCCATGCATTTCTTGCTGAAAGAGCTAAGATCGTGATTATCTCTGTTGCTGAATGAGCTAGGGGGCTAACTCAACTCCGATCTTAAAGAGACACACTAACTTAATTTAGAAACACCGATATTTTGTCTCCTAACTCATTTTCCTAACAAGACAACCTCAATGATAAGATGCACACTGTTTTCCCTGCATTTCTTGCTAAAAGAGCTAAGATCGTGATTATCTCTGTTGCTGAATGAGCCAGGGGGCTAATTTAACTCCGATCAAAAAGAGACACACTAACTTAATGTAGAAACACCGTTATTTTGTCTCCTTACTCATTTTCCTAACAAGACAACCTCAATGATAAGACGAACACTGTTTTCCATGCATTTCTTGCTAAAAGAGCTAAGATCGTGATTGTCTCTGTTGCTGTATGAGCTAGGACACTATTCAACTCTAATCTAAGAGAGACTCACTAACTTAATGTACAAACACCGTTATTTTGTCTCCTAACTCATTTTCCTAACAAGACAACCTCAATGATAAGACCCACACTGTTTTCCATGCATTTCTTGCTAAAAGAGCTAAGATCGTGATTATCTCTGTTGCTGAATGAGCTAGGGGGCTAATTCAACTCCGATCTAAAAGAGACACACTAACTTAATGTAGAAACACCGTTATTTTGTCTCCTAACTCATTTTCCTAACAAGACAACCTCAATGATAAAACGCACACTGTTTTCATGCTTTTCTTGCTAAAAGAGCTAAGATTGTGATTATCTCTGTTGCTGAATGAGCTAGGGGGCTAATTCAACTCCAATCTAAAAGAGACACACTAACTTAATGTAGAAACACCGTTATTTTGTCTCCTAACTCATTTTCCTAACAAGACAACCTCAATGATAAGACGAACACTGTTTTCCATGCATTTCTTGCTAAAAGAGCTAAGATCGTGATTATCTCTGTTGCTGAATCAGCTAGGGGGCTATTCAACTCTGATCTAAAAGAGACACACTAACTTAATGTAGAAAAACCGTTATTTTGTCTCCTAACTCATTTTCCTAACAAGATAACCTCAATGATAAGACGCACGCTGTTTTCCATGCATTTCTTGCTAAAAGAGCTAAGATCGTGATTATCTCTGTTGCTGAATGAGCTAGGGGGCTATTCAACTCCGATCTAAAAGAGACACACTAACTTAATGTAGAAACACTGTTATTGTGTCTCCTAACTCATTTTCCTAACAAGACAACCTCAATGATAAGACGCACACTGTTTTCCATGCATTTCTTGCTAAAAGAGCTAAGATCGTGATTGTCTCTGTTGCTGTATGAGCTAGGACACTATTCAACTCTAATCTAAGAGAGACTCACTAACTTAATGTACAAACACCGTTATTTTGTCTCCTAACTCATTTTCCTAACAAGACAACCTCAATGATAAGACCCACACTGTTTTCCATGCATTTCTTGCTAAAAGAGCTAAGATCGTGATTATCTCTGTTGCTGAATGAGCTAGGGGGCTAATTCAACTCCGATCTAAAAGAGACACACTAACTTAATGTAGAAACACCGTTATTTTGTCTCCTAACTCATTTTCCTAACAAGACAACCTCAATGATAAAACGCACACTGTTTTCATGCTTTTCTTGCTAAAAGAGCTAAGATTGTGATTATCTCTGTTGCTGAATGAGCTAGGGGGCTAATTCAACTCCAATCTAAAAGAGACACACTAACTTAATGTAGAAACACCGTTATTTTGTCTCCTAACTCATTTTCCTAACAAGACAACCTCAATGATAAGACGAACACTGTTTTCCATGCATTTCTTGCTAAAAGAGCTAAGATCGTGATTATCTCTGTTGCTGAATCAGCTAGGGGGCTATTCAACTCTGATCTAAAAGAGACACACTAACTTAATGTAGAAAAACCGTTATTTTGTCTCCTAACTCATTTTCCTAACAAGATAACCTCAATGATAAGACGCACGCTGTTTTCCATGCATTTCTTGCTAAAAGAGCTAAGATCGTGATTATCTCTGTTGCTGAATGAGCTAGGGGGCTATTCAACTCCGATCTAAAAGAGACACACTAACTTAATGTAGAAACACTGTTATTGTGTCTCCTAACTCATTTTCCTAACAAGACAACCTCAATGATAAGACGCACACTGTTTTCCATGCATTTCTTGCTAAAAGAGCTAAGATCGTGATTATCTCTGTTGCTGAATGAGCTAGGGCGCTAATTCAACTCCGATCTAAAAGAGACACACGAACTTAATGTAGAAACACCGTTATTTTGTCTCCTAACTCATTTTCCTAACAAGACAACCTCAATGATAAGACGCACACTGTTTTCCATGCATTTCTTGCTAAAAGAGCTAAGATAGTGATTATCTTTATTGCTGATTGAGCTAGGGGGCTATTCAACTCCGATCTAAAAGAGACACACTAGCTTAATGTAGAAACACCGTTATTGTGTCTCCTAACTCATTTTCCTAACAAGACAACCTCAATGATAAGACGCACACTGTTTTCCATGCATTTCTTGCTAAAAGAGCTAAGATCGTGATTATCTTTATTGCTGAATGAGCTAGGTGGCTATTCAACTCCGATCTAAAAGAAACACATTAACTTTATGTAGAAACACCATTATTTTGTCTCCTAACTCATTTTCCTAACAAGACAACCTCAATGATAAGACGAACACTGTTTTCCATGCATTTCTTGCTAAAAGAGCTAAGATCGTGATTATCTCTGTTGCTGAATGAGCTAGGGGGCTATTCAACTCCGATCTAAAAGAGACACACTAACTTAATGTAGAAACACCGTTATTTTGTCTCCTAACTCATTTTCCTAACAAGACAACATCAATGATAAGACGCACACTGTTTTCAACGCATTTCTTGCTAAAAGAGCTAAGATCGTGATTATCTCTGTTGCTGAATGAGCTAGGTTTCTATTCAACTCCGATCTAAAAGAGACACACTAACTTAATGTAGAAACACCGTTATTTTGTCTCCTAACTCATTTTCCTAACAAGACAACCTCAATGATAAGACGCACACTATTTTCCATGCATTTCTTGCTAAAAGAGCTAAGATCGTGATTATCTCTGTTGCTGAATGAGCTAGGGGGCTAATTCAACTTCGATCTAAAAGAGACACACTAACTTAATGTAGAAACACCGATATTTTGTCTCCTAACTCATTTTCCTAACAAGACAACCTCAATGATAAGATGCACACTGTTTTCCATGCATTTCTTGCTAAAAGAGCTAAGATCGTGATTATCTTTATTGCTGAATGAGCTAGGGGGCTATTTAACTCCGATCTAAAAGAGACACACTAACTTAATGTAGAAACACCGTTATTTTGTCTCCTAACTCATTCTCCTAACAAGACAACCTCAATGATAAGACGAACACTGTTTTCCATGCATTTCTTGCTAAAAGAGCTAAGATCGTGATTATCTCTGTTGCTGAATGAGCTAGGGGGCTATTCAACTCCGATCTAAAAGAGACACACTAACTTAATGTAGAAACACCGTTATATTGTCTCCTAACTTATTTTCCTAACAAGACAACCTCAATGATAAGACGCACACTGTTTTCCATGCATTTCTTTCTAAAAGAGCTAAGATCGTGATTATCTTTATTGCTGAATGAGCTAGGTGGCTATTGAACTCCGATCTAAAAGAGACACACTAACTTAATGTAGAAACACCGTTATTTTGTCTCCTAACTCATTTTCCTAACAAGACAACCTCAATGATAAGACGCACACTGTTTTCCATGCATTTCTTGCTAAAAGAGCTAAGATCGTGATTATCTCTGTTGCTGAATGAGCTAGGTTTCTATTCAACTCCGATCTAAAAGAGACACACTAACTTAATGTAGAAACACCGGTATTTTGTCTCCTAACTCATTTTCCTAACAAGACAACCTCAATGATAAGACGCACACTATTTTCCATGCATTTCTTGCTAAAAGAGCTAAGATCGTGATTATCTCTGTTGCTGAATGAGCTAGGGGGCTAATTCAACTCCGATCTAAAAGAGACACACTAACTTAATGTAGAAACACCGATATTTTGTCTCCTAACTCATTTTCCTAACAAGACAACCTCAATGATAAGATGCACACTGTTTTCCATGCATTTCTTGCTAAAAGAGCTAAGATCGTGATTATCTTTATTGCTGAATGAGCTAGGGGGCTATTCAACTCTGATCTAAAAGAGACACACTAACTTTATGTAGAAACACCGTTATTTTGTCTCCTAACTCATTTTCCTAACAAGACAACCTCAATGATAAGACGAACACTGTTTTCCATGCATTTCTTGCTAAAAGAGCTAAGATCGTGATTATCTCTGTTGCTGAATGAGCTAGGGGGCTATTCAACTCCGATCTAAAAGAGACACACTAACTTAATGTAGAAACACCGTTATTGTGTCTCCTAACTCATTTTCCTAACAAGACAACCTCAATGATAAGACGCAGACTGTTTTCCATGCATTTCTTGCTGAAAGAGCTAAGATCGTGATTATCTCTGTTGCTGAATGAGCTAGGGGGCTAACTCAACACCGATCTTAAAGAGACACACTAACTTAATTTAGAAACACCGATATTTTGTCTCCTAACTCATTTTCCTAACAAGACAACCTCAATGATAAGATGCACACTGTTTTCCATGCATTTCTTGCTAAAAGAGCTAAGATCGTGATTATCTTTATTGCTGAATGAGCTAGGGGGCTATTCAACTCTGATCTAAAAGAGACACACTAACTTTATGTAGAAACACCGTTATTTTGTCTCCTAACTCATTTTCCTAACAAGACAACCTCAATGATAAGACGAACACTGTTTTCCATGCATTTCTTGCTTAAAGAGCTAAGATCGTGATTATCTCTGTTGCTGAATGAGCTAGGGGGCTATTCAACTCCGATCTAAAAGAGACACACTAACTTAATGTAGAAACACCGTTTTTTTGTCTCCTAACTCATTTTCCTAACAAGACAACCTCAATGATAAGACGAACACTGTTTTCCATGCATTTCTTGCTAAAAGAGCTAAGATCGTAATTATCTCTGTTGCTGAATGAGCTAGGGGGCTATTCAACTCCGATCTAAAAGAGACACACTAACTTAATGTAGAAACACCGTTATATTGTCTCCTAACTTATTTTCCTAACAAGACAACCTCAATGATAAGACGCACACTGTTTTCCATGCATTTCTTTCTAAAAGAGCTAAGATCGTGATTATCTTTATTGCTGAATGAGCTAGGTGGCTATTCAACTCCGATCTAAAAGAAACACACTAACTTAATGTAGAAACACCGTTATTTTGTCTCCTAACTCATTTTCCTAACAAGACAACCTCAATGATAAGACGAACACTGTTTTCCATGCATTTCTTGCTAAAAGAGCTAAGATCGTGATTATCTCTGTTGCTGAATGAGCTAGGGGGCTATTGAACTCCGATCTAAAAGAGACACACTAACTTAATGTAGAAACACCGTTATTTTGTCTCCTAACTCATTTTCCTAACAAGACAACCTCAATGATAAGACGCACACTGTTTTCCATGCATTTCTTGCTAAAAGAGCTAAGATCGTGATTATCTCTGTTGCTGAATGAGCTAGGTTTCTATTCAACTCCGATCTAAAAGAGACACACTAACTTAATGTAGAAACACCGTTATTTTGTCTCCTAACTCATTTTCCTAACAAGACAACCTCAATGATAAGATGCACACTGTTTTCCATGCATTTCTTGCTAAAAGAGCTAAGATCGTGATTATCTTTATTGCTGAATGAGCTAGGGGGCTATTCAACTCTGATCTAAAAGAGACACACTAACTTTATGTAGAAACACCGTTATTTTGTCTCCTAACTCATTTTCCTAACAAGACAACCTCAATGATAAGACGAACACTGTTTTCCATGCATTTCTTGCTTAAAGAGCTAAGATCGTGATTATCTCTGTTGCTGAATGAGCTAGGGGGCTATTCAACTCCGATCTAAAAGAGACACACTAACTTAATGTAGAAACACCGTTATTTTGTCTCCTAACTCATTTTCCTAACAAGACAACCTCAATGATAAGACGAACACTGTTTTCCATGCATTTCTTGCTAAAAGAGCTAAGATCGTGATTATCTCTGTTGCTGAATGAGCTAGGGGGCTAATTCAACTCCGATCTAAAAGAGACACACTAGCTTAATGTAGAAACACCGTTATTGTGTCTCCTAACTCTTTTTCCTAACAAGACAACCTCAATGATAAGACGCAGACTGTTTTCCATGCATTTCTTGCTAAAAGAGCTAAGATCGGGATTATCTCTGTTGCTGAATGAGCTAGGGGGCTAATTCAACTCCGATCTAAAAGAGACACACTAACTTAATGTAGAAACACCGTTATTTTGTCTCCTAACTCATTTTCCTAACAAGACAACATCAATGATAAGACGCACACTGTTTTCCATGCATTTCTTGCTGAAAGAGCTAAGATCGTGATTATCTCTGTTGCTGAATGAGCTAGGGGGCTAACTCAACTCCGATCTTAAAGAGACACACTAACTTAATTTAGAAACACCGATATTTTGTCTCCTAACTCATTTTCCTAACAAGACAACCTCAATGATAAGATGCACACTGTTTTCCCTGCATTTCTTGCTAAAAGAGCTAAGATCGTGATTATCTCTGTTGCTGAATGAGCCAGGGGGCTAATTTAACTCCGATCAAAAAGAGACACACTAACTTAATGTAGAAACACCGTTATTTTGTCTCCTTACTCATTTTCCTAACAAGACAACCTCAATGATAAGACGAACACTGTTTTCCATGCATTTCTTGCTAAAAGAGCTAAGATCGTGATTGTCTCTGTTGCTGTATGAGCTAGGACACTATTCAACTCTAATCTAAGAGAGACTCACTAACTTAATGTACAAACACCGTTATTTTGTCTCCTAACTCATTTTCCTAACAAGACAACCTCAATGATAAGACCCACACTGTTTTCCATGCATTTCTTGCTAAAAGAGCTAAGATCGTGATTATCTCTGTTGCTGAATGAGCTAGGGGGCTAATTCAACTCCGATCTAAAAGAGACACACTAACTTAATGTAGAAACACCGTTATTTTGTCTCCTAACTCATTTTCCTAACAAGACAACCTCAATGATAAAACGCACACTGTTTTCATGCTTTTCTTGCTAAAAGAGCTAAGATTGTGATTATCTCTGTTGCTGAATGAGCTAGGGGGCTAATTCAACTCCAATCTAAAAGAGACACACTAACTTAATGTAGAAACACCGTTATTTTGTCTCCTAACTCATTTTCCTAACAAGACAACCACAATGATAAGACGAACACTGTTTTCCATGCATTTCTTGCTAAAAGAGCTAAGATCGTGATTATCTCTGTTGCTGAATCAGCTAGGGGGCTATTCAACTCTGATCTAAAAGAGACACACTAACTTAATGTAGAAAAACCGTTATTTTGTCTCCTAACTCATTTTCCTAACAAGATAACCTCAATGATAAGACGCACGCTGTTTTCCATGCATTTCTTGCTAAAAGAGCTAAGATCGTGATTATCTCTGTTGCTGAATGAGCTAGGGGGCTATTCAACTCCGATCTAAAAGAGACACACTAACTTAATGTAGAAACACTGTTATTGTGTCTCCTAACTCATTTTCCTAACAAGACAACCTCAATGATAAGACGCACACTGTTTTCCATGCATTTCTTGCTAAAAGAGCTAAGATAGTGATTATCTTTATTGCTGATTGAGCTAGGGGGCTATTCAACTCCGATCTAAAAGAGACACACTAGCTTAATGTAGAAACACCGTTATTGTGTCTCCTAACTCATTTTCCTAACAAGACAACCTCAATGATAAGACGCACACTGTTTTCCATGCATTTCTTGCTAAAAGAGCTAAGATCGTGATTATCTTTATTGCTGAATGAGCTAGGTGGCTATTCAACTCCGATCTAAAAGAAACACACTAACTTAATGTAGAAACACTGTTATTGTGTCTCCTAACTCATTTTCCTAACAAGACAACCTCAATGATAAGACGCACACTGTTTTCCATGCATTTCTTGCTAAAAGAGCTAAGATAGTGATTATCTTTATTGCTGATTGAGCTAGGGGGCTATTCAACTCCGATCTAAAAGAGACACACTAGCTTAATGTAGAAACACCGTTATTGTGTCTCCTAACTCATTTTCCTAACAAGACAACCTCAATGATAAGACGCACACTGTTTTCCATGCATTTCTTGCTAAAAGAGCTAAGATCGTGATTATCTCTGTTGCTGAATGAGCTAGGGGGCTATTCAACTCCGATCTAAAAGAGACACACTAACTTAATGTAGAAACACCGTTATTTTGTCTCCTAACTCATTTTCCTAACAAGACAACATCAATGATAAGACGCACACTGTTTTCAACGCATTTCTTGCTAAAAGAGCTAAGATCGTGATTATCTCTGTTGCTGAATGAGCTAGGGGGCTAATTCAACTTCGATCTAAAAGAGACACACTAACTTAATGTAGAAACACCGATATTTTGTCTCCTAACTCATTTTCCTAACAAGACAACCTCAATGATAAGATGCACACTGTTTTCCATGCATTTCTTGCTAAAAGAGCTAAGATCGTGATTATCTTTATTGCTGAATGAGCTAGGGGGCTATTTAACTCCGATCTAAAAGAGACACACTAACTTAATGTAGAAACACCGTTATTTTGTCTCCTAACTCATTCTCCTAACAAGACAACCTCAATGATAAGACGAACACTGTTTTCCATGCATTTCTTGCTAAAAGAGCTAAGATCGTGATTATCTCTGTTGCTGAATGAGCTAGGGGGCTATTCAACTCAGATCTAAAAGAGACACACTAACTTAATGTAGAAACACCGTTATATTGTCTCCTAACTTATTTTCCTAACAAGACAACCTCAATGATAAGACGCACACTGTTTTCCATGCATTTCTTTCTAAAAGAGCTAAGATCGTGATTATCTTTATTGCTGAATGAGCTAGGTGGCTATTGAACTCCGATCTAAAAGAGACACACTAACTTAATGTAGAAACACCGTTATTTTGTCTCCTAACTCATTTTCCTAACAAGACAACCTCAATGATAAGACGCACACTGTTTTCCATGCATTTCTTGCTAAAAGAGCTAAGATCGTGATTATCTCTGTTGCTGAATGAGCTAGGTTTCTATTCAACTCCGATCTAAAAGAGACACACTAACTTAATGTAGAAACACCGGTATTTTGTCTCCTAACTCATTTTCCTAACAAGACAACCTCAATGATAAGACGCACACTATTTTCCATGCATTTCTTGCTAAAAGAGCTAAGATCGTGATTATCTCTGTTGCTGAATGAGCTAGGGGGCTAATTCAACTCCGATCTAAAAGAGACACACTAACTTAATGTAGAAACACCGATATTTTGTCTCCTAACTCATTTTCCTAACAAGACAACCTCAATGATAAGATGCACACTGTTTTCCATGCATTTCTTGCTAAAAGAGCTAAGATCGTGATTATCTTTATTGCTGAATGAGCTAGGGGGCTATTCAACTCTGATCTAAAAGAGACACACTAACTTTATGTAGAAACACCGTTATTTTGTCTCCTAACTCATTTTCCTAACAAGACAACCTCAATGATAAGACGAACACTGTTTTCCATGCATTTCTTGCTAAAAGAGCTAAGATCGTGATTATCTCTGTTGCTGAATGAGCTAGGGGGCTATTCAACTCCGATCTAAAAGAGACACACTAACTTAATGTAGAAACACCGTTATTGTGTCTCCTAACTCATTTTCCTAACAAGACAACCTCAATGATAAGACGCAGACTGTTTTCCATGCATTTCTTGCTGAAAGATCTAAGATCGTGATTATCTCTGTTGCTGAATGAGCTAGGGGGCTAACTCAACACCGATCTTAAAGAGACACACTAACTTAATTTAGAAACACCGATATTTTGTCTCCTAACTCATTTTCCTAACAAGACAACCTCAATGATAAGATGCACACTGTTTTCCATGCATTTCTTGCTAAAAGAGCTAAGATCGTGATTATCTTTATTGCTGAATGAGCTAGGGGGCTATTCAACTCTGATCTAAAAGAGACACACTAACTTTATGTAGAAACACCGTTATTTTGTCTCCTAACTCATTTTCCTAACAAGACAACCTCAATGATAAGACGAACACTGTTTTCCATGCATTTCTTGCTTAAAGAGCTAAGATCGTGATTATCTCTGTTGCTGAATGAGCTAGGGGGCTATTCAACTCCGATCTAAAAGAGACACACTAACTTAATGTAGAAACACCGTTATTTTGTCTCCTAACTCATTTTCCTAACAAGACAACCTCAATGATAAGACGAACACTGTTTTCCATGCATTTCTTGCTAAAAGAGCTAAGATCGTGATTATCTCTGTTGCTGAATGAGCTAGGGGGCTAATTCAACTCCGATCTAAAAGAGACACACTAACTTAATGTAGAAACACCTTTATTGTGTCTCCTAACTCATTTTCCTAACAAGACAACCTCAATGATAAGACGCAGACTGTTTTCCATGCATTTCTTGCTAAAAGAGCTAAGATCGGGATTATCTCTGTTGCTGAATGAGCTAGGGGGCTAATTCAACTCCGATCTAAAAGAGACACACTAACTTAATGTAGAAACACCGTTATTTTGTCTCCTAACTCATTTTCCTAACAAGACAACATCAATGATAAGACGCACACTGTTTTCCATGCATTTCTTGCTGAAAGAGCTAAGATCGTGATTATCTCTGTTGCTGAATGAGCTAGGGGGCTAACTCAACTCCGATCTTAAAGAGACACACTAACTTAATTTAGAAACACCGATATTTTGTCTCCTAACTCATTTTCCTAACAAGACAACCTCAATGATAAGATGCACACTGTTTTCCATGCATTTCTTGCTAAAAGACCTAAGATCGTGATTATCTCTGTTGCTGAATGAGCCAGGGGGCTAATTCAACTCCGATCTAAAAGAGACACACTAACTTAATGTAGAAACACCGTTATTTTGTCTCCTTACTCATTTTCCTAACAAGACAACCTCAATGATAAGACGAACACTGTTTTCCATGCATTTCTTGCTAAAAGAGCTAAGATCGTGATTGTCTCTGTTGCTGTATGAGCTAGGACACTATTCAACTCTAATCTAAGAGAGACTCACTAACTTAATGTAGAAACACCGTTATTTTGTCTCCTAACTCATTTTCCTAACAAGACAACCTCAATGATAAGACCCACACTGTTTTCTATGCATTTCTTGCTAAAAAAACTAAGATCGTGATTATCTCTGCTGCTGAATGAGCTAGGGGGCTATTTCAGTTCCGATCTAAAAGAGACACACTAACATAATGTAGAAACACCGTTATTTTGTCTCCTAACTCATTTTCCTAACAAGACAACCTCAATGATAAGACGAACACTGTTTTCCATGCATTTCTTGCTAAAAGAGCTAAGATCGTGATTATCTCTGTTGCTGAATGAGCTAGGGGGCTAATTCAACTCCGATCTAAAAGAGACACACTAACTTAATGTAGAAACACCGTTATTTTGTCTCCTAACTCATTTTCCTAACAAGACAACATCAATGATAAGACGCACACTGTCTTCCACGCATTTCTTGCTAAAAGAGCTAAGATCGTGATTATCTCTGTTGCTGAATGAGCTAGGTTTCTATTCAACTCCGATCTAAAAGAGACACACTAACTTAATGTAGAAACACCGTTATTTTGTCTCCTAACTCATTTTCCTAACAAGACAACCTCAATGATAAGACGCACACTATTTTCCATGCATTTCTTGCTAAAAGAGCTAAGATCGTGATTATCTCTGTTGCTGAATGAGCTAGGGGGCTAATTCAACTTCGATCTAAAAGAGACACACTAACTTAATGTAGAAACACCGATATTTTGTCTCCTAACTCATTTTCCTAACAAGACAACCTCAATGATAAGATGCACACTGTTTTCCATGCATTTCTTGCTAAAAGAGCTAAGATCGTGATTATCTTTATTGCTGAATGAGCTAGGGGGCTATTTAACTCCGATCTAAAAGAGACACACTAACTTAATGTAGAAACACCGTTATTTTGTCTCCTAACTCATTCTCCTAACAAGACAACCTCAATGATAAGACGAACACTGTTTTCCATGCATTTCTTGCTAAAAGAGCTAAGATCGTGATTATCTCTGTTGCTGAATGAGCTAGGGGGCTATTCAACTCCGATCTAAAAGAAACACACTAACTTAATGTAGAAACACCGTTATTTTGTCTCCTAACTCATTTTCCTAACAAGACAACCTCAATGATAAGACGAACACTGTTTTCCATGCATTTCTTGCTAAAAGAGCTAAGATCGTGATTATCTCTGTTGCTGAATGAGCTAGGGGGCTATTGAACTCCGATCTAAAAGAGACACACTAACTTAATGTAGAAACACCGTTATTTTGTCTCCTAACTCATTTTCCTAACAAGACAACCTCAATGATAAGACGCACACTGTTTTCCATGCATTTCTTGCTAAAAGAGCTAAGATCGTGATTATCTCTGTTGCTGAATGAGCTAGGTTTCTATTCAACTCCGATCTAAAAGAGACACACTAACTTAATGTAGAAACACCGTTATTTTGTCTCCTAACTCATTTTCCTAACAAGACAACCTCAATGATAAGACGCACACTATTTTCCATGCATTTCTTGCTAAAAGAGCTAAGATCGTGATTATCTCTGTTGCTGAATGAGCTAGGGGGCTAATTCAACTCCGATCTAAAAGAGACACACTAACTTAATGTAGAAACACCGATATTTTGTCTCCTAACTCATTTTCCTAACAAGACAACCTCAATGATAAGATGCACACTGTTTTCCATGCATTTCTTGCTAAAAGAGCTAAGATCGTGATTATCTTTATTGCTGAATGAGCTAGGGGGCTATTCAACTCTGATCTAAAAGAGACACACTAACTTTATGTAGAAACACCGTTATTTTGTCTCCTAACTCATTTTCCTAACAAGACAACCTCAATGATAAGACGAACACTGTTTTCCATGCATTTCTTGCTTAAAGAGCTAAGATCGTGATTATCTCTGTTGCTGAATGAGCTAGGGGGCTATTCAACTCCGATCTAAAAGAGACACACTAACTTAATGTAGAAACACCGTTATTTTGTGTCCTAACTCATTTTCCTAACAAGACAACCTCAATGATAAGACGAACACTGTTTTCCATGCATTTCTTGCTACAAGAGCTAAGATCGTGATTATCTCTGTTGCTGAATGAGCTAGGGGGCTAATTCAACTCCGATCTAAAAGAGACACACTAACTTAATGTAGAAACACCGTTATTGTGTCTCCTAACTCATTTTCCTAACAAGACAACCTCAATGATAAGACGCAGACTGTTTTCCATGCATTTCTTGCTAAAAGAGCTAAGATCGGGATTATCTCTGTTGCTGAATGAGCTAGGGGGCTAATTCAACTCCGATCTAAAAGAGACACACTAACTTAATGTAGAAACACCGTTATTTTGTCTCCTTACTCATTTTCCTAACAAGACAACCTCAATGATAAGACGAACACTGTTTTCCATGCATTTCTTGCTAAAAGAGCTAAGATTGTGATTGTCTCTGTTGCTGTATGAGCTAGGACACTATTCAACTCTAATCTAAGAGAGACTCACTAACTTAATGTAGAAACACCGTTATTTTGTCTCCTAACTCATTTTCCTAACAAGACAACCTCAATGATAAGATGCACACTGTTTTCTATGCATTTCTTGCTAAAAAAGCTAAGATCGTGATTATCTCTGTTGCTGAATGAGCTAGGGGGCTATTTCAACTCCGATCTAAAAGAGACACACTAACATAATGTAGAAACACCGTTATTTTGTCTCCTAACTCATTTTCCTAACAAGACAACCTCAATGATAAGACGAACACTGTTTTCCATGCATTTCTTGCTAAAAGAGCTAAGATCGTGATTATCTCTGTTGCTGAATGAGCTAGGGGGCTAATTCAACTCCGATCTAAAAGAGACACACTAACTTAATGTAGAAACACCGTTATTTTGTCTCCTAACTCATTTTCCTAACAAGACAACCTCAATGATAAAACGCACACTGTTTTCCATGCATTTCTTGCTAAAAGAGCTAAGATTGTGATTATCTCTGTTGCTGAATGAGCTAGGGGGCTAATTCAACTCCAATCTAAAAGAGACACCCTAACTTAATGTAGAAACACCGTTATTTTGTCTCCTAACTCATTTTCCTAACAAGACAACCTCAATGATAAGACGAACACTGTTTTCCATGCATTTCTTGCTAAAAGAGCTAAGATCGTGATTATCTCTGTTGCTGAATCAGCTAGGGGGCTATTCAACTCTGATCTAAAAGAGACACACTAACTTAATGTAGAAACACCGTTATTTTGTCTCCTAACTCATTTTCCTAACAAGACAACCTCAATGATAAGACGCACACTGTTTTCCATGCATTTCTTGCTAAAAGAGCTAAGATCGTGATTTTCTCTGTTGCTGAATGACCTAGGGGGCTAATTCAACTCCGACCTAAAAGAGACACACTAACTTAATGTAGAAACACCGTTATTTTGTCTCCTTACTCATTTTCCTAACAAGACAACCTCAATGATAAGACGAACACTGTTTTCCATGCATTTCTTGCTAAAAGAGCTAAGATCGTGATTATCTTTATTGCTGAATGAGCTAGGTGGCTATTGAACTCCGATCTAAAAGAGACACACTAACTTAATGTAGAAACACCGTTATTTTGTCTCCTAACTCATTTTCCTAACAAGACAACCTCAATGATAAGACGCACACTGTTTTCCATGCATTTCTTGCTAAAAGAGCTAAGATCGTGATTATCTCTGTTGCTGAATGAGCTAGGGGGCTATTGAACTCCGATCTAAAAGAGACACACTAACTTAATGTAGAAACACCGTTATTTTGTCTCCTAACTCATTTTCCTAACAAGACAACCTCAATGATAAGACGCACACTGTTTTCCATGCATTTCTTGCTAAAAGAGCTAAGATAGTGATTATCTTTATTGCTGATTGAGCTAGGGGGCTATTCAACTCCGATCTAAAAGAGACACACTAGCTTAATGTAGAAACACCGTTATTGTGTCTCCTAACTCATTTTCCTAACAAGACAACCTCAATGATAAGACGCACACTGTTTTCCATGCATTTCTTGCTAAAAGAGCTAAGATCGTGATTATCTTTATTGCTGAATGAGCTAGGTGGCTATTCAACTCCGATCTAAAAGAAACACATTAACTTTATGTAGAAACACCATTATTTTGTCTCCTAACTCATTTTCCTAACAAGACAACCTCAATGATAAGACGAACACTGTTTTCCATGCATTTCTTGCTAAAAGAGCTAAGATCGTGATTATCTCTGTTGCTGAATGAGCTAGGGGGCTATTCAACTCCGATCTAAAAGAGACACACTAACTTAATGTAGAAACACCGTTATTTTGTCTCCTAACTCATTTTCCTAACAAGACAACATCAATGATAAGACGCACACTGTTTTCCACGCATTTCTTGCTAAAAGAGCTAAGATCGTGATTATCTCTGTTGCTGAATGAGCTAGGTTTCTATTCAACTCCGATCTAAAAGAGACACACTAACTTAATGTAGAAACACCGTTATATTGTCTCCTAACTTATTTTCCTAACAAGACAACCTCAATGATAAGACGCACACTGTTTTCCATGCATTTCTTGCTAAAAGAGCTAAGATCGTGATTATCTCTGTTGCTGAATGAGCTAGGGGGCTATTCAACTCCGATCTAAAAGAGACACACTAACTTAATGTAGAAACACCGTTATATTGTCTCCTAACTTATTTTCCTAACAAGACAACCTCAATGATAAGACGCACACTGTTTTCCATGCATTTCTTGCTAAAAGAGCTAAGATCGTGATTATCTTTATTGCTGAATGAGCTAGGTGGCTATTCAACTCCGATCTAAAAGAAACACACTAACTTTATGTAGAAACACCGTTATTTTGTCTCCTAACTCATTTTCCTATCAAGACAACCTCAATGATAAGACGAACACTGTTTTCCATGCATTTCTTGCTAAAAGAGCTAAGATCGTGATTATCTCTGTTGCTGAATGAGCTAGGGGGCTATTGAACTCCGATCTAAAAGAGACACACTATCTTAATGTAGAAACACCGTTATTTTGTCTCCTAACTCATTTTCCTAACAAGACAACCTCAATGATAAGACGCACACTGTTTTCCATGCATTTCTTGCTAAAAGAGCTAAGATCGTGATTATCTCTGTTGCTGAATGAGCTAGGTTTCTATTCAACTCCGATCTAAAAGAGACACACTAACTTAATGTAGAAACACCGTTATTTTGTCTCCTAACTCATTTTCCTAACAAGACAACCTCAATGATAAGACGCACACTATTTTCCATGCATTTCTTGCTAAAAGAGCTAAGATCGTGATTATCTCTGTTGCTGAATGAGCTAGGGGGCTATTCAACTCCGATCTAAAAGAGACACACTAACTTAATGTAGAAACACCGATATTTTGTCTCCGAACTCATTTTCCTAACAAGACAACCTCAATGATAAGATGCACACTGTTTTCCATGCATTTCTTGCTAAAAGAGCTAAGATCGTGATTATCTTTATTCCTGAATGAGCTAGGGGGCTATTCAACTCCGATCTAAAAGAGACACACTAACTTTATGTAGAAACACCGTTATTTTGTCTCCTAACTCATTTTCCTAACAAGACAACCTCAATGATAAGACGAACACTGTTTTCCATGCATTTCTTGCTAAAAGAGCTAAGATCGGGATTATCTCTGTTGCTGAATGAGCTAGGGGGCTAATTCAACTCCGATCTAAAAGAGACACACTAACTTAATGTAGAAACACCGTTATTTTGTCTCCTAACTCATTTTCCTAACAAGACAACATCAATGATAAGACGCACACTGTTTTCCATGCATTTCTTGCTAAAAGAGCTAAGATCGTGATTATCTCTGTTGCTGAATGAGCTAGGGGGCTAACTCAACTCCGATCTTAAAGAGACACACTAACTTAATTTAGAAACACCGATATTTTGTCTCCTAACTCATTTTCCTAACAAGACAACCTCAATGATAAGACGCACACTATTTTCCATGCATTTCTTGCTAAAAGAGCTAAGATCGTGATTATCTCTGTTGCTGAATGAGCTAGGGGGCTATTCAACTCCGATCTAAAAGAGACACACTAACTTAATGTAGAAACACCGATATTTTGTCTCCTAAATGATTTTCCTAACAAGACAACCTCAATGATAAGATGCACACTGTTTTCCATGCATTTCTTGCTAAAAGAGCTAAGATCGTGATTATCTTTATTGCTGATTGAGCTAGGGGGCTATTCAACTCCGATCTAAAAGAGACACACTAACTTAATGTAGAAACACCGTTATTTTGTCTCCTAACTCATTTTCCTAACAAGACAACCTCAATGATAAGACGCACACTGTTTTCCATGCATTTCTTGCTAAAAGAGCTAAGATCGTGATTATCTCTGTTGCTGAATGAGCTAGGGGGCTAATTCAAATCCGATCTAAAAGAGACACACTAACTTAATGTAGAAACACCGTTATTTTGTCTCCTAACTCATTTTCCTAACAAGACAACCTCAATGATAAGACGCACACTGTTATCCATGCATTTCTTGCTAAAAGAGCTAAGATCGTGATTATCTCTGTTGCTGAATGAGCTAGGAGGCTATTCAACTCTAATCTAAGAGAGACTCACTAACTTTATGTAGGAACACCGTTACTTTGTCTCCTAACTCATTTTCCTAACAAGACAACCTCAATGATAAGACGAACACTGTTTTCCATGCATTTCTTGCTTAAAGAGCTAAGATCGTGATTATCTCTGTTGCTGAATGAGCTAGGGGGCTATTCAACTCCGATCTAAAAGAGACACACTAACTTAATGTAGAAACACCGTTATTTTGTGTCCTAACTCATTTTCCTAACAAGACAACCTCAATGATAAGACGAACACTGTTTTCCATGCATTTCTTGCTACAAGAGCTAAGATCGTGATTATCTCTGTTGCTGAATGAGCTAGGGGGCTAATTCAACTCCGATCTAAAAGAGACACACTAACTTAATGTAGAAACACCGTTATTGTGTCTCCTAACTCATTTTCCTAACAAGACAACCTCAATGATAAGACGCAGACTGTTTTCCATGCATTTCTTGCTAAAAGAGCTAAGATCGGGATTATCTCTGTTGCTGAATGAGCTAGGGGGCTAATTCAACTCCGATCTAAAAGAGACACACTAACTTAATGTAGAAACACCGTTATTTTGTCTCCTTACTCATTTTCCTAACAAGACAACCTCAATGATAAGACGAACACTGTTTTCCATGCATTTCTTGCTAAAAGAGCTAAGATTGTGATTGTCTCTGTTGCTGTATGAGCTAGGACACTATTCAACTCTAATCTAAGAGAGACTCACTAACTTAATGTAGAAACACCGTTATTTTGTCTCCTAACTCATTTTCCTAACAAGACAACCTCAATGATAAGATGCACACTGTTTTCTATGCATTTCTTGCTAAAAAAGCTAAGATCGTGATTATCTCTGTTGCTGAATGAGCTAGGGGGCTATTTCAACTCCGATCTAAAAGAGACACACTAACATAATGTAGAAACACCGTTATTTTGTCTCCTAACTCATTTTCCTAACAAGACAACCTCAATGATAAGACGCAGACTGTTTTCCATGCATTTCTTGCTAAAAGAGCTAAGATCGGGATTATCTCTGTTGCTGAATGAGCTAGGGGGCTAATTCAACTCCGATCTAAAAGAGACACACTAACTTAATGTAGAAACACCGTTATTTTGTCTCCTAACTCATTTTCCTAACAAGACAACCTCAATGATAAAACGCACACTGTTTTCCATGCATTTCTTGCTAAAAGAGCTAAGATTGTGATTATCTCTGTTGCTGAATGAGCTAGGGGGCTAATTCAACTCCAATCTAAAAGAGACACCCTAACTTAATGTAGAAACACCGTTATTTTGTCTCCTAACTCATTTTCCTAACAAGACAACCTCAATGATAAGACGAACACTGTTTTCCATGCATTTCTTGCTAAAAGAGCTAAGATCGTGATTATCTCTGTTGCTGAATCAGCTAGGGGGCTATTCAACTCTGATCTAAAAGAGACACACTAACTTAATGTAGAAACACCGTTATTTTGTCTCCTAACTCATTTTCCTAACAAGACAACCTCAATGATAAGACGCACACTGTTTTCCATGCATTTCTTGCTAAAAGAGCTAAGATCGTGATTTTCTCTGTTGCTGAATGACCTAGGGGGCTAATTCAACTCCGACCTAAAAGAGACACACTAACTTAATGTAGAAACACCGTTATTTTGTCTCCTTACTCATTTTCCTAACAAGACAACCTCAATGATAAGACGAACACTGTTTTCCATGCATTTCTTGCTAAAAGAGCTAAGATCGTGATTATCTTTATTGCTGAATGAGCTAGGTGGCTATTGAACTCCGATCTAAAAGAGACACACTAACTTAATGTAGAAACACCGTTATTTTGTCTCCTAACTCATTTTCCTAACAAGACAACCTCAATGATAAGACGCACACTGTTTTCCATGCATTTCTTGCTAAAAGAGCTAAGATCGTGATTATCTCTGTTGCTGAATGAGCTAGGGGGCTATTGAACTCCGATCTAAAAGAGACACACTAACTTAATGTAGAAACACCGTTATTTTGTCTCCTAACTCATTTTCCTAACAAGACAACCTCAATGATAAGACGCACACTGTTTTCCATGCATTTCTTGCTAAAAGAGCTAAGATAGTGATTATCTTTATTGCTGATTGAGCTAGGGGGCTATTCAACTCCGATCTAAAAGAGACACACTAGCTTAATGTAGAAACACCGTTATTGTGTCTCCTAACTCATTTTCCTAACAAGACAACCTCAATGATAAGACGCACACTGTTTTCCATGCATTTCTTGCTAAAAGAGCTAAGATCGTGATTATCTTTATTGCTGAATGAGCTAGGTGGCTATTCAACTCCGATCTAAAAGAAACACATTAACTTTATGTAGAAACACCATTATTTTGTCTCCTAACTCATTTTCCTAACAAGACAACCTCAATGATAAGACGAACACTGTTTTCCATGCATTTCTTGCTAAAAGAGCTAAGATCGTGATTATCTCTGTTGCTGAATGAGCTAGGGGGCTATTCAACTCCGATCTAAAAGAGACACACTAACTTAATGTAGAAACACCGTTATTTTGTCTCCTAACTCATTTTCCTAACAAGACAACATCAATGATAAGACGCACACTGTTTTCCACGCATTTCTTGCTAAAAGAGCTAAGATCGTGATTATCTCTGTTGCTGAATGAGCTAGGTTTCTATTCAACTCCGATCTAAAAGAGACACACTAACTTAATGTAGAAACACCGTTATATTGTCTCCTAACTTATTTTCCTAACAAGACAACCTCAATGATAAGACGCACACTGTTTTCCATGCATTTCTTGCTAAAAGAGCTAAGATCGTGATTATCTCTGTTGCTGAATGAGCTAGGGGGCTATTCAACTCCGATCTAAAAGAGACACACTAACTTAATGTAGAAACACCGTTATATTGTCTCCTAACTTATTTTCCTAACAAGACAACCTCAATGATAAGACGCACACTGTTTTCCATGCATTTCTTGCTAAAAGAGCTAAGATCGTGATTATCTTTATTGCTGAATGAGCTAGGTGGCTATTCAACTCCGATCTAAAAGAAACACACTAACTTTATGTAGAAACACCGTTATTTTGTCTCCTAACTCATTTTCCTATCAAGACAACCTCAATGATAAGACGAACACTGTTTTCCATGCATTTCTTGCTAAAAGAGCTAAGATCGTGATTATCTCTGTTGCTGAATGAGCTAGGGGGCTATTGAACTCCGATCTAAAAGAGACACACTATCTTAATGTAGAAACACCGTTATTTTGTCTCCTAACTCATTTTCCTAACAAGACAACCTCAATGATAAGACGCACACTGTTTTCCATGCATTTCTTGCTAAAAGAGCTAAGATCGTGATTATCTCTGTTGCTGAATGAGCTAGGTTTCTATTCAACTCCGATCTAAAAGAGACACACTAACTTAATGTAGAAACACCGTTATTTTGTCTCCTAACTCATTTTCCTAACAAGACAACCTCAATGATAAGACGCACACTATTTTCCATGCATTTCTTGCTAAAAGAGCTAAGATCGTGATTATCTCTGTTGCTGAATATGCTAGGGGGCTATTCAACTCCGATCTAAAAGAGACACACTAACTTAATGTAGAAACACCGATATTTTGTCTCCGAACTCATTTTCCTAACAAGACAACCTCAATGATAAGATGCACACTGTTTTCCATGCATTTCTTGCTAAAAGAGCTAAGATCGTGATTATCTTTATTCCTGAATGAGCTAGGGGGCTATTCAACTCCGATCTAAAAGAGACACACTAACTTTATGTAGAAACACCGTTATTTTGTCTCCTAACTCATTTTCCTAACAAGACAACCTCAATGATAAGACGAACACTGTTTTCCATGCATTTCTTGCTAAAAGAGCTAAGATCGGGATTATCTCTGTTGCTGAATGAGCTAGGGGGCTAATTCAACTCCGATCTAAAAGAGACACACTAACTTAATGTAGAAACACCGTTATTTTGTCTCCTAACTCATTTTCCTAACAAGACAACATCAATGATAAGACGCACACTGTTTTCCATGCATTTCTTGCTAAAAGAGCTAAGATCGTGATTATCTCTGTTGCTGAATGAGCTAGGGGGCTAACTCAACTCCGATCTTAAAGAGACACACTAACTTAATTTAGAAACACCGATATTTTGTCTCCTAACTCATTTTCCTAACAAGACAACCTCAATGATAAGACGCACACTATTTTCCATGCATTTCTTGCTAAAAGAGCTAAGATCGTGATTATCTCTGTTGCTGAATGAGCTAGGGGGCTATTCAACTCCGATCTAAAAGAGACACACTAACTTAATGTAGAAACACCGATATTTTGTCTCCTAAATGATTTTCCTAACAAGACAACCTCAATGATAAGATGCACACTGTTTTCCATGCATTTCTTGCTAAAAGAGCTAAGATCGTGATTATCTTTATTGCTGATTGAGCTAGGGGGCTATTCAACTCCGATCTAAAAGAGACACACTAACTTAATGTAGAAACACCGTTATTTTGTCTCCTAACTCATTTTCCTAACAAGACAACCTCAATGATAAGACGCACACTGTTTTCCATGCATTTCTTGCTAAAAGAGCTAAGATCGTGATTATCTCTGTTGCTGAATGAGCTAGGGGGCTAATTCAAATCCGATCTAAAAGAGACACACTAACTTAATGTAGAAACACCGTTATTTTGTCTCCTAACTCATTTTCCTAACAAGACAACCTCAATGATAAGACGCACACTGTTATCCATGCATTTCTTGCTAAAAGAGCTAAGATCGTGATTATCTCTGTTGCTGAATGAGCTAGGAGGCTATTCAACTCTAATCTAAGAGAGACTCACTAACTTTATGTAGGAACACCGTTACTTTGTCTCCTAACTCATTTTCCTAACAAGACAACCTCAATGATAAGACGAACACTGTTTTCCATGCATTTCTTGCTTAAAGAGCTAAGATCGTGATTATCTCTGTTGCTGAATGAGCTAGGGGGCTATTCAACTCCGATCTAAAAGAGACACACTAACTTAATGTAGAAACACCGTTATTTTGTGTCCTAACTCATTTTCCTAACAAGACAACCTCAATGATAAGACGAACACTGTTTTCCATGCATTTCTTGCTACAAGAGCTAAGATCGTGATTATCTCTGTTGCTGAATGAGCTAGGGGGCTAATTCAACTCCGATCTAAAAGAGACACACTAACTTAATGTAGAAACACCGTTATTGTGTCTCCTAACTCATTTTCCTAACAAGACAACCTCAATGATAAGACGCAGACTGTTTTCCATGCATTTCTTGCTAAAAGAGCTAAGATCGGGATTATCTCTGTTGCTGAATGAGCTAGGGGGCTAATTCAACTCCGATCTAAAAGAGACACACTAACTTAATGTAGAAACACCGTTATTTTGTCTCCTTACTCATTTTCCTAACAAGACAACCTCAATGATAAGACGAACACTGTTTTCCATGCATTTCTTGCTAAAAGAGCTAAGATTGTGATTGTCTCTGTTGCTGTATGAGCTAGGACACTATTCAACTCTAATCTAAGAGAGACTCACTAACTTAATGTAGAAACACCGTTATTTTGTCTCCTAACTCATTTTCCTAACAAGACAACCTCAATGATAAGATGCACACTGTTTTCTATGCATTTCTTGCTAAAAAAGCTAAGATCGTGATTATCTCTGTTGCTGAATGAGCTAGGGGGCTATTTCAACTCCGATCTAAAAGAGACACACTAACATAATGTAGAAACACCGTTATTTTGTCTCCTAACTCATTTTCCTAACAAGACAACCTCAATGATAAGACGAACACTGTTTTCCATGCATTTCTTGCTAAAAGAGCTAAGATCGTGATTATCTCTGTTGCTGAATGAGCTAGGGGGCTAATTCAACTCCGATCTAAAAGAGACACACTAACTTAATGTAGAAACACCGTTATTTTGTCTCCTAACTCATTTTCCTAACAAGACAACCTCAATGATAAAACGCACACTGTTTTCCATGCATTTCTTGCTAAAAGAGCTAAGATTGTAATTATCTCTGTTGCTGAATGAGCTAGGGGGCTAATTCAACTCCAATCTAAAAGAGACACACTAACTTAATGTAGAAACACCGTTATTTTGTCTCCTAACTCATTTTCCTAACAAGACAACCTCAATGATAAGACGAACACTGTTTTCCATGCATTTCTTGCTAAAAGAGCTAAGATCGTGATTATCTCTGTTGCTGAATCAGCTAGGGGGCTATTCAACTCTGATCTAAAAGAGACACACTAACTTAATGTAGAAACACCGTTATTTTGTCTCCTAACTCATTTTCCTAACAAGACAACCTCAATGATAAGACGCACACTGTTTTCCATGCATTTCTTGCTAAAAGAGCTAAGATCGTGATTTTCTCTGTTGCTGAATGACCTAGGGGGCTAATTCAACTCCGACCTAAAAGAGACACACTAACTTAATGTAGAAACACCGTTATTTTGTCTCCTTACTCATTTTCCTAACAAGACAACCTCAATGATAAGACGAACACTGTTTTCCATGCATTTCTTGCTAAAAGAGCTAAGATCGTGATTATCTTTATTGCTGAATGAGCTAGGTGGCTATTGAACTCCGATCTAAAAGAGACACACTAACTTAATGTAGAAACACCGTTATTTTGTCTCCTAACTCATTTTCCTAACAAGACAACCTCAATGATAAGACGCACACTGTTTTCCATGCATTTCTTGCTAAAAGAGCTAAGATCGTGATTATCTCTGTTGCTGAATGAGCTAGGGGGCTATTGAACTCCGATCTAAAAGAGACACACTAACTTAATGTAGAAACACCGTTATTTTGTCTCCTAACTCATTTTCCTAACAAGACAACCTCAATGATAAGACGCACACTGTTTTCCATGCATTTCTTGCTAAAAGAGCTAAGATAGTGATTATCTTTATTGCTGATTGAGCTAGGGGGCTATTCAACTCCGATCTAAAAGAGACACACTAGCTTAATGTAGAAACACCGTTATTGTGTCTCCTAACTCATTTTCCTAACAAGACAACCTCAATGATAAGACGCACACTGTTTTCCATGCATTTCTTGCTAAAAGAGCTAAGATCGTGATTATCTTTATTGCTGAATGAGCTAGGTGGCTATTCAACTCCGATCTAAAAGAAACACATTAACTTTATGTAGAAACACCATTATTTTGTCTCCTAACTCATTTTCCTAACAAGACAACCTCAATGATAAGACGAACACTGTTTTCCATGCATTTCTTGCTAAAAGAGCTAAGATCGTGATTATCTCTGTTGCTGAATGAGCTAGGGGGCTATTCAACTCCGATCTAAAAGAGACACACTAACTTAATGTAGAAACACCGTTATTTTGTCTCCTAACTCATTTTCCTAACAAGACAACATCAATGATAAGACGCACACTGTTTTCCACGCATTTCTTGCTAAAAGAGCTAAGATCGTGATTATCTCTGTTGCTGAATGAGCTAGGTTTCTATTCAACTCCGATCTAAAAGAGACACACTAACTTAATGTAGAAACACCGTTATATTGTCTCCTAACTTATTTTCCTAACAAGACAACCTCAATGATAAGACGCACACTGTTTTCCATGCATTTCTTGCTAAAAGAGCTAAGATCGTGATTATCTCTGTTGCTGAATGAGCTAGGGGGCTATTCAACTCCGATCTAAAAGAGACACACTAACTTAATGTAGAAACACCGTTATATTGTCTCCTAACTTATTTTCCTAACAAGACAACCTCAATGATAAGACGCACACTGTTTTCCATGCATTTCTTGCTAAAAGAGCTAAGATCGTGATTATCTTTATTGCTGAATGAGCTAGGTGGCTATTCAACTCCGATCTAAAAGAAACACACTAACTTTATGTAGAAACACCGTTATTTTGTCTCCTAACTCATTTTCCTATCAAGACAACCTCAATGATAAGACGAACACTGTTTTCCATGCATTTCTTGCTAAAAGAGCTAAGATCGTGATTATCTCTGTTGCTGAATGAGCTAGGGGGCTATTGAACTCCGATCTAAAAGAGACACACTATCTTAATGTAGAAACACCGTTATTTTGTCTCCTAACTCATTTTCCTAACAAGACAACCTCAATGATAAGACGCACACTGTTTTCCATGCATTTCTTGCTAAAAGAGCTAAGATCGTGATTATCTCTGTTGCTGAATGAGCTAGGTTTCTATTCAACTCCGATCTAAAAGAGACACACTAACTTAATGTAGAAACACCGTTATTTTGTCTCCTAACTCATTTTCCTAACAAGACAACCTCAATGATAAGACGCACACTATTTTCCATGCATTTCTTGCTAAAAGAGCTAAGATCGTGATTATCTCTGTTGCTGAATGAGCTAGGGGGCTATTCAACTCCGATCTAAAAGAGACACACTAACTTAATGTAGAAACACCGATATTTTGTCTCCGAACTCATTTTCCTAACAAGACAACCTCAATGATAAGATGCACACTGTTTTCCATGCATTTCTTGCTAAAAGAGCTAAGATCGTGATTATCTTTATTCCTGAATGAGCTAGGGGGCTATTCAACTCCGATCTAAAAGAGACACACTAACTTTATGTAGAAACACCGTTATTTTGTCTCCTAACTCATTTTCCTAACAAGACAACCTCAATGATAAGACGAACACTGTTTTCCATGCATTTCTTGCTAAAAGAGCTAAGATCGGGATTATCTCTGTTGCTGAATGAGCTAGGGGGCTAATTCAACTCCGATCTAAAAGAGACACACTAACTTAATGTAGAAACACCGTTATTTTGTCTCCTAACTCATTTTCCTAACAAGACAACATCAATGATAAGACGCACACTGTTTTCCATGCATTTCTTGCTAAAAGAGCTAAGATCGTGATTATCTCTGTTGCTGAATGAGCTAGGGGGCTAACTCAACTCCGATCTTAAAGAGACACACTAACTTAATTTAGAAACACCGATATTTTGTCTCCTAACTCATTTTCCTAACAAGACAACCTCAATGATAAGACGCACACTATTTTCCATGCATTTCTTGCTAAAAGAGCTAAGATCGTGATTATCTCTGTTGCTGAATGAGCTAGGGGGCTATTCAACTCCGATCTAAAAGAGACACACTAACTTCATGTAGAAACACCGATATTTTGTCTCCTAAATGATTTTCCTAACAAGACAACCTCAATGATAAGATGCACACTGTTTTCCATGCATTTCTTGCTAAAAGAGCTAAGATCGTGATTATCTTTATTGCTGATTGAGCTAGGGGGCTATTCAACTCCGATCTAAAAGAGACACACTAACTTAATGTAGAAACACCGTTATTTTGTCTCCTAACTCATTTTCCTAACAAGACAACCTCAATGATAAGACGCACACTGTTTTCCATGCATTTCTTGCTAAAAGAGATAAGATTGTGATTATCTCTGTTGCTGAATGAGCTAGGAGGCTATTCAACTCTAATCTAAGAGAGACTCACTAACTTCATGTAGGAAAACCGTTACTTTGTCTCCTAACTCATTTTCCTGACAAGACAACCTCAATGATAAGAAGCACACTGTTTTCCATGCATTTCTTGCTAAAAGAGCTAAGATCGTGATTATCTCTGTTGCTGAATGAGCTAGGGGCTATTCAACTCCGATCTAAAAGAGACACACTAACTTAATGTAGAAACACCGTTATTTTGTCTCCTAACTCATTTTCCTAACAAGACAACCTCAATGATAAGACGCACACTGTTTTCCATGCATTTCTTGCTAAAAGAGCTAAGATCGTGATTATCTCTGTTGCTGAATGAGCTAGGGGGCTATTCAACTCCGATCTAAAAGAGACACACTAACTTAATGTAGAAACACCGTTATTGTGTCTCCTAACTCATTTTCCTAACAAGACAACCTCAATGATAAGACGCAGACTGTTTTCCATGCATTTCTTGCTGAAAGAGCTAAGATCGTGATTATCTCTGTTGCTGAATGAGCTAGGGGGCTAACTCAACTCCGATCTTAAAGAGACACACTAACTTAATTTAGAAACACCGATATTTTGTCTCCTAACTCATTTTCCTAACAAGACAACCTCAATGATAAGATGCACACTTTTTTCCATGCATTTCTTGCTAAAAGAGCTAAGATCGTGATTATCTTTATTGCTGAATGAGCTAGGTGGCTATTCAACTCCGATCTAAAAGAAACACACTAACTTTATGTAGAAACACCATTATTTTGTCTCCTAACTCATTTTCCTAACAAGACAACCTCAGTGATAAGACGCACACTGTTTTCCATGCATTTCTTGCTAAAAGAGCTAAGATCGTGATTATCTCTGTTGCTGAATGAGCTAGGGGGCTAATTCAACTCCGATCTAAAAGAGACACACGAACTTAATGTAGAAACACCGTTATTTTGTGTCCTAACTCATTTTCCTAACAAGACAACCTCAATGATAAGACGCACACTGTTTTCCATGCATTTCTTCCTAAAAGAGCTAAGATCGTGATTATCTTTATTGCTGAATGAGCTAGGGGGCTATTCAACTCCGATCTAAAAGAGACACACTAGCTTAATGTAGAAACACCGTTATTGTGTCTCCTAACTCATTTTCCTAACAAGACAACCTCAATGATAAGACGAACACTGTTTTCCATGCATTTCTTGCTAAAAGAGCTAAGATCGTGATTATCTCTGTTGCTGAATGAGCTAGGGGGCTATTCAACTCCGATCTAAAAGAGACACACTAACTTAATGTAGAAACACCGTTATTTTGTCTCCTAACTCATTCTCCTAACAAGACAACCTCAATGATAAGACGAACACTGTTTTCCATGCATTTCTTGCTAAAAGAGCTAAGTTCGTGATTATCTCTGTTGCTGAATGAGCTAGGGGGCTATTCAACTCCGATCTAAAAGAGACACACTAACTTAATGTAGAAACAACATTATTTTGTCTCCTAACTCATTTTCCTAACAAGACAACCTCAATGATAAGATGCACACTGTTTTCCATGCATTTCTTGCTAAAAGAGCTAAGATCGTGATTATCTTTATTGCTGAATGAGCTAGGTGGCTATTCAACTCCGATCTAAAAGAAACACACTAACTTTATGTAGAAACACCGTTATTTTGTCTCCTAACTCATATTCCTAACAAGACAACCTCAATGATAAGACGAACACTGTTTTCCATGCATTTCTTGCTAAAAGAGCTAAGATCGTGATTATCTCTGTTGCTGAATGAGCTAGGGGGCTATTGAACTCCGATCTAAAAGAGACACACTAACTTATTGTAGAAACACCGTTATTTTGTCTCCTAACTCATTTTCCTAACAAGACAACCTCAATGATAAGACGCACACTGTTTTCCATGCATTTCTTGCTAAAAGAGCTAAGATCGTGATTATCTCTGTTGCTGAATGAGCTAGGGGGCTATTCAACTCCGATCTAAAAGAGACACACTAACTTAATGTAGAAACACCGTTATATTGTCTCCTAAATTATTTTCCTAACAAGACAACCTCAATGATAAGACGCACACTGTTTTCCATGCATTTCTTGCTAAAAGAGCTAAGATCGTGATTATCTTTATTGCTGAATGAGCTAGGTGGCTATTCAACTCCGATCTAAAAGAAACACACTAACTTTATGTAGAAACACCGTTATTTTGTCTCCTAACTCATTTTCCTATCAAGACAACCTCAATGATAAGACGAACACTGTTTTCCATGCATTTCTTGCTAAAAGAGCTAAGATCGTGATTATCTCTGTTGCTGAATGAGCTAGGGGGCTATTGAACTCCGATCTAAAAGAGACACACTAACTTAATGTAGAAACACCGTTATTTTGTCTCCTAACTCATTTTCCTAACAAGACAACCTCAATGATAAGACGCACACTGTTTTCCATGCATTTCTTGCTAAAAGAGCTAAGATCGTGATTATCTCTGTTGCTGAATGAGCTAGGGGGCTATTCAACTCCGATCTAAAAGAGATACACTAACTTAATGTAGAAACACCGATATTTTGTCTCCGAACTCATTTTCCTAACAAGACAACCTCAATGATAAGATGCACACTGTTTTCCATGCATTTCTTGCTAAAAGAGCTAAGATCGTGATTATCTTTATTGCTGAATGAGCTAGGGGGCTATTCAACTCCGATCTAAAAGAGACACACTAACTTTATGTAGAAACACCGTTATTTTGTCTCCTAACTCATTTTCCTAACAAGACAACCTCAATGATAAGACGAACACTGTTTTCCATGCATTTCTTGCTAAAAGAGCTAAGATCGTGATTATCTCTGTTGCTGAATGAGCTAGGGGGCTAATTCAACTCCGATCTAAAAGAGACACACTAACTTAATGTAGAAACACCGTTATTGTGTCTCCTAACTCATTTTCCTAACAAGACAACCTCAATGATAAGACGCAGACTGTTTTCCATGCATTTCTTGCTAAATGAGCTAAGATCGGGATTATCTCTGTTGCAGAATGAGCAAGGGGGCTAATTCAACTCCGATCTAAAAGAGACACACTAACTTAATGTAGAAACACCGTTATTTTGTCTCCTAACTCATTTTCCTAAGAAGACAACATCAATGATAAGACGCACACTGTTTTCCATGCATTTCTTGCTAAAAGAGCTAAGATCGTGATTATCTCTGTTGCTGAATGAGCTAGGGGGCTAACTCAACTCCGATCTTAAAGAGACACACTAACTTAATTTAGAAACACCGATATTTTGTCTCCTAACTCATTTTCCTAACAAGACAACCTCAATGATAAGACGCACACTATTTTCCATGCATTTCTTGCTAAAAGAGCTAAGATCGTGATTATCTCTGTTGCTGAATGAGCTAGGGGGCTATTCAACTCCGATCTAAAAGAGACACACTAACTTAATGTAGAAACACCGATATTTTGTCTCCTAAATGATTTTCCTAACAAGACAACCTCAATGATAAGATGCACACTGTTTTCCATGCATTTCTTGCTAAAAGAGCTAAGATCGTGATTATCTTTATTGCTGATTGAGCTAGGGGGCTATTCAACTCCGATCTAAAAGAGACACACTAACTTAATGTAGAAACACCGTTATTTTGTCTCCTAACTCATTTTCCTAACAAGACAACCTCAATGATAAGACGCACACTGTTTTCCATGCATTTCTTGCTAAAAGAGATAAGATTGTGATTATCTCTGTTGCTGAATGAGCTAGGAGGCTATTCAACTCTAATCTAAGAGAGACTCACTAACTTCATGTAGGAAAACCGTTACTTTGTCTCCTAACTCATTTTCCTGACAAGACAACCTCAATGATAAGAAGCACACTGTTTTCCATGCATTTCTTGCTAAAAGAGCTAAGATCGTGATTATCTCTGTTGCTGAATGAGCTAGGGGCTATTCAACTCCGATCTAAAAGAGACACACTAACTTAATGTAGAAACACCGTTATTTTGTCTCCTAACTCATTTTCCTAACAAGACAACCTCAATGATAAGACGCACACTGTTTTCCATGCATTTCTTGCTAAAAGAGCTAAGATCGTGATTATCTCTGTTGCTGAATGAGCTAGGGGGCTAATTCAACTCCGATCTAAAAGAGACACACTAACTTAATGTAGAAACACCGTTATTTTGTCTCCTAACTCATTTTCCTAACAAGACAACCTCAATGATAAGACGAACACTGTTTTCCATGCATTTCTTGCTAAAAGAGCTGAGATCGTGATTATCTCTGTTGCTGAATCAGCTAGGGGGCTATTCAACTCTGATCTAAAAGAGACACACTAACTTAATGTAGAAACACCGTTATTTTGTCTCCTAACTCATTTTCCTAACAAGACAACCTCAATGATAAGACGCACACTGTTTTCCATGCATTTCTTGCTAAAAGAGCTAAGATCGTGATTATCTCTGTTGCTGAATGAGCTAGGGGGCTAATTCAACTCCGATCTAAAAGAGACACACTAACTTAATGTAGAAACACCGTTATTTTGTCTCCTAACTCATTTTCCTAACAAGACAACCTCCATGATAAGACGAACACTGTTTTCCATGCATTTCTTGCTAAAAGAGCTAAGATCGTGATTATCTCTGTTGCTGAATGAGCTAGGGGGCTATTCAACTCCGATCTAAAAGAGACACACTAACTTAATGTAGAAACACCGTTATTGTGTCTCCTAACTCATTTTCCTAACAAGACAACCTCAATGATAAGACGCACACTGTTTTCCATGCATTTCTTGCTAAAAGAGCTAAGATCGTTATTATCTTTATTGCTGAATGAGCTAGGGGGCTATTCTACTCCGATCTAAAAGAAACACACTAACTTTATGTAGAAACACCGTTATTTTGTCTCCTAACTCATTTTCCTAAAAAGACAACCTCAATGATAAGACGCAGACTGTTTTCGATGCATTTCTTGCTAAAAGAGCTAAGATCGTGATTATCTCTGTTGCAGAATGAGCTAGGGGGCTATTCAACTCCGATCTAAAAGAGACACACTAACTTAATGTAGAAACACCGTGTAAAAATGTGGGTTTTTCCTTCTACCTGCTCTAACTACGGGTTGTTCCTTGAAAAGATGCAGAGTCCAAACTTGGAGAAAGGCTTATTTAATTAAAAAGGTATAAAAGATGACAAAGTATAAAAGGAAAATAATACAAGATAAAAATGCCTCCTCAATGTTCTATTCTAGGATTAAAAATACATACAAACTTAAGACTACATGACTAACAGACACAAGACTATATAATTAGTCCATCCTTAGTAAGTTAGTACTAGACTACTCCTTGACTATACAGATGCTCATGACTCCACCCCTGCTCGGATATCTTCCGGCCTTCATGATGACTTGTCGCCAATCAGCTTCCGGTAATAGGATATTGGCCTCCTTGGTGTTGTCTTTTACTCCTTCCTCAGGATGGCGCTCTTGTACTTGGAATTGATATCTTTTCCTCAGGCCTTTGTCCCAAATGGCTTGGGTGACCTCCCAGGGATGGTATTTATTGCCCACCTGACACAATAGGGCTTCCCATGGGAAAGTGTCCTTATGTCACCTTTCAACAACAGATGTTTGCTTATTACCCTCCTGAGTCAATAGAATTAGGCCTGCAACAACACAGCTTTCCTGAGCAACAGGATATTGATGCCTTTTGATCTATGCCCCAAGTTAATGGATAAACCCTTCCTGTTGAGATTGCACAGGATATTCCTTGAGAAGGGGCACATAGGTGATACATGATCAATCACCAAGTCTCTCATGACACCACTCCAAGGCTTCAGGCAATGTCCATCTGCTGGCAAGCTATGTGAGTGCCCATATTATATAAATCTCAGTTTTGACTTTAATAATTCATATATAACATACGGCCCTTTGTGTCTGAATGACACATATCATATTATTAAAGTCCATATATGCGGTCCTCTTCAACCTAGCGGTCACCTATGAGTGAGGGGAGTCACCATTCACCTGCATTCATTCATCAACACTACAATACGTAACATTCCTATAGGGCATTGAGGAAGCCATTAACATTACAATTATGCAAATTACAATTACAAATATCTGAATGAACATTATCACATTACAGATGATTTTAAAGAACACAAAACATACATAGTCTAGTTACACCAAACCATAATCATCTAAAACAGTAACTAAAACAGCTTTATTTATTCATGTTATCAGATTTAACTTTCTATTAGATATCAAATAATCTTTCCAGTTATGTCCGTCCCGGTTATAATCATCATATATTTACTGCATAGGAGTCATTACCTTTCTTTAACATGAGGCAATCTTAATATTTGATTGTACTTCTAATTGCATGGACAGCACACAAATTATATTATACAAGCAATGTGTCACACAACATATAAATGACAGCGTTTATCACTATTACAATAATTATGGGATAACACAAATAATTCACTATGCCATTGACTGCACTGAAGTGCCCAAAATATAGTCCCACCAGTAACAGTTAGCGTTCTCCCCTAATAAGTGGGTAACTTGCCTAAGCCCTTTCTAATCATAGTGTATGATGATAGTGGCATCTTTTCTTTTCATTGTAACTTTTTCTTTAGAAATTATTCATCCCAGCCAATACTTTCAAAAACTCACCTCAAATGTTACATAAAATATGCTGCAATACTAACGCCTGTATTGATATGACCCTATATTAGTGTAATGCCTCAATGACCTCCCATTGTGTGTCAAAACTTTCCTTACTGTTTGGTGCTATGATTGTCATTTAGTTCTTAAAACACTAATGTCAGTTTCATAGGTGCAACCCATCCCTGTTCCTCCACCACCCAACATTGCGTTAAATGTCCCCCCTTGTCCCCGATTGTTCCTTGTATGGAAACTACAGTACTTTCGGTGAACTCCTGGATTCATCAGAATCAGTCAAAAATAGAGGGTATTTACATGATTCAGAGTATATCCTACACTTGTTGGGTAGTCAGCTTAAAAATTCCACAATCACTACATTACCACCTTCAGCAAAGAACATCAATCTCAAAGTATGCTATTATGGCAATTATGACAATAATATTTATGTTTTAGGCAACATTAGCACTGACACACATATAATAAAATTAGAGGAATAAAAATTTAAACTGAATAGAGTTTTCACAATAACAAAAGAAACTAACTAAAAATAAAATTTCAAACTGTTCCTAATTAGTAGAAGTAAAAATACATAATGCTGCTTTCATTTTAAACACCTTGTTGTTACTTTGTTGGTATGATGGAACATGAATTGAAAAACAAATAATAATAATAAAACCAAATTACCAGTGAGACAAGTACACCAAAAACTTCAGAAATATGCAAATATTCACAGATATGACTGTGTCCTGTTAACATTCCTTCACAAATAGGTGTGATAGTACACAAATAAAAAAAAAAAATGCATAGATCCCAACCTTGATATTTGCCTCACAATTGAAACAATTCCTTTATTCAGATGGTAATATATTGTACCCAGCTAAACATTCAGGTGTTTAGAGAAAATTTAATTTAGACCACCTGACTGTATATTACTTCTTAAAAATGTAAAAATTTAGTAAGCTCCTCTACCACCACCTAGTAAATGCCTTTAAGGGAAAATAAAGTTAGTTATGAGATGATGATGATGATGATGATCTTCCTTAATTTCTTTCCGTTCCTCCCTGAAAGACAAAACTAGCAAAAGATTAATAACAACAGATAACCTCCTCCGGGAGGCTTACATGAGGAGACTCTTCTTCTCCCCTCTTCTTACAACCTTTTATAGAGTGACCCATGTTTGCACATTTAAATAACTTCTCTTGAATTTTAATATACTGACTGATCTGCTGACTCCAGTCCTCCAAACTATTTACAAAGGTTTGATAGGAACTTGCATTCCATAAAGAAACCTTTGTTGGACAATCCACAAAAGTGAATTTGTCAGTCATGAAATTTGCAAAATTGCTTTCTCCTTGAGACATGTCAAGACACTTGTAGATAGTAGTATACAAAGTTAAATAACTACTGCAAACATTTATTAGATCATCCCCCCTTTTTAACTTTGTATTGTCTGGAGCTTTACTATCTCTGTGCATCTCCTTAACTCTGTCATCATCATTTGCCAAATTCATCTCAGCAGGTAGCCCTGTAGGAGTTTCCCTAGGGGGTTGTAATTTACTACCAGATTGAGACTGGAGCCATTCCCACAGTAGAGCACGCTCATCTCTGTTATTCAGACTATATTGTGGAACAATAGACTCCAGTTTATTGGAAGGACTAATAGATGTTACCTGACATAGATTTGTTTTAATTGGTATAGACAGAGTTTCTGATTGTAATCGATCATCACTATTGAAATTCAAAGTACCTGACCTTTTCCTACTACCTTCTGATACAGGAGAAAAGAGAGAGGAACTCTGATTATGAGTTGCTTCTAGCTCATCTGCAGTACAGATTGGCTGCTCCACTCCCCATTTCCTGCCTCTTTGTTCTCCTGGTCATCAGACCTGCAGGCCTCATCACCACAACAATAGCTCTCTCTGTGATTCTCTTTTACTGCCAAACTCACATTCACAGTACACTGTTCTTTTTGCAACAATTGTAAACTGGCATCATGTAACTGATCTTTACTTACAGCATCATACTCATAGTTTCTATGCTTTTCTTCTACTATAGACACCACATGCTGCTCTTTAAGTCTACAACTTGTATCATACTCTTCCAGCTTATCTCCCAGATCACAATCCTGCTGGACAATATCTCCCTCATCTCTCAGATATTCACATTTTTCCTTTACCACATTAGCAATAACCACATTAACACTTGGTTGAATTTCTCCTTGCTCATCTCTCAACTGAGCCTTCTCTGACTGACATTGCAGTTTTTCCTGATTTTTAATACTTTTCCTTTTCATGAGTTTAGACACAAACTTAGACACTAACTTTACTTTTACTCCTGACCTTCTGTTGCTGCCTTTTTCATTACTTTGTTTTGTAAGGTCATTAAACTGATATGAGGTATCATCGTCTGCACTTGTCACATAACAGGCAGAGGTGCATTTCTTAAAAAACTTTCTCACAGCTTCCATGTTTCTTCTACAATACCACTCTACGACAATTAGAAAAACAAACAACAGAAACAAACAAAAACAAACAAAAACACAGACCAGTGAATGATATTCACTTAACAGGGATTCGGATTTCTTTCAATCCTCCCTACGTCACACTCTAAAGACAACAATCAGTTAGAGTATCGTGACAATAACGTGATTGACCGTAACTCATACAAGTGATCCACAAACAAGATTCACGATCCAGGCCACGATTGATTCCCTTTTGAACAATAACACAAGACTCAGGGTTTATTCCCAATCTCACTATGTTCTCAGAAATGTCGGGTTTTATCCTTTAGATCCTATGAGCACTTCAACCACCAGGGTAATTAACCCTAACTTGCCGGCAAACAATTCAACAAAAACAGGCCTTAACTCACTAGACTAACACTAGCAGACTAACACTTAACATATTAACACAGTGCACTTAACAAAAACACAATACATGTATCAATCCTAAATAGAAACATTCATACTCACCAATTAAGAGCGTCCTCTCACTGATGTAGTATCCCTCAGAACGTCAGGTCAGCGTCTCAGGTGTCTTCTGTATTCACGAACCAGCGTGGTACTTGTTCACCGATGCTTCTCCGGGTTCTGGGTCTTGCAGATTGTTGGTTTGGATCTTCCTTGGATGTCAGGAACTTGGTAGCAGTAGATTGGAACTTCTTGGGTTCTTCGCAGAATGTTGTTTTCCACGATCCGTTGGGGTGCCAAATGTAAAAATGTGGGTTTTTCCTTCTACCTGCTCTAACTACGGGTTGTTCCTTGAAAAGATGCAGAGTCCAAACTTGGAGAAAGGCTTATTTAATTAAAAAGGTATAAAAGATGACAAAGTATAAAAGGAAAATAATACAAGATAAAAATGCCTCCTCAATGTTCTATTCTAGGATTAAAAATACATACAAACTTAAGACTACATGACTAACAGACACAAGACTATATAATTAGTCCATCCTTAGTAAGTTAGTACTAGACTACTCCTTGACTATACATATATACCTCAACTGCTACCACAATCACACCCACAGATGCTCATGACTCCACCCCTGCTCGGATATCTTCCGGCCTCCATGATGACTTGTCGCCAATCAGCTTCCGGTAATAGGATATTGGCCTCCTTGGTGTTGTCTTTTACTCCTTCCTCAGGATGGCGCTCTTGTACTTGGAATTGATATCTTTTCCTCAGGCCTTTGTCCCAAATGGCTTGGGTGACCTCCCAGGGATGGTATTTATTGCCCACCTGACACAATAGGGCTTCCCATGGGAAAGTGTCCTTATGTCACCTTTCAACAACAGATGTTTGCTTATTACCCTCCTGAGTCAATAGAATTAGGCCTGCAACAACACAGCTTTCCTGAGCAACAGGATATTGATGCCTTTTGATCTATGCCCCAAGTTAATGGATAAACCCTTCCTGTTGAGATTGCACAGGATATTCCTTGAGAAGGGGCACATAGGTGATACATGATCAATCACCAAGTCTCTCATGACACCACTCCAAGGCTTCAGGCAATGTCCATCTGCTGGCAAGCTATGTGAGTGCCCATATTATATAAATCTCAGTTTTGACTTTAATAATTCATATATAACACACCGTTATTTTGTCTCCTAACTCATTTTCCTAACAAGACAACCTCAATGATAAGACGCACACTGTTTTCCATGCATTTCTTGCTTAAAGAGCTAAGATTGTGATTATCTCTGTTGCTGAATGAGCTAGGGGGCTATTCAACTCCGATCTAAAAGAGACACACTAACTTAATGTAGAAACACCGTTATTTTGTCTCCTAACTCATTTTCCTAACAAGACAACCTCAATGATAAGACGAACACTGTTTTCCATGCATTTCTTGCTTAAAGAGCTAAGATCGTGATTATCTCTGTTGATGAATGAGCCAGGGGGCTATTAAACTCCGATCTAAAAGAGACACACTAACTTAATGTAGAAACACCGTTATTTTGTCTCCTAACTCATTTTCCTAACAAGACAACCTCAATGATAAGACGCACACTGTTTTCCATGCATTTCTTGCTAAAAGAGCTAAGATCGTGATTATCTCTGTTGCTGAATGAGCTAGGTTTCTATTCAACTCTGATCTAAAAGAGACACACTAACTTAATGTAGAAACACCGTTATTTTGTCTCCTAACTCATTTTCCTAACAAGACAACCTCAATGATAAGACGCACACTATTTTCCATGCATTTCTTGCTAAAAGAGCTAAGATCGTGATTATCTCTGTTGCTGAATGAGCTAGGGGGCTAATTCAACTTCGATCTAAAAGAGACACACTAACTTAATGTAGAAACACCGATATTTTGTCTCCTAACTCATTTTTCTAACAAGACAACCTCAATGATAAGATGCCGACTGTTTTCCATGCATTTCTTGCTAAAAGAGCTAAGATCGTGATTATCTTTATTGCTGAATGAGCTAGGGGGCTATTCAACTCCGATCTAAAAGAGACACACTAACTTAATGTAGAAACACCGTTATTTTGTCTCCTAACTCATTCTCCTAACAAGACAACCTCAATGATAAGACGAACACTGTTTTCCATGCATTTCTTGCTAAAAGAGCTAAGATCGTGATTATCTCTGTTGCAGAATGAGCTAGGGGGCTATTCAACTCCGATCTAAAAGAGACATAAACACTTAATGTAGAAACACCGTTATATTGTCTCCTAACTTATTTTCCTAACAAGACAACCTCAATGATAAGACGCACACTGTTTTCCATGCATTTCTTGCTAAAAGAGCTAAGATTGTGATTATCTTTATTGCTGAATGAGCTAGGGGGCTATTCAACTCCGATCTAAAAGAAACACACTAACTTTATGTAGAAACACCGTTATTTTGTCTCCTAACTCATTTTCCTAACAAGACAACCTCAATGATAAGACGAACACTGTTTTCCATGCATTTCTTGCTAAAAGAGCTAAGATCGTGATTATCTCTGTTGCTGAATGAGCTAGGGGGCTATTGAACTCCGATCTAAAAGAGACACACTAACTTAATGTAGAAACACCGTTATTTTGTCTCCTAACTCATTTTCCTAACAAGACAACCTCAATGATAAGACGCACACTGTTTTCCATGCATTTCTTGCTAAAAGAGCTAAGATCGTGATTATCTCTGTTGCTGAATGAGCTAGGTTTCTATTCAACTCCGATCTAAAAGAGACACACTAACTTAATGTAGAAACACCGTTATTTTGTCTCCTAACTCATTTTCCTAACAAGACAACCTCAATGATAAGACGCACACTATTTTCCATGCATTTCTTGCTAAAAGAGCTAAGATCGTGATAATCTTTATTGCTGAATGAGCTAGGGGGCTATTGAACTCCGATCTAAAAGAGACACACTAACTTAATGTAGAAACACCGTTATTTTGTCTCCTAACTCATTTTCCTAACAAGACAACCTCAATGATAAGACGCACACTGTTTTCCATGCATTTCTTGCTAAAAGAGCTAAGATCGTGATTATCTCTGTTGCTGAATGAGCTAGGTTTCTATTCAACTCCGATCTAAAAGAGACACACTAACTTAATGTAGAAACACCGTTATTTTGTCTCCTAACTCATTTTCCTAACAAGACAACCTCAATGATAAGACGCACACTATTTTCCATGCATTTCTTGCTAAAAGAGCTAAGATCGTGATTATCTCTGTTGCTGAATGAGCTAGGGGGCTAATTCAACTCCGATCTAAAAGAGACACACTAACTTAATGTAGAAACACCGATATTTTTTCTCCTAACTCATTTTCCTAACAAGACAACCTCAATGATAAGATGCACACTGTTTTCCATGCATTTCTTGCTAAAAGAGCTAAGATCGTGATAATCTTTATTGCTGAATGAGCTAGGGGGCTATTCAACTCCGATCTAAAAGAGACACACTAACTTTATGTAGAAACACCGTTATTTTGTCTCCTAACTCATTTTCCTAACAAAACAACCTCATTGATAAGACGAACACTGTTTTCCATGCATTTCTTGCTTAAAGAGCTAAGATTGTGATTATCTCTGTTGCTGAATGAGCTAGGGGGCTATTCAACTCCGATCTAAAAGAGACACACTAACTTAATGTAGAAACAGCGTTATTTTGTCTCCTAACTCATTTTCCTAACAAGACAACCTCAATGATAAGACGAACACTGTTTTCCATGCATTTCTTGCTAAAAGAGCTAAGATCGTGATTATCTCTGTTGCTGAATGAGCTAGGGGGCTAATTCAACTCCGATCTAATAGAGACACACTAACTTAATGTAGAAACACCGTTATTGTGTCTCCTAACTCATTTTCCTAACAAGACAACCTCAATGATAAGACGCAGACTGTTTTCCATGCATTTCTTGCTAAAAGAGCTAAGATCGGGATTATCTCTGTTGCTGAATGAGCTAGGGGGCTAATTCAACTCCGATCTAAAAGAGACACACTAACTTAATGTAGAAACACCGATATTTTGTCTCCTAACTCATTTTCCTAACAAGACAACCTCAATGATAAGACGCACACTGTTTTCCATGCATTTCTTGCTAAAAGACCTAAGATCATGATTATCTCTGTTGCTGAATGAGCTAGGGGGCTATTCAACTCCGATCTAAAAGAGACACACTAACTTAATGTTGAAACACCGTTATTTTGTCTCCTAACTCATTTTCCTAACAAGACAACCTCAATGATAAGACGAACACTGTTTTCCATGCATTTCTTGCTAAAAGAGATAAGATTGTGATTATCTCTGTTGCTGAATGAGCTAGGAGGCTATTCAACTCTAATCTAAGAGAGACTCACTAACTTCATGTAGGAAAACCGTTACTTTGTCTCCTAACTCATTTTCCTGACAAGACAACCTCAATGATAAGACGCACACTGTTTTCCATGCATTTCATGCTAAAAGAGCTAAGATCGTGATTATCTCTGTTGCTGAATGAGCTAGGGGGCTAATTCAACTCCGATCTAAAAGAGACACACTAACTTAATGTAGAAACACCGTTATTGTGTCTCCTAACTCATTTTCCTAACAAGACAACCTCAATGATAAGACACAGACTGTTTTCCATGCATTTCTTGCTAAAAGAGCTAAGATCGGGATTATCTCTGTTGCTGAATGAGCTAGGGGGCTAATTCAACTCCGATCTAAAAGAGACACACTAACTTAATGTAGAAACACCGATATTTTGTCTCCTAACTCATTTTCCTAACAAGACAACCTCAATGATAAGACGCACACTGTTTTCCATGCATTTCTTGCTAAAAGACCTAAGATCATGATTATCTCTGTTGCTGAATGAGCTAGGGGGCTATTCAACTCCGATCTAAAAGAGACACACTAACTTAATGTTGAAACACCGTTATTTTGTCTCCTAACTCATTTTCCTAACAAGACAACCTCAATGATAAGACGAACACTGTTTTCCATGCATTTCTTGCTAAAAGAGATAAGATTGTGATTATCTCTGTTGCTGAATGAGCTAGGAGGCTATTCAACTCTAATCTAAGAGAGACTCACTAACTTCATGTAGGAAAACCGTTACTTTGTCTCCTAACTCATTTTCCTGACAAGACAACCTCAATGATAAGACGCACACTGTTTTCCATGCATTTCATGCTAAAAGAGCTAAGATCGTGATTATCTCTGTTGCTGAATGAGCTAGGGGGCTAATTCAACTCCGATCTAAAAGAGACACACTAACTTAATGTAGAAACACCGTTATTTTTTCTCCTAACTCATTTTCCTAACAAGACAACCTGAATGATAAGACGAACACTGTTTTCCATGCATTTCTTGCTAAAAGAGCTAAGATCGTGATTATCTCTGTTGCAGAATGAGCTAGGGGGCTATTCAACTCCGATCTAAAAGAGACACACTAACTTAATGTAGAAACACCGTTATTTTGTCTCCTAACTCATTCTCCTAACAAGACAACCTCAATGATAAGACGAACATTGTTTTCCATGCATTTCTTGCTAAAAGAGCTAAGATCGTGATTATCTCTGTTGCTGAATGAGCTAGGGGGCTATTCAACTCCGATCTAAAAGAGACACACTAACTTAATGTAGAAACACTGTTATTGTGTCTCCTAACTCATTTTCCTAACAAGACAACCTCAATGATAAGACGCACACTGTTTTCCATGCATTTCTTGCTAAAAGAGCTAAAATCGTGATTATCTCTGTTGCTGAATGAGCTAGGGGGCTATTCAACTCCGATCTAAAAGAGACACACTAACTTAATGTAGAAACACCGTTATTTTGTCTCCTTACTCATTTTCCTAACAAGACAACCTCAATGATAAGACGAACACTGTTTTCCATGCATTTCTTGCTAAAAGAGCTAAGATCGTGATTATCTCTGTTGCTGAATGAGCTAGGGGGCTATTCAACTCCGATCTAAAAGAGACACACTAACTTAATGTAGAAACACTGTTATTGTGTCTCCTAACTCATTTTCCTAACAAGACAACCTCAATGATAAGACGCACACTGTTTTCCATGCATTTCTTGCTAAAAGAGCTAAGATCGTGATTATCTCTGTTGCTGAATGAGCTAGGGGGCTATTCAACTCCGATCTGAAAGAGACACACTAACTTAATGTAGAAACACCGTTATTTTGTCTCCTTACTCATTTTCCTAACAAGACAACCTCAATGATAAGACGAACACTGTTTTCCATGCATTTCTTGCTAAAAGAGCTAAGATCGTGATTATCTCTGTTGCTGAATGAGCTAGGGGGCTATTCAACTCCGATCTAAAAGAGACACACTAACTTAATGTAGAAACACTGTTATTGTGTCTCCTAACTCATTTTCCTAACAAGACAACCTCAATGATAAGACGCACACTGTTTTCCATGCATTTCTTGCTAAAAGAGCTAAGATCGTGATTATCTCTGTTGCTGAATGAGCTAGGGGGCTATTCAACTCCGATCTAAAAGAGACACACTAGCTTAATGTAGAAACACCGTTATTGTGTCTCCTAACTCATTTTCCTAACAAGACAACCTCAATGATAAGACGAACACTGTTTTCCATGCATTTCTTGCTAAAAGAGCTAAGATCGTGATTATCTCTGTTGCTGAATGAGCTAGGGGGCTGTTCAACTCCGATCTAAAAGAGACACACTAACTTAATGTAGAAACACCGTTATTTTGTCTCCTAACTCATTCTCCTAACAAGACAACCTCAATGATAAGACGAACACTGTTTTCCATGCATTTCTTGCTAAAAGAGCTAAGATAGTGATTATCTCTGTTGCTGAATGAGCTAGGGGGCTATTCAACTCCGATCTAAAAGAGACACACTAACTTAATGTAGAAACACCGTTATATTGTCTCCTAACTTATTTTCCTAACAAGACAACCTCAATGATAAGACGCACTCTGTTTTCCATGCATTTCTTGCTAAAAGAGCTAAGATCGTGATTATCTTTATTGCTGAATGAGCTAGGTGGCTATTCAACTCCGATCTAAAAGAAACACATTAACTTTATGTAGAAACACCAATATTTTGTCTCCTAACTCATTTTCCTAACAAGACAACCTCAATGATAAGACGAACACTGTTTTCAATGCATTTCTTGCTAAAAGAGCTAAGATCGTGATTATCTCTGTTGCTGAATGAGCTAGGGGGCTATTCAACTCCGATCTAAAAGAGACACACTAACTTAATGTAGAAACACCGTTATTTTGTCTCCTAACTAATTTTCCTAACAAGACAACATCAATGATAAGACGCACACTGTTTTCCATGCATTTCTTGCTAAAAGAGCTAAGATCGTGATTATCTCTGTTGCTGAATGAGCTAGGTTTCTATTCAACTCCGATCTAAAAGAGACACACTAACTTAATGTAGAAACACCGTTATTTTGTCTCCTAACTCATTTTCCTAACAAGACAACCTCAATGATAAGACGCACACTATTTTCCATGCATTTCTTGCTAAAAGAGCTAAGATCGTGATTATCTCTGTTGCTGAATGAGCTAGGGGGCTAATTCAACTTCGATCTAAAAGAGACACACTAACTTAATGTAGAAACACCGATATTTTGTCTCCTAACTCATTTTCCTAACAAGACAACCTCAATGATAAGATGCACACTGTTTTCCATGCATTTCTTGCTAAAAGAGCTAAGATCGTGATTATCTTAATTGCTGAATGAGCTAGGGGGCTATTTAACTCCGATCTAAAAGAGACACACTAACTTAATGTAGAAACACCGTTATTTTGTCTCCTAACTCATTCTCCTAACAAGACAACCTCAATGATAAGACGAACACTGTTTTCCATGCATTTCTTGCTAAAAGAGCTAAGATCGTGATTATCTCTGTTGCAGAATGAGCTAGGGGGCTATTCAACTCCGATCTAAAAGAGACACACTAACTTAATGTAGAAACACCGTTATATTGTCTCCTAACTTATTTTCCTAACAAGACAACCTCAATGATAAGACGCACTCTGTTTTCCATGCATTTCTTGCTAAAAGAGCTAAGATCGTGATTATCTTTATTGCTGAATGAGCTAGGTGGCTATTCAACTCCGATCTAAAAGAAACACATTAACTTTATGTAGAAACACCATTATTTTGTCTCCTAACTCATTTTCCTAACAAGACAACCTCAATGATAAGACGAACACTGTTTTCCATGCATTTCTTGCTAAAAGAGCGAAGATCGTGATTATCTCTGTTGCTGAATGAGCTAGGGGGCTATTCAACTCCGATCTAAAAGAGACACACTAACTTAATGTAGAAACACCGTTACTTTGTCTCCTAACTAATTTTCCTAACAAGACAACATCAATGATAAGACGCACACTGTTTTCCATGCATTTCTTGCTAAAAGAGCTAAGATCGTGATTATCTCTGTTGCTGAATGAGCTAGGTTTCTATTCAACTCCGATCTAAAAGAGACACACTAACTTAATGTAGAAACACCGTTATTTTGTCTCCTAACTCATTTTCCTAACAAGACAACCTCAATGATAAGACGCACACTATTTTCCATGCATTTCTTGCTAAAAGAGCTAAGATCGTGATTATCTCTGTTGCTGAATGAGCTAGGGGGCTAATTCAACTTCGATCTAAAAGAGACACACTAACTTAATGTAGAAACACCGATATTTTGTCTCCTAACTCATTTTCCTAACAAGACAACCTCAATGATAAGATGCACACTGTTTTCCATGCATTTCTTGCTAAAAGAGCTAAGATCGTGATTATCTTAATTGCTGAATGAGCTAGGGGGCTATTTAACTCCGATCTAAAAGAGACACACTAACTTAATGTAAAAACACCGTTATTTTGTCTCCTAACTCATTCTCCTAACAAGACAACCTCAATGATAAGATGAACACTGTTTTCCATGCATTTCTTGCTAAAAGAGCTAAGATCGTGATTATCTCTGTTGCTGAATGAGCTAGGGGGCTATTCAACTCCGATCTAAAAGAGACACACTAACTTAATGTAGAAACACTGTTATATTGTCTCCTAACTTATTTTCCTAACAAGACAACCTCAATGATAAGACGCACACTGTTTTCCATGCATTTCTTTCTAAAAGAGCTAAGATCGTGATTATCTTTATTGCTGAATGAGCTAGGTGCCTATTCAACTCCGATCTAAAAGAAACACACTAACTTAATGTAGAAACACCGTTATTTTGTCTCCTAACTCATTTTCCTAACAAGACAACCTCAATGATAAGACGAACACTGTTTTCCATGCATTTCTTGCTAAAAGAGCTAAGATCGTGATTATCTCTGTTGCTGAATGAGCTAGGGGGCTATTCAACTCCGATCTAAAAGAGACACACTAACTTAATGTAGAAACACCGTTATTTTGTCTCCTAACTCATTTTCCTAACAAGACAACCTCAATGATAAGACGCACACTATTTTCCATGCATTTCTTGCTAAAAGAGCTAAGATCGTGATTATCTCTGTTGCTGAATGAGCTAGGGGGCTAATTCAACTCCGATCTAAAAGAGACACACTAACTTAATGTAGAAACACCGATATTTTGTCTCCTAACTCATTTTCCTAACAAGACAACCTCAATGATAAGATGCACACTGTTTTCCATGCATTTCTTGCTAAAAGAGCTAAGATCGTGATTATCTTTATTGCTGAATGAGCTAGGGGGCTATTCAACTCCGATCTGAAAGAGACACACTAACTTAATGTAGAAACACCGTTATTTTGTCTCCTAACTCATTTTCCTAACAAGACAACCTCAATGATAAGACGAACACTGTTTTCCATGCATTTCTTGCTTAAAGAGCTAAGATCGTGATTATCTCTGTTGCTGAATGAGTTAGGGGGCTATTCAACTCCGATCTAAAAGAGACACACTAACTTAATGTAGAAACACCGTTATTTTGTCTCCTAACTCATTTTCCTAACAAGACAACCTCAATTATAAGACGAACACTGTTTTCCATGCATTTCTTGCTAAAAGAGCTAAGATCGTGATTATCTCTGTTGCTGAATGAGCTAGGGGGCTATTCAACTCCGATCTAAAAGAGACACACTAACTTAATGTAGAAACACCGTTATTTTGTCTCCTAACTCATTTTCCTAGCAAGACAACCTCAATGATAAGACGCACACTGTTTTCCATGCTTTTCTTGCTAAAAGAGCTAAGATTGTGATTATCTCTGTTGCTGAATGAGCTAGGTTGCTATTCAACTCCGATCTAAAAGAGACACACTAACTTAATGTAGAAACACCATTATTTTGTCTCCTAACTCATTTTCCTAACAAGACAACATCAATGATCAGACGAACACTGTTTTCCATGCATTTCTTGCTAAAAGAGCTAAGATCGTGATTATCTCTGTTGCTGAATGAGCTAGGGGGCTATTCAACTCCGATCTAAAAGAGACACACTAACTTAATGTAGAAACACCGTTATTTTGTCTCCTAACTCATTTTCCTAACAAGACAACCTCAATGATAAGACGCACACTGTTTTCCATGCATTTCTTGCTAAAAGAGCTAAGATCGTGATTATCTCTGTTGCTGGATGAGCTAGGGGGCTATTCAACTCCGATCTAAAAGAGACACACTAACTTAATGTAGAAACACCGTTATTTTGTCTCCTAACTCATTTTCCTAACAAGACAACCTCAATGATAAGACGAACACTGTTTTCCATGCATTTCTTGCTGAAAGAGCTAAGATCGTGATTATCTCTGTTGCTGAAGGAGCTAGGGGGCTAATTCAACTCCGATCTAAAAGAGACACACTAACTTAATGTAGAAACACCGTTATTTTGTCTCCTAAACTCATTTTCCTAACAAGACAACCTCAATGATAAGACTCACTTTGTTTTCCATGCATTTCTTGCTAAAAGAGCTAAGATCGTGATTATCTCTGTTGCTGAATGAGCTAGGGGGCTATTCAACTCCGATCTAAAAGAGACACACTAACTTAATGTAGAAACACCGTTATTTTGTCTCCTAACTCATTTTCCTAACAAGACAACCTCAATGATAAGACGAACACTGTTTTCCATGCATTTCTTGCTGAAAGAGCTAAGATCGTGATTATCTCTGTTGCTGAATGAGCTAGGGGGCTAATTCAACTCCGATCTAAAAGAGACACACTAACTTAATGTAGAAACACCGTTATTTTGTCTCCTAAACTCATTTTCCTAACAAGACAACCTCAATGATAAGACTCACTTTGTTTTCCATGCATTTCTTGCTAAAAGAGCTAAGATCGTGATTATCTCTGTTGCTGAATGAGCTAGGGGGCTATTCAACTCCGATCTAAAAGAGACACACTAACTTAATGTAGAAACACCGTTATTGTGTCTCCTAACTCATTTTCCTAACAAGACAACCTCAATGATAAGACGCACACTGTTTTCCATGCATTTCTTGCTAAAAGAGCTAAGATCGTGATTATCTCTGTTGCTGAATGAGCTAGGGGGCTAATTCAACTCTGATCTAAAAGAGACACACTAACTTAATGTAGAAACACCGTTATTTTGTCTCCTAACTCATTTTCCTAACAAGACAACCTCAATGATAAGACGAACACTGTTTTCCATGCATTTCTTGTTAAAAGAGCTAAGATCGTGATTATCTCTGTTGCTGAATGAGCTAGGGGGCTATTAAACTCCGATCTGAAAGAGACACACTAACTTAATGTAGAAACACCGTTATTTTGTCTCCTAACTCATTTTCCTAACAAGACAACCTCAATGATAAGACGCACACTGTTTTCCATGCATTTCTTGCTAAAAGAGCTAAGATCGTGATTATCTCTGTTGCAGAATGAGCTAGGGGGCTATTGAACTCCGATCTAAAAGAGACACACTAACTTAATGTAGAAACACCGGTATTTTGTCTCCTAACTCATTTTCCTAACAAGACAACCTCAATGATAAGACGCACACTGTTTTCCATGCATTTCTTGCTAAAAGAGCTAAGATCGTGATTATCTCTGTTGCTGAATGAGCTAGGGGGCTAAATCAACTCCAATCTAAAAGAGACACACTAACTTAATGTAGAAACACCGTTATTTTGTCTCCTAACTCATTTTCCTAACAAGACAACCTCAATGATAAGACGCACACTGTTTTCCATGCATTTCTTGCTAAAAGAGCTAAGATCGTGATTATCTCTGTTGCTGAATGAGCTAGGGGGCTAATTCAACTCCGATCTAAAAGAGACACACTAACTTAATGTAGAAACACCGGTATTTTGTCTCCTAACTCATTTTCCTAACAAGACAACCTCAATGATAAGACGCACACTGTTTTCCATGCATTTCTTGCTAAAAGAGCTAAGATCGTGATTATCTCTGTTGCTGAATGAGCTAGGGGGCTAAATCAACTCCGATCTAAAAGAGACACACTAACTTAATGTAGAAACACCGTTATTTTGTCTCCTAACTCATTTTCCTAACAAGACAACCTCAATGATAAGACGAACACTGTTTTCCATGCATTTCTTGCTAAAAGAGCTTAGATCGTGATTATCTCTGTTGCTGAATGAGCTAGGAGGCTATTCAACTCCGATCTAAAAGAGACACACTAACTTAATGTAGAAACACCGTTATTTTGTCTCCTAACTCATTTTCCTAACAAGACAACCTCAATGATAAGACGCACACTGTTTTCCATGCATTTCTTGCTAAAAGAGCTAAGATCGTGATTATCTCTGTTGCAGAATGAGCTAGGGGGCTATTCAACTCCGATCTAAAAGAGACACACTAACTTAATGTAGAAACACCGGTATTTTGTCTCCTAACTCATTTTCCTAACAAGACAACCTCAATGATAAGACGCACACTGTTTTCCATGCATTTCTTGCTAAAAGAGCTAAGATCGTGATTATCTCTGTTGCTGAATGAGCTAGGGGGCTATTCAACTCCGATCTAAAAGAGACACACTAACTTAATGTAGAAACACCGTTATTTTGTCTCCTAACTCATTTTCCTAACAAGACAACCTCAATGATAAGACGAACACTGTTTTCCATGCATTTCTTGCTGAAAGAGCTAAGATCGTGATTATCTCTGTTGCTGAATGAGCTAGGGGGCTAATTCAACTCCGATCTAAAAGAGACACACTAACTTAATGTAGAAACACCGTTATTTTGTCTCCTAAACTCATTTTCCTAACAAGACAACCTCAATGATAAGACTCACTTTGTTTTCCATGCATTTCTTGCTAAAAGAGCTAAGATCGTGATTATCTCTGTTGCTGAATGAGCTAGGGGGCTATTCAACTCCGATCTAAAAGAGACACACTAACTTAATGTAGAAACACCGTTATTGTGTCTCCTAACTCATTTTCCTAACAAGACAACCTCAATGATAAGACGCACACTGTTTTCCATGCATTTCTTGCTAAAAGAGCTAAGATCGTGATTATCTCTGTTGCTGAATGAGCTAGGGGGCTAATTCAACTCCGATCTAAAAGAGACACACTAACTTAATGTAGAAACACCGTTATTTTGTCTCCTAACTCATTTTCCTAACAAGACAACCTCAATGATAAGACGAACACTGTTTTCCATGCATTTCTTGTTAAAAGAGCTAAGATCGTGATTATCTCTGTTGCTGAATGAGCTAGGGGGCTATTAAACTCCGATCTGAAAGAGACACACTAACTTAATGTAGAAACACCGTTATTTTGTCTCCTAACTCATTTTCCTAACAAGACAACCTCAATGATAAGACGCACACTGTTTTCCATGCATTTCTTGCTAAAAGAGCTAAGATCGTGATTATCTCTGTTGCAGAATGAGCTAGGGGGCTATTCAACTCCGATCTAAAAGAGACACACTAACTTAATGTAGAAACACCGGTATTTTGTCTCCTAACTCATTTTCCTAACAAGACAACCTCAATGATAAGACGCACACTGTTTTCCATGCATTTCTTGCTAAAAGAGCTAAGATCGTGATTATCTCTGTTGCTGAATGAGCTAGGGGGCTAAATCAACTCCAATCTAAAAGAGACACACTAACTTAATGTAGAAACACCGTTATTTTGTCTCCTAACTCATTTTCCTAACAAGACAACCTCAATGATAAGACGCACACTGTTTTCCATGCATTTCTTGCTAAAAGAGCTAAGATCGTGATTATCTCTGTTGCAGAATGAGCTAGGGGGCTATTCAACTCCGATCTAAAAGAGACACACTAACTTAATGTAGAAACACCGGTATTTTGTCTCCTAACTCATTTTCCTAACAAGACAACCTCAATGATAAGACGCACACTGTTTTCCATGCATTTCTTGCTAAAAGAGCTAAGATCGTGATTATCTCTGTTGCTGAATGAGCTAGGGGGCTAAATCAACTCCGATCTAAAAGAGACACACTAACTTAATGTAGAAACACCGTTATTTTGTCTCCTAACTCATTTTCCTAACAAGACAACCTCAATGATAAGACGAACACTGTTTTCCATGCATTTCTTGCTAAAAGAGCTTAGATCGTGATTATCTCTGTTGCTGAATGAGCTAGGAGGCTATTCAACTCCGATCTAAAAGAGACACACTAACTTAATGTAGAAACACCGTTATTTTGTCTCCTAACTCATTTTCCTAACAAGACAACCTCAATGATAAGACGCACACTGTTTTCCATGCATTTATTGCTAAAAGAGCTAAGATCGTGATTATCTCTGTTGCAGAATGAGCTAGGGGGCTATTCAACTCCGATCTAAAAGAGACACACTAACTTAATGTAGAAACACCGGTATTTTGTCTCCTAACTCATTTTCCTAACAAGACAACCTCAATGATAAGAAGCACACTGTTTTCCATGCATTTCTTGCTAAAAGAGCTAAGATCGTGATTATCTCTGTTGCTGAATGAGCTAGGGGGCTATTCAACTCCGATCTAAAAGAGACACACTAACTTAATGTAGAAACACCGTTATTTTGTCTCCTAACTCATTTTCCTAACAAGACAACCTCAATGATAAGACGAACACTGTTTTCCATGCATTTCTTGCTGAAAGAGCTAAGATCGTGATTATCTCTGTTGCTGAATGAGCTAGGGGGCTAATTCAACTCCGATCTAAAAGAGACACACTAACTTAATGTAGAAACACCGTTATTTTGTCTCCTAAACTCATTTTCCTAACAAGACAACCTCAATGATAAGACTCACTTTGTTTTCCATGCATTTCTTGCTAAAAGAGCTAAGATCGTGATTATCTCTGTTGCTGAATGAGCTAGGGGGCTATTCAACTCCGATCTAAAAGAGACACACTAACTTAATGTAGAAACACCGTTATTGTGTCTCCTAACTCATTTTCCTAACAAGACAACCTCAATGATAAGACGCACACTGTTTTCCATGCATTTCTTGCTAAAAGAGCTAAGATCGTGATTATCTCTGTTGCTGAATGAGCTAGGGGGCTAATTCAACTCCGATCTAAAAGAGACACACTAACTTAATGTAGAAACACCGTTATTTTGTCTCCTAACTCATTTTCCTAACAAGACAACCTCAATGATAAGACGAACACTGTTTTCCATGCATTTCTTGTTAAAAGAGCTAAGATCGTGATTATCTCTGTTGCTGAATGAGCTAGGGGGCTATTAAACTCCGATCTGAAAGAGACACACTAACTTAATGTAGAAACACCGTTATTTTGTCTCCTAACTCATTTTCCTAACAAGACAACCTCAATGATAAGACGCACACTGTTTTCCATGCATTTCTTGCTAAAAGAGCTAAGATCGTGATTATCTCTGTTGCAGAATGAGCTAGGGGGCTATTCAACTCCGATCTAAAAGAGACACACTAACTTAATGTAGAAACACCGGTATTTTGTCTCCTAACTCATTTTCCTAACAAGACAACCTCAATGATAAGACGCACACTGTTTTCCATGCATTTCTTGCTAAAAGAGCTAAGATCGTGATTATCTCTGTTGCTGAATGAGCTAGGGGGCTAAATCAACTCCAATCTAAAAGAGACACACTAACTTAATGTAGAAACACCGTTATTTTGTCTCCTAACTCATTTTCCTAACAAGACAACCTCAATGATAAGACGCACACTGTTTTCCATGCATTTCTTGCTAAAAGAGCTAAGATCGTGATTATCTCTGTTGCTGAATGAGCTAGGGGGCTAAATCAACTCCGATCTAAAAGAGACACACTAACTTAATGTAGAAACACCGGTATTTTGTCTCCTAACTCATTTTCCTAACAAGACAACCTCAATGATAAGACGCACACTGTTTTCCATGCATTTCTTGCTAAAAGAGCTAAGATCGTGATTATCTCTGTTGCTGAATGAGCTAGGGGGCTAAATCAACTCCGATCTAAAAGAGACACACTAACTTAATGTAGAAACACCGTTATTTTGTCTCCTAACTCATTTTCCTAACAAGACAACCTCAATGATAAGACGAACACTGTTTTCCATGCATTTCTTGCTAAAAGAGCTTAGATCGTGATTATCTCTGTTGCTGAATGAGCTAGGAGGCTATTCAACTCCGATCTAAAAGAGACACACTAACTTAATGTAGAAACACCGTTATTTTGTCTCCTAACTCATTTTCCTAACAAGACAACCTCAATGATAAGACGCACACTGTTTTCCATGCATTTCTTGCTAAAAGAGCTAAGATCGTGATTATCTCTGTTGCAGAATGAGCTAGGGGGCTATTCAACTCCGATCTAAAAGAGACACACTAACTTAATGTAGAAACACCGGTATTTTGTCTCCTAACTCATTTTCCTAACAAGACAACCTCAATGATAAGACGCACACTGTTTTCCATGCATTTCTTGCTAAAAGAGCTAAGATCGTGATTATCTCTGTTGCTGAATGAGCTAGGGGGCTAAATCAACTCCGATCTAAAAGAGACACACTAACTTAATGTAGAAACACCGGTATTTTGTCTCCTAACTCATTTTCCTAACAAGACAACCTCAATGATAAGACGCACACTGTTTTCCATGCATTTCTTGCTAAAAGAGCTAAGATCGTGATTATCTCTGTTGCTGAATGAGCTAGGGGGCTAAATCAACTCCGATCTAAAAGAGACACACTAGCTTAATGTAGAAACACCGTTATTGTGTCTCCTAACTCATTTTCCTAACAAGACAACCTCAATGATAAGACGAACACTGTTTTCCATGCATTTCTTGCTAAAAGAGCTAAGATCGTGATTATCTCTGTTGCTGAATGAGCTAGGGGGCTATTCAACTCCGATCTAAAAGAGACACACTAACTTAATGTAGAAACACCGTTATTTTGTCTCCTAACTCATTTTCCTAACAAGACAACCTCAATGATAAGACGAACACTGTTTTCCATGCTTTTCTTGCTAAAAGAGCTAAGATCGTGATTATATCTGTTGCTGAATGAGCTAGGGGGCTGTTCAACTCCGATCTAAAAGAGACACACTAACTTAATGTAGAAACCAATATTTTGTCTCCTAACTCATTTTCCTAACAAGACAACCTCAATGATAAGATGCACACTGTTTTCCATGCATTTCTTGCTAAAAGAGCTAAGATCATGATTATCTTTATTGCTGAATGAGCTAGGTGGCTATTCAACTCCGATTTAAAAGAAACACGCTAACTTTATGTAGAAACACCGTTATTTTGTCTTCTAACTCATTTTCCTAACACGACAACCTCAATGATAAGACGCACACTGTTTTCCATGCATTTCTTGCTAAAAGAGCTAAGATCGTGATTATCTCTGTTGCTGAATGAGCTAGGGGGCTAATTCAACTCCGATCTAAACGAGACACACTAACTTAATGTAGAAACACCGTTATTTTGTCTCCTAACTCATTTTCCTAACAAGACAACCTCAATGATAAGACGCACACTGTTTTCCATGCATTTCTTGCTAAAAGAGCTAAGATCGTAATTATATCTGTTGCTGAATGAGCTAGGGGGCTATTCAACTCAGATCTAAAAGAGACACACTAACTTAATGTAGAAACACCAATATTTTGTCTCCTAACTCATTTTCCTAACAAGACAACCTCAATGATAAGATGCACACTGTTTTCCATGCATTTCTTGCTAAAAGAGCTAAGATCATGATTATCTTTTTTGCTGAATGAGCTAGGTGGCTATTCAACTCCGATTTAAAAGAAACACGCTAACTTTATGTAGAAACACCGTTATTTTGTCTTCTAACTCATTTTCCTAACACGACAACCTCAATGATAAGACGCACACTGTTTTCCATGCATTTCTTGCTAAAAGAGCTAAGATCGTGATTATCTCTGTTGCTGAATGAGCTAGGGGGCTAATTCAACTCCGATCTAAACGAGACACACTAACTTAATGTAGAAACACCGTTATATTGTCTCCTAACTTATTTTCCTAACAAGACAACCTCAATGATAAGACGCACACTGTTTTCCATGCATTTCTTGCTAAAAGAGCTAAGATCGTGATTATCTCTGTTGCTGAATGAGCTAGGGGGCTAATTCAACTCCGATCTAAAAGAGACACACTAACTTAATGTAGAAACACCGTTATTTTGTCTCCTAACTCATTTTCCTAACAAGACAACCTCAATGATAAGACGCACACTGTTTTCCATGCATTTCTTGCTAAAAGAGCTAAGATCGTGATTATCTCTGTTGCAGAATGAGCTAGGGGGCTATTCAACTCCGATCTAAAAGAGACACACTAACTTAATGTAGAAACACCGGTATTTTGTCTCCTAACTCATTTTCCTAACAAGACAACCTCAATGATAAGACGCACACTGTTTTCCATGCATTTCTTGCTAAAAGAGCTAAGATCGTGATTATCTCTGTTGCTGAATGAGCTAGGGGGCTAAATCAACTCCAATCTAAAAGAGACACACTAACTTAATGTAGAAACACCGTTATTTTGTCTCCTAACTCATTTTCCTAACAAGACAACCTCAATGATAAGACGCACACTGTTTTCCATGCATTTCTTGCTAAAAGAGCTAAGATCGTGATTATCTCTGTTGCTGAATGAGCTAGGGGGCTAAATCAACTCCGATCTAAAAGAGACACACTAACTTAATGTAGAAACACCGGTATTTTGTCTCCTAACTCATTTTCCTAACAAGACAACCTCAATGATAAGACGCACACTGTTTTCCATGCATTTCTTGCTAAAAGAGCTAAGATCGTGATTATCTCTGTTGCTGAATGAGCTAGGGGGCTAAATCAACTCCGATCTAAAAGAGACACACTAACTTAATGTAGAAACACCGTTATTTTGTCTCCTAACTCATTTTCCTAACAAGACAACCTCAATGATAAGACGAACACTGTTTTCCATGCATTTCTTGCTAAAAGAGCTTAGATCGTGATTATCTCTGTTGCTGAATGAGCTAGGAGGCTATTCAACTCCGATCTAAAAGAGACACACTAACTTAATGTAGAAACACCGTTATTTTGTCTCCTAACTCATTTTCCTAACAAGACAACCTCAATGATAAGACGCACACTGTTTTCCATGCATTTCTTGCTAAAAGAGCTAAGATCGTGATTATCTCTGTTGCAGAATGAGCTAGGGGGCTATTCAACTCCGATCTAAAAGAGACGCACTAACTTAATGTAGAAACACCGGTATTTTGTCTCCTAACTCATTTTCCTAACAAGACAACCTCAATGATAAGACGCACACTGTTTTCCATGCATTTCTTGCTAAAAGAGCTAAGATCGTGATTATCTCTGTTGCTGAATGAGCTAGGGGGCTAAATCAACTCCGATCTAAAAGAGACACACTAACTTAATGTAGAAACACCGGTATTTTGTCTCCTAACTCATTTTCCTAACAAGACAACCTCAATGATAAGACGCACACTGTTTTCCATGCATTTCTTGCTAAAAGAGCTAAGATCGTGATTATCTCTGTTGCTGAATGAGCTAGGGGGCTAAATCAACTCCGATCTAAAAGAGACACACTAACTTAATGTAGAAACACCGGTATTTTGTCTCCTAACTCATTTTCCTAACAAGACAACCTCAATGATAAGACGCACACTGTTTTCCATGCATTTCTTGCTAAAAGAGCTAAGATCGTGATTATCTCTGTTGCTGAATGAGCTAGGGGGCTAAATCAACTCCGATCTAAAAGAGACACACTAACTTAATGTAGAAACACCGTTATTTTGTCTCCTAACTCATTTTCCTAACAAGACAACCTCAATGATAAGACGCACACTGTTTTCCATGCATTTCTTGCTAAAAGAGCTAAGATCGTGATTATCTCTGTTGCTGAATGAGCTAGGGGGCTAAATCAACTCCGATCTAAAAGAGACACACTAACTTAATGTAGAAACACCGGTATTTTGTCTCCTAACTCATTTTCCTAACAAGACAACCTCAATGATAAGACGCACACTGTTTTCCATGCATTTCTTGCTAAAAGAGCTAAGATCGTGATTATCTCTGTTGCTGAATGAGCTAGGGGGCTAATTCAACTCCGATCTAAAAGAGACACACTAACTTAATGTAGAAACACCGGTATTTTGTCTCCTAACTCATTTTCCTAACAAGACAACCTCAATGATAAGACGCACACTGTTTTCCATGCATTTCTTGCTAAAAGAGCTAAGATAGTGATTATCTCTGTTGCAGAATGAGCTAGGGGGCTATTCAACTCCGATCTAAAAGAGACACACTAGCTTAATGTAGAAACACCGTTATTGTGTCTCCTAACTCATTTTCCTAACAAGACAACCTCAATGATAAGACGCACACTGTTTTCCATGCATTTCTTGCTTAAAGAGCTAAGATCGTGATTATCTCTGTTGCTGAATTAGCTAGGGGGCTATTCAACTCCGATCTAAAAGAGACACACTAACTTAATGTAGAAACACCGTTATTTTGTCTCCTAACTCATTTTCCTAACAAGACAACCTCAATGATAAGACGAACACTGTTTTCCATGCTTTTCTTGCTAAAAGAGCTAAGATCGTGATTATATCTGTTGCTGAATGAGCTAGGGGGCTGTTCAACTCCGATCTAAAAGAGACACACTAACTTAATGTAGAAACACCAATATTTTGTCTCCTAACTCATTTTCCTAACAAGACAACCTCAATGATAAGACGCACACTGTTTTCCATGCATTTCTTGCTAAAAGAGCTAAGATCGTGATTATCTCTGTTGCTGAATGAGCTAGGGGGCTAAATCAACTCCGATCTAAAAGAGACACACTAACTTAATGTAGAAACACCGGTATTTTGTCTCCTAACTCATTTTCCTAACAAGACAACCTCAATGATAAGACGCACACTGTTTTCCATGCATTTCTTGCTAAAAGAGCTAAGATAGTGATTATCTTTATTGCTGAATGAGCCAGGGGGCTATTCAACTCCGATCTAAAAGAGACACACTAGCTTAATGTAGAAACACCGTTATTGTGTCTCCTAACTCATTTTCCTAACAAGACAACCTCAATGATAAGACGAACACTGTTTTCCATGCATTTCTTGCTAAAAGAGCTAAGATCATGATTATCTTTATTGCTGAATGAGCTAGTTGGCTATTCAACTCCGATTTAAAAGAAACACGCTAACTTTATGTAGAAACACCGTTATTTTGTCTCCTAACTCATTTTCCTAACAAGACAACCTCAATGATAAGACGCACACTGTTTTCCATGCATTTCTTGCTAAAAGAGCTAAGATCGTGATTATCTCTGTTGCTGAATGAGCTAGGGGGCTAAATCAACTCCGATCTAAAAGAGACACACTAACTTAATGTAGAAACACCGTTATTTTGTCTCCTAACTCATTTTCCTAACAAGACAACCTCAATGATAAGACGAACACTGTTTTCCATGCTTTTCTTGCTAAAAGAGCTAAGATCGTGATTATATCTGTTGCTGAATGAGCTAGGGGGCTATTCAACTCAGATCTAAAAGAGACACACTAACTTAATGTAGAAACACCAATATTTTGTCTCCTAACTCATTTTCCTAACAAGACAACCTCAATGATAAGATGCACACTGTTTTCCATGCATTTCTTGCTAAAAGAGCTAAGATCATGATTATCTTTTTTGCTGAATGAGCTAGGTGGCTATTCAACTCCGATTTAAAAGAAACACGCTAACTTTATGTAGAAACACCGTTATTTTGTCTTCTAACTCATTTTCCTAACACGACAACCTCAATGATAAGACGCACACTGTTTTCCATGCATTTCTTGCTAAAAGAGCTAAGATCGTGATTATCTCTGTTGCTGAATGAGCTAGGGGGCTAATTCAACTCCGATCTAAACGAGACACACTAACTTAATGTAGAAACACCGTTATATTGTCTCCTAACTTATTTTCCTAACAAGACAACCTCAATGATAAGACGCACACTGTTTTCCATGCATTTCTTGCTAAAAGAGCTAAGATCGTGATTATCTCTGTTGCTGAATGAGCTAGGGGGCTATTCAACTCCGATCTAAAAGAGACACACTAACTTAATGTAGAAACACCGTTATTTTGTCTCCTAACTCATTTTCCTAACAAGACAACCTCAATGATAAAACGAACACTGTTTTCCATGCATTTCTTGCTAAAAGAGCTAAGATCGTGATTATCTCTGTTGCTGAATGAGCTAGGGGGCTAATTCAACTCCGATCTAAAAGAGACACACTAACTTAATGTAGAAACACCGTTATTTTGTCTCCTAACTCATTTTCCTAACAAGACAACCTCAATGATAAGACGCACACTGTTTTCCATGCATTTCTTGCTAAAAGAGCTAAGATCGTGATTATCTCTGTTGCTGAATGAGCTAGGGGGCTAATTCAAATCCGATCTAAAAGAGACACACTAACTTAATGTAGAAACACCGTTATTTTGTCTCCTAACTCATTTTCCTAACAAGACAACCTCAATGATAAGACGCACACTGTTATCCATGCATTTCTTGCTAAAAGAGCTAAGATCGTGATTATCTCTGTTGCTGAATGAGCTAGGAGGCTATTCAACTCTAATCTAAGAGAGACTCACTAACTTCATGTAGGAACACCGTTATTTTGTCTCCTAACTCATTTTCCTAACAAGACAACCTCAATGATAAGACGCACACTGTTTTCCATGCATTTCTTGCTAAAAGAGCTAAGATCGTGATTATCTCTGTTGCTGAATGAGCTAGGGGGCTAATTCAACTCCAATCTAAAAGAGACACACTAACTTAATGTAGAAACACCGGTATTTTGTCTCCTAACTCATTTTCCTAACAAGACAACCTCAATGATAAGACGCACACTGTTTTCCATGCATTTCTTGCTAAAAGAGCTATGATCGTGATTATCTCTGTTGCAGAATGAGCTAGGGGGCTAATTCAACTCCAATCTGAAAGAGACACACTAACTTAATGTAGAAACACCGGTATTTTGTCTCCTAACTCATTTTCCTAACAAGACAACCTCAATGATAAGACGCACACTGTTTTCCATGCATTTCTTGCTAAAAGAGCTAAGATCGTGATTATCTCTGTTGCTGAATGAGCTAGGGGGCTAAATCAACTCCGATCTAAAAGAGACACACTAACTTAATGTAGAAACACCGTTATTTTGTCTCCTAACTCATTTTCCTAACAAGACAACCTCAATGATAAGACGCACACTGTTTTCCATGCATTTCTTGCTAAAAGAGCTAAGATCGTGATTATCTCTGTTGCTGAATGAGCTAGGGGGCTAAATCAACTCCGATCTAAAAGAGACACACTAACTTAATGTAGAAACACCGGTATTTTGTCTCCTAACTCATTTTCCTAACAAGACAACCTCAATGATAAGACGCACACTGTTTTCCATGCATTTCTTGCTAAAAGAGCTAAGATCGTGATTATCTCTGTTGCTGAATGAGCTAGGGGGCTAAATCAACTCCGATCTAAAAGAGACACACTAACTTAATGTAGAAACACCGTTATTTTGTCTCCTAACTCATTTTCCTAACAAGACAACCTCAATGATAAGACGCACACTGTTTTCCATGCATTTCTTGCTAAAAAAGCTAAGATAGTGATTATCTTTATTGCTGAATGAGCCAGGGGGCTATTCAACTCCGATCTAAAAGAGACACACTAGCTTAATGTAGAAACACCGTTATTGTGTCTTCTAACTCATTTTCCTAACAAGACAACCTCAATGATAAGACGAACACTGTTTTCCATGCATTTCTTGCTAAAAGAGCTAAGATCATGATTATCTTTATTGCTGAATGAGCTAGGTGGCTATTCAACTCCGATTTAAAAGAAACACGCTAACTTTATGTAGAAACACCGTTATTTTGTCTCCTAACTCATTTTCCTAACAAGACAACCTCAATGATAAGACGCACACTGTTTTCCATGCATTTCTTGCTAAAAGAGCTAAGATCGTGATTATCTCTGTTGCTGAATGAGCTAGGGGGCTATTCAACTCCGATCTAAAAGAGACACACTAACTTAATGTAGAAACACCGTTATTTTGTCTCCTAACTCATTTTCCTAACAAGACAACCTCAATGATAAAACGAACACTGTTTTCCATGCATTTCTTGCTAAAAGAGCTAAGATCGTGATTATCTCTGTTGCTGAATGAGCTAGGGGGCTAATTCAACTCCGATCTAAAAGAGACACACTAACTTAATGTAGAAACACCGTTATTTTGTCTCCTAACTCATTTTCCTAACAAGACAACCTCAATGATAAGATGCACACTGTTTTCCATGCATTTCTTGCTAAAAGAGCTAGGGGGCTAATTCAACTCCGATCTAAAAGAGACACACTAACTTAATGTAGAAACACCGTTATTTTGTCTCCTAACTCATTTTCCTAACAATACAACCTCAATGATAAGACGCACACTGTTTTCCATGCATTTCTTGCTAAAAGAGCTAAGATCGTGATTATCTCTGTTGCTGAATGAGCTAGGGGGCTAAATCAACTCCGATCTAAAAGAGACACACTAACTTAATGTAGAAACACCGGTATTTTGTCTCCTAACTCATTTTCCTAACAAGACAACCTCAATGATAAGACGCACACTGTTTTCCATGCATTTCTTGCTAAAAGAGCTAAGATCGTGATTATCTCTGTTGCTGAATGAGCTAGGGGGCTAAATCAACTCCGATCTAAAAGAGACACACTAACTTAATGTAGAAACACCGTTATTTTGTCTCCTAACTCATTTTCCTAACAAGACAACCTCAATGATAAGACGCACACTGTTTTCCATGCATTTCTTGCTAAAAGAGCTAAGATAGTGATTATCTTTATTGCTGAATGAGCCAGGAGGCTATTCAACTCCGATCTAAAAGAGACACACTAGCTTAATGTAGAAACACCGTTATTGTGTCTCCTAACTCATTTTCCTAACAAGACAACCTCAATGATAAGACGAACACTGTTTTCCATGCATTTCTTGCTAAAAGAGCTAAGATCGTGATTATCTCTGTTGCTGAATGAGCTAGGGGGCTATTCAACTCCGATCTAAAAGAGACACACTAACTTAATGTAGAAACACCGTTATTTTGTCTCCTAACTCATTTTCCTAACAAGACAACCTCAATGATAAGACGAACACTGTTTTCCATGCTTTTCTTGCTAAAAGAGCTAAGATCGTGATTATATCTGTTGCTGAATGAGCTAGGGGGCTGTTCAACTCCGATCTAAAAGAGACACACTAACTTAATGTAGAAACACCAATATTTTGTCTCCTAACTCATTTTCCTAACAAGACAACCTCAATGATAAGATGCACACTGTTTTCCATGCATTTCTTGCTAAAAGAGCTAAGATCATGATTATCTTTATTGCTGAATGAGCTAGGTGGCTATTCAACTCCGATTTAAAAGAAACACGCTAACTTTATGTAGAAACACCGTTATTTTGTCTTCTAACTCATTTTCCTAACACGACAACCTCAATGATAAGACGCACACTGTTTTCCATGCATTTCTTGCTAAAAGAGCTAAGATCGTGATTATCTCTGTTGCTGAATGAGCTAGGGGGCTAATTCAACTCCGATCTAAACGAGACACACTAACTTAATGTAGAAACACCGTTATTTTGTCTCCTAACTCATTTTCCTAACAAGACAACCTCAATGATAAGACGCACACTGTTTTCCATGCATTTCTTGCTAAAAGAGCTAAGATCGTGATTATCTCTGTTGCTGAATGAGCTAGGGGGCTATTCAACTCCGATCTAAAAGAGACACACTAACTTAATGTAGAAACACCGTTATTTTGTCTCCTAACTCATTTTCCTAACAAGACAACCTCAATGATAAGACGAACACTGTTTTCCATGCTTTTCTTGCTAAAAGAGCTAAGATCGTGATTATATCTGTTGCTGAATGAGCTAGGGGGCTATTCAACTCAGATCTAAAAGAGACACACTAACTTAATGTAGAAACACCAATATTTTGTCTCCTAACTCATTTTCCTAACAAGACAACCTCAATGATAAGATGCACACTGTTTTCCATGCATTTCTTGCTAAAAGAGCTAAGATCATGATTATCTTTTTTGCTGAATGAGCTAGGTGGCTATTCAACTCCGATTTAAAAGAAACACGCTAACTTTATGTAGAAACACCGTTATTTTGTCTTCTAACTCATTTTCCTAACACGACAACCTCAATGATAAGACGCACACTGTTTTCCATGCATTTCTTGCTAAAAGAGCTAAGATCGTGATTATCTCTGTTGCTGAATGAGCTAGGGGGCTAATTCAACTCCGATCTAAACGAGACACACTAACTTAATGTAGAAACACCGTTATATTGTCTCCTAACTTATTTTCCTAACAAGACAACCTCAATGATAAGACGCACACTGTTTTCCATGCATTTCTTGCTAAAAGAGCTAAGATCGTGATTATCTCTGTTGCTGAATGAGCTAGGGGGCTATTCAACTCCGATCTAAAAGAGACACACTAACTTAATGTAGAAACACCGTTATTTTGTCTCCTAACTCATTTTCCTAACAAGACAACCTCAATGATAAAACGAACACTGTTTTCCATGCATTTCTTGCTAAAAGAGCTAAGATCGTGATTATCTCTGTTGCTGAATGAGCTAGGGGGCTAATTCAACTCCGATCTAAAAGAGACACACTAACTTAATGTAGAAACACCGTTATTTTGTCTCCTAACTCATTTTCCTAACAAGACAACCTCAATGATAAAACGAACACTGTTTTCCATGCATTTCTTGCTAAAAGAGCTAAGATCGTGATTATCTCTGTTGCTGAATGAGCTAGGGGGCTAATTCAACTCCGATCTAAAAGAGACACACTAACTTAATGTAGAAACACCGTTATTTTGTCTCCTAACTCATTTTCCTAACAAGACAACCTCAATGATAAAACGAACACTGTTTTCCATGCATTTCTTGCTAAAAGAGCTAAGATCGTGATTATCTCTGTTGCTGAATGAGCTAGGGGGCTAAATCAACTCCGATCTAAAAGAGACACACTAACTTAATGTAGAAACACCGTTATTTTGTCTCCTAACTCATTTTCCTAACAAGACAACCTCAATGATAAGACGCACACTGTTTTCCATGCATTTCTTGCTAAAAGAGCTAAGATCGTGATTATCTCTGTTGCTGAATGAGCTAGGGGGCTAATTCAAATCCGATCTAAAAGAGACACACTAACTTAATGTAGAAACACCGTTATTTTGTCTCCTAACTCATTTTCCTAACAAGACAACCTCAATGATAAGACGCACACTGTTATCCATGCATTTCTTGCTAAAAGAGCTAAGATCGTGATTATCTCTGTTGCTGAATGAGCTAGGGGGCTAAATCAACTCCGATCTAAAAGAGACACACTAACTTAATGTAGAAACACCGTTATTTTGTCTCCTAACTCATTTTCCTAACAAGACAACCTCAATGATAAGACGAACACTGTTTTCCATGCTTTTCTTGCTAAAAGAGCTAAGATCGTGATTATATCTGTTGCTGAATGAGCTAGGGGGCTATTCAACTCAGATCTAAAAGAGACACACTAACTTAATGTAGAAACACCAATATTTTGTCTCCTAACTCATTTTCCTAACAAGACAACCTCAATGATAAGATGCACACTGTTTTCCATGCATTTCTTGCTAAAAGAGCTAAGATCATGATTATCTTTTTTGCTGAATGAGCTAGGTGGCTATTCAACTCCGATTTAAAAGAAACACGCTAACTTTATGTAGAAACACCGTTATTTTGTCTTCTAACTCATTTTCCTAACACGACAACCTCAATGATAAGACGCACACTGTTTTCCATGCATTTCTTGCTAAAAGAGCTAAGATCGTGATTATCTCTGTTGCTGAATGAGCTAGGGGGCTAATTCAACTCCGATCTAAACGAGACACACTAACTTAATGTAGAAACACCGTTATATTGTCTCCTAACTTATTTTCCTAACAAGACAACCTCAATGATAAGACGCACACTGTTTTCCATGCATTTCTTGCTAAAAGAGCTAAGATCGTGATTATCTCTGTTGCTGAATGAGCTAGGGGGCTATTCAACTCCGATCTAAAAGAGACACACTAACTTAATGTAGAAACACCGTTATTTTGTCTCCTAACTCATTTTCCTAACAAGACAACCTCAATGATAAAACGAACACTGTTTTCCATGCATTTCTTGCTAAAAGAGCTAAGATCGTGATTATCTCTGTTGCTGAATGAGCTAGGGGGCTAATTCAACTCCGATCTAAAAGAGACACACTAACTTAATGTAGAAACACCGTTATTTTGTCTCCTAACTCATTTTCCTAACAAGACAACCTCAATGATAAGACGCACACTGTTTTCCATGCATTTCTTGCTAAAAGAGCTAAGATCGTGATTATCTCTGTTGCTGAATGAGCTAGGGGGCTAATTCAAATCCGATCTAAAAGAGACACACTAACTTAATGTAGAAACACCGTTATTTTGTCTCCTAACTCATTTTCCTAACAAGACAACCTCAATGATAAGACGCACACTGTTATCCATGCATTTCTTGCTAAAAGAGCTAAGATCGTGATTATCTCTGTTGCTGAATGAGCTAGGAGGCTATTCAACTCTAATCTAAGAGAGACTCACTAACTTCATGTAGGAACACCGTTATTTTGTCTCCTAACTCATTTTCCTAACAAGACAACCTCAATGATAAGACGCACACTGTTTTCCATGCATTTCTTGCTAAAAGAGCTAAGATCGTGATTATCTCTGTTGCTGAATGAGCTAGGGGGCTAATTCAACTCCAATCTAAAAGAGACACACTAACTTAATGTAGAAACACCGGTATTTTGTCTCCTAACTCATTTTCCTAACAAGACAACCTCAATGATAAGACGCACACTGTTTTCCATGCATTTCTTGCTAAAAGAGCTATGATCGTGATTATCTCTGTTGCAGAATGAGCTAGGGGGCTAATTCAACTCCAATCTGAAAGAGACACACTAACTTAATGTAGAAACACCGGTATTTTGTCTCCTAACTCATTTTCCTAACAAGACAACCTCAATGATAAGACGCACACTGTTTTCCATGCATTTCTTGCTAAAAGAGCTAAGATCGTGATTATCTCTGTTGCTGAATGAGCTAGGGGGCTAAATCAACTCCGATCTAAAAGAGACACACTAACTTAATGTAGAAACACCGTTATTTTGTCTCCTAACTCATTTTCCTAACAAGACAACCTCAATGATAAGACGCACACTGTTTTCCATGCATTTCTTGCTAAAAGAGCTAAGATCGTGATTATCTCTGTTGCTGAATGAGCTAGGGGGCTAAATCAACTCCGATCTAAAAGAGACACACTAACTTAATGTAGAAACACCGGTATTTTGTCTCCTAACTCATTTTCCTAACAAGACAACCTCAATGATAAGACGCACACTGTTTTCCATGCATTTCTTGCTAAAAGAGCTAAGATCGTGATTATCTCTGTTGCTGAATGAGCTAGGGGGCTAAATCAACTCCGATCTAAAAGAGACACACTAACTTAATGTAGAAACACCGTTATTTTGTCTCCTAACTCATTTTCCTAACAAGACAACCTCAATGATAAGACGCACACTGTTTTCCATGCATTTCTTGCTAAAAAAGCTAAGATAGTGATTATCTTTATTGCTGAATGAGCCAGGGGGCTATTCAACTCCGATCTAAAAGAGACACACTAGCTTAATGTAGAAACACCGTTATTGTGTCTCCTAACTCATTTTCCTAACAAGACAACCTCAATGATAAGACGAACACTGTTTTCCATGCATTTCTTGCTAAAAGAGCTAAGATCATGATTATCTTTATTGCTGAATGAGCTAGGTGGCTATTCAACTCCGATTTAAAAGAAACACGCTAACTTTATGTAGAAACACCGTTATTTTGTCTCCTAACTCATTTTCCTAACAAGACAACCTCAATGATAAGACGCACACTGTTTTCCATGCATTTCTTGCTAAAAGAGCTAAGATCGTGATTATCTCTGTTGCTGAATGAGCTAGGGGGCTATTCAACTCCGATCTAAAAGAGACACACTAACTTAATGTAGAAACACCGTTATTTTGTCTCCTAACTCATTTTCCTAACAAGACAACCTCAATGATAAAACGAACACTGTTTTCCATGCATTTCTTGCTAAAAGAGCTAAGATCGTGATTATCTCTCTTGCTGAATGAGCTAGGGGGCTAATTCAACTCCGATCTAAAAGAGACACACTAACTTAATGTAGAAACACCGTTATTTTGTCTCCTAACTCATTTTCCTAACAAGACAACCTCAATGATAAGATGCACACTGTTTTCCATGCATTTCTTGCTAAAAGAGCTAGGGGGCTAATTCAACTCCGATCTAAAAGAGACACACTAACTTAATGTAGAAACACCGTTATTTTGTCTCCTAACTCATTTTCCTAACAATACAACCTCAATGATAAGACGCACACTGTTTTCCATGCATTTCTTGCTAAAAGAGCTAAGATCGTGATTATCTCTGTTGCTGAATGAGCTAGGGGGCTAAATCAACTCCGATCTAAAAGAGACACACTAACTTAATGTAGAAACACCGGTATTTTGTCTCCTAACTCATTTTCCTAACAAGACAACCTCAATGATAAGACGCACACTGTTTTCCATGCATTTCTTGCTAAAAGAGCTAAGATCGTGATTATCTCTGTTGCTGAATGAGCTAGGGGGCTAAATCAACTCCGATCTAAAAGAGACACACTAACTTAATGTAGAAACACCGTTATTTTGTCTCCTAACTCATTTTCCTAACAAGACAACCTCAATGATAAGACGCACACTGTTTTCCATGCATTTCTTGCTAAAAGAGCTAAGATAGTGATTATCTTTATTGCTGAATGAGCCAGGAGGCTATTCAACTCCGATCTAAAAGAGACACACTAGCTTAATGTAGAAACACCGTTATTGTGTCTCCTAACTCATTTTCCTAACAAGACAACCTCAATGATAAGACGAACACTGTTTTCCATGCATTTCTTGCTAAAAGAGCTAAGATCGTGATTATCTCTGTTGCTGAATGAGCTAGGGGGCTATTCAACTCCGATCTAAAAGAGACACACTAACTTAATGTAGAAACACCGTTATTTTGTCTCCTAACTCATTTTCCTAACAAGACAACCTCAATGATAAGACGAACACTGTTTTCCATGCTTTTCTTGCTAAAAGAGCTAAGATCGTGATTATATCTGTTGCTGAATGAGCTAGGGGGCTGTTCAACTCCGATCTAAAAGAGACACACTAACTTAATGTAGAAACACCAATATTTTGTCTCCTAACTCATTTTCCTAACAAGACAACCTCAATGATAAGATGCACACTGTTTTCCATGCATTTCTTGCTAAAAGAGCTAAGATCATGATTATCTTTATTGCTGAATGAGCTAGGTGGCTATTCAACTCCGATTTAAAAGAAACACGCTAACTTTATGTAGAAACACCGTTATTTTGTCTTCTAACTCATTTTCCTAACACGACAACCTCAATGATAAGACGCACACTGTTTTCCATGCATTTCTTGCTAAAAGAGCTAAGATCGTGATTATCTCTGTTGCTGAATGAGCTAGGGGGCTAATTCAACTCCGATCTAAACGAGACACACTAACTTAATGTAGAAACACCGTTATTTTGTCTCCTAACTCATTTTCCTAACAAGACAACCTCAATGATAAGACGCACACTGTTTTCCATGCATTTCTTGCTAAAAGAGCTAAGATCGTGATTATCTCTGTTGCTGAATGAGCTAGGGGGCTATTCAACTCCGATCTAAAAGAGACACACTAACTTAATGTAGAAACACCGTTATTTTGTCTCCTAACTCATTTTCCTAACAAGACAACCTCAATGATAAGACGAACACTGTTTTCCATGCTTTTCTTGCTAAAAGAGCTAAGATCGTGATTATATCTGTTGCTGAATGAGCTAGGGGGCTATTCAACTCAGATCTAAAAGAGACACACTAACTTAATGTAGAAACACCAATATTTTGTCTCCTAACTCATTTTCCTAACAAGACAACCTCAATGATAAGATGCACACTGTTTTCCATGCATTTCTTGCTAAAAGAGCTAAGATCATGATTATCTTTTTTGCTGAATGAGCTAGGTGGCTATTCAACTCCGATTTAAAAGAAACACGCTAACTTTATGTAGAAACACCGTTATTTTGTCTTCTAACTCATTTTCCTAACACGACAACCTCAATGATAAGACGCACACTGTTTTCCATGCATTTCTTGCTAAAAGAGCTAAGATCGTGATTATCTCTGTTGCTGAATGAGCTAGGGGGCTAATTCAACTCCGATCTAAACGAGACACACTAACTTAATGTAGAAACACCGTTATATTGTCTCCTAACTTATTTTCCTAACAAGACAACCTCAATGATAAGACGCACACTGTTTTCCATGCATTTCTTGCTAAAAGAGCTAAGATCGTGATTATCTCTGTTGCTGAATGAGCTAGGGGGCTATTCAACTCCGATCTAAAAGAGACACACTAACTTAATGTAGAAACACCGTTATTTTGTCTCCTAACTCATTTTCCTAACAAGACAACCTCAATGATAAAACGAACACTGTTTTCCATGCATTTCTTGCTAAAAGAGCTAAGATCGTGATTATCTCTGTTGCTGAATGAGCTAGGGGGCTAATTCAACTCCGATCTAAAAGAGACACACTAACTTAATGTAGAAACACCGTTATTTTGTCTCCTAACTCATTTTCCTAACAAGACAACCTCAATGATAAAACGAACACTGTTTTCCATGCATTTCTTGCTAAAAGAGCTAAGATCGTGATTATCTCTGTTGCTGAATGAGCTAGGGGGCTAATTCAACTCCGATCTAAAAGAGACACACTAACTTAATGTAGAAACACCGTTATTTTGTCTCCTAACTCATTTTCCTAACAAGACAACCTCAATGATAAAACGAACACTGTTTTCCATGCATTTCTTGCTAAAAGAGCTAAGATCGTGATTATCTCTGTTGCTGAATGAGCTAGGGGGCTAATTCAACTCCGATCTAAAAGAGACACACTAACTTAATGTAGAAACACCGTTATTTTGTCTCCTAACTCATTTTCCTAACAAGACAACCTCAATGATAAGACGCACACTGTTTTCCATGCATTTCTTGCTAAAAGAGCTAAGATCGTGATTATCTCTGTTGCTGAATGAGCTAGGGGGCTAATTCAAATCCGATCTAAAAGAGACACACTAACTTAATGTAGAAACACCGTTATTTTGTCTCCTAACTCATTTTCCTAACAAGACAACCTCAATGATAAGACGCACACTGTTATCCATGCATTTCTTGCTAAAAGAGCTAAGATCGTGATTATCTCTGTTGCTGAATGAGCTAGGAGGCTATTCAACTCTAATCTAAGAGAGACTCACTAACTTCATGTAGGAACACCGTTATTTTGTCTCCTAACTCATTTTCCTAACAAGACAACCTCAATGATAAGACGCACACTGTTTTCCATGCATTTCTTGCTAAAAGAGCTAAGATCGTGATTATCTCTGTTGCTGAATGAGCTAGGGGGCTAATTCAACTCCAATCTAAAAGAGACACACTAACTTAATGTAGAAACACCGGTATTTTGTCTCCTAACTCATTTTCCTAACAAGACAACCTCAATGATAAGACGCACACTGTTTTCCATGCATTTCTTGCTAAAAGAGCTATGATCGTGATTATCTCTGTTGCAGAATGAGCTAGGGGGCTAATTCAACTCCAATCTGAAAGAGACACACTAACTTAATGTAGAAACACCGGTATTTTGTCTCCTAACTCATTTTCCTAACAAGACAACCTCAATGATAAGACGCACACTGTTTTCCATGCATTTCTTGCTAAAAGAGCTAAGATCGTGATTATCTCTGTTGCTGAATGAGCTAGGGGGCTAAATCAACTCCGATCTAAAAGAGACACACTAACTTAATGTAGAAACACCGTTATTTTGTCTCCTAACTCATTTTCCTAACAAGACAACCTCAATGATAAGACGCACACTGTTTTCCATGCATTTCTTGCTAAAAGAGCTAAGATCGTGATTATCTCTGTTGCTGAATGAGCTAGGGGGCTAAATCAACTCCGATCTAAAAGAGACACACTAACTTAATGTAGAAACACCGGTATTTTGTCTCCTAACTCATTTTCCTAACAAGACAACCTCAATGATAAGACGCACACTGTTTTCCATGCATTTCTTGCTAAAAGAGCTAAGATCGTGATTATCTCTGTTGCTGAATGAGCTAGGGGGCTAAATCAACTCCGATCTAAAAGAGACACACTAACTTAATGTAGAAACACCGTTATTTTGTCTCCTAACTCATTTTCCTAACAAGACAACCTCAATGATAAGACGCACACTGTTTTCCATGCATTTCTTGCTAAAAAAGCTAAGATAGTGATTATCTTTATTGCTGAATGAGCCAGGGGGCTATTCAACTCCGATCTAAAAGAGACACACTAGCTTAATGTAGAAACACCGTTATTGTGTCTCCTAACTCATTTTCCTAACAAGACAACCTCAATGATAAGACGAACACTGTTTTCCATGCATTTCTTGCTAAAAGAGCTAAGATCATGATTATCTTTATTGCTGAATGAGCTAGGTGGCTATTCAACTCCGATTTAAAAGAAACACGCTAACTTTATGTAGAAACACCGTTATTTTGTCTCCTAACTCATTTTCCTAACAAGACAACCTCAATGATAAGACGCACACTGTTTTCCATGCATTTCTTGCTAAAAGAGCTAAGATCGTGATTATCTCTGTTGCTGAATGAGCTAGGGGGCTATTCAACTCCGATCTAAAAGAGACACACTAACTTAATGTAGAAACACCGTTATTTTGTCTCCTAACTCATTTTCCTAACAAGACAACCTCAATGATAAAACGAACACTGTTTTCCATGCATTTCTTGCTAAAAGAGCTAAGATCGTGATTATCTCTGTTGCTGAATGAGCTAGGGGGCTAATTCAACTCCGATCTAAAAGAGACACACTAACTTAATGTAGAAACACCGTTATTTTGTCTCCTAACTCATTTTCCTAACAAGACAACCTCAATGATAAGATGCACACTGTTTTCCATGCATTTCTTGCTAAAAGAGCTAGGGGGCTAATTCAACTCCGATCTAAAAGAGACACACTAACTTAATGTAGAAACACCGTTATTTTGTCTCCTAACTCATTTTCCTAACAATACAACCTCAATGATAAGACGCACACTGTTTTCCATGCATTTCTTGCTAAAAGAGCTAAGATCGTGATTATCTCTGTTGCTGAATGAGCTAGGGGGCTAAATCAACTCCGATCTAAAAGAGACACACTAACTTAATGTAGAAACACCGGTATTTTGTCTCCTAACTCATTTTCCTAACAAGACAACCTCAATGATAAGACGCACACTGTTTTCCATGCATTTCTTGCTAAAAGAGCTAAGATCGTGATTATCTCTGTTGCTGAATGAGCTAGGGGGCTAAATCAACTCCGATCTAAAAGAGACACACTAACTTAATGTAGAAACACCGTTATTTTGTCTCCTAACTCATTTTCCTAACAAGACAACCTCAATGATAAGACGCACACTGTTTTCCATGCATTTCTTGCTAAAAGAGCTAAGATAGTGATTATCTTTATTGCTGAATGAGCCAGGAGGCTATTCAACTCCGATCTAAAAGAGACACACTAGCTTAATGTAGAAACACCGTTATTGTGTCTCCTAACTCATTTTCCTAACAAGACAACCTCAATGATAAGACGAACACTGTTTTCCATGCATTTCTTGCTAAAAGAGCTAAGATCGTGATTATCTCTGTTGCTGAATGAGCTAGGGGGCTATTCAACTCCGATCTAAAAGAGACACACTAACTTAATGTAGAAACACCGTTATTTTGTCTCCTAACTCATTTTCCTAACAAGACAACCTCAATGATAAGACGAACACTGTTTTCCATGCTTTTCTTGCTAAAAGAGCTAAGATCGTGATTATATCTGTTGCTGAATGAGCTAGGGGGCTGTTCAACTCCGATCTAAAAGAGACACACTAACTTAATGTAGAAACACCAATATTTTGTCTCCTAACTCATTTTCCTAACAAGACAACCTCAATGATAAGATGCACACTGTTTTCCATGCATTTCTTGCTAAAAGAGCTAAGATCATGATTATCTTTATTGCTGAATGAGCTAGGTGGTTATTCAACTCCGATTTAAAAGAAACACGCTAACTTTATGTAGAAACACCGTTATTTTGTCTTCTAACTCATTTTCCTAACACGACAACCTCAATGATAAGACGCACACTGTTTTCCATGCATTTCTTGCTAAAAGAGCTAAGATCGTGATTATCTCTGTTGCTGAATGAGCTAGGGGGCTAATTCAACTCCGATCTAAACGAGACACACTAACTTAATGTAGAAACACCGTTATTTTGTCTCCTAACTCATTTTCCTAACAAGACAACCTCAATGATAAGACGCACACTGTTTTCCATGCATTTCTTGCTAAAAGAGCTAAGATCGTGATTATCTCTGTTGCTGAATGAGCTAGGGGGCTATTCAACTCCGATCTAAAAGAGACACACTAACTTAATGTAGAAACACCGTTATTTTGTCTCCTAACTCATTTTCCTAACAAGACAACCTCAATGATAAGACGAACACTGTTTTCCATGCTTTTCTTGCTAAAAGAGCTAAGATCGTGATTATATCTGTTGCTGAATGAGCTAGGGGGCTATTCAACTCAGATCTAAAAGAGACACACTAACTTAATGTAGAAACACCAATATTTTGTCTCCTAACTCATTTTCCTAACAAGACAACCTCAATGATAAGATGCACACTGTTTTCCATGCATTTCTTGCTAAAAGAGCTAAGATCATGATTATCTTTTTTGCTGAATGAGCTAGGTGGCTATTCAACTCCGATTTAAAAGAAACACGCTAACTTTATGTAGAAACACCGTTATTTTGTCTTCTAACTCATTTTCCTAACACGACAACCTCAATGATAAGACGCACACTGTTTTCCATGCATTTCTTGCTAAAAGAGCTAAGATCGTGATTATCTCTGTTGCTGAATGAGCTAGGGGGCTAATTCAACTCCGATCTAAACGAGACACACTAACTTAATGTAGAAACACCGTTATATTGTCTCCTAACTTATTTTCCTAACAAGACAACCTCAATGATAAGACGCACACTGTTTTCCATGCATTTCTTGCTAAAAGAGCTAAGATCGTGATTATCTCTGTTGCTGAATGAGCTAGGGGGCTATTCAACTCCGATCTAAAAGAGACACACTAACTTAATGTAGAAACACCGTTATTTTGTCTCCTAACTCATTTTCCTAACAAGACAACCTCAATGATAAAACGAACACTGTTTTCCATGCATTTCTTGCTAAAAGAGCTAAGATCGTGATTATCTCTGTTGCTGAATGAGCTAGGGGGCTAATTCAACTCCGATCTAAAAGAGACACACTAACTTAATGTAGAAACACCGTTATTTTGTCTCCTAACTCATTTTACTAACAAGACAACCTCAATGATAAGACGCACACTGTTTTCCATGCATTTCTTGCTAAAAGAGCTAAGATCGTGATTATCTCTGTTGCTGAATGAGCTAGGGGGCTAATTCAAATCCGATCTAAAAGAGACACACTAACTTAATGTAGAAACACCGTTATTTTGTCTCCTAACTCATTTTCCTAACAAGACAACCTCAATGATAAGACGCACACTGTTATCCATGCATTTCTTGCTAAAAGAGCTAAGATCGTGATTATCTCTGTTGCTGAATGAGCTAGGAGGCTATTCAACTCTAATCTAAGAGAGACTCACTAACTTCATGTAGGAACACCGTTATTTTGTCTCCTAACTCATTTTCCTAACAAGACAACCTCAATGATAAGACGCACACTGTTTTCCATGCATTTCTTGCTAAAAGAGCTAAGATCGTGATTATCTCTTTTGCTGAATGAGCTAGGGGGCTAATTCAACTCCAATCTAAAAGAGACACACTAACTTAATGTAGAAACACCGGTATTTTGTCTCCTAACTCATTTTCCTAACAAGACAACCTCAATGATAAGACGCACACTGTTTTCCATGCATTTCTTGCTAAAAGAGCTATGATCGTGATTATCTCTGTTGCAGAATGAGCTAGGGGGCTAATTCAACTCCAATCTGAAAGAGACACACTAACTTAATGTAGAAACACCGGTATTTTGTCTCCTAACTCATTTTCCTAACAAGACAACCTCAATGATAAGACGCACACTGTTTTCCATGCATTTCTTGCTAAAAGAGCTAAGATCGTGATTATCTCTGTTGCTGAATGAGCTAGGGGGCTAAATCAACTCCGATCTAAAAGAGACACACTAACTTAATGTAGAAACACCGTTATTTTGTCTCCTAACTCATTTTCCTAACAAGACAACCTCAATGATAAGACGCACACTGTTTTCCATGCATTTCTTGCTAAAAGAGCTAAGATCGTGATTATCTCTGTTGCTGAATGAGCTAGGGGGCTAAATCAACTCCGATCTAAAAGAGACACACTAACTTAATGTAGAAACACCGGTATTTTGTCTCCTAACTCATTTTCCTAACAAGACAACCTCAATGATAAGACGCACACTGTTTTCCATGCATTTCTTGCTAAAAGAGCTAAGATCGTGATTATCTCTGTTGCTGAATGAGCTAGGGGGCTAAATCAACTCCGATCTAAAAGAGACACACTAACTTAATGTAGAAACACCGTTATTTTGTCTCCTAACTCATTTTCCTAACAAGACAACCTCAATGATAAGACGCACACTGTTTTCCATGCATTTCTTGCTAAAAAAGCTAAGATAGTGATTATCTTTATTGCTGAATGAGCCAGGGGGCTATTCAACTCCGATCTAAAAGAGACACACTAGCTTAATGTAGAAACACCGTTATTGTGTCTCCTAACTCATTTTCCTAACAAGACAACCTCAATGATAAGACGAACACTGTTTTCCATGCATTTCTTGCTAAAAGAGCTAAGATCATGATTATCTTTATTGCTGAATGAGCTAGGTGGCTATTCAACTCCGATTTAAAAGAAACACGCTAACTTTATGTAGAAACACCGTTATTTTGTCTTCTAACTCATTTTCCTAACACGACAACCTCAATGATAAGACGCACACTGTTTTCCATGCATTTCTTGCTAAAAGAGCTAAGATCGTGATTATCTCTGTTGCTGAATGAGCTAGGGGGCTAATTCAACTCCGATCTAAACGAGACACACTAACTTAATGTAGAAACACCGTTATTTTGTCTCCTAACTCATTTTCCTAACAAGACAACCTCAATGATAAGACGCACACTGTTTTCCATGCATTTCTTGCTAAAAGAGCTAAGATCGTGATTATCTCTGTTGCTGAATGAGCTAGGGGGCTATTCAACTCCGATCTAAAAGAGACACACTAACTTAATGTAGAAACACCGTTATTTTGTCTCCTAACTCATTTTCCTAACAAGACAACCTCAATGATAAGACGTACACTGTTTTCCATGCATTTCTTGCTAAAAGAGCTAAGATCGTGATTATCTCTGTTGCTGAATGAGCTAGGGGGCTATTCAACTCCGATCTAAAAGAGACACACTAACTTAATGTAGAAACACCGTTATTTTGTCTCCTAACTCATTTTCCTAACAAGACAACCTCAATGATAAAACGAACACTGTTTTCCATGCATTTCTTGCTAAAAGAGCTAAGATCGTGATTATCTCTGTTGCTGAATGAGCTAGGGGGCTAATTCAACTCCGATCTAAAAGAGACACACTAACTTAATGTAGAAACACCGGTATTTTGTCTCCTAACTCATTTTCCTAACAAGACAACCTCAATGATAAGACGCACACTGTTTTCCATGCATTTCTTGCTAAAAGAGCTAAGATCGTGATTATCTCTGTTGCTGAATGAGCTAGGAGGCTATTCAACTCTAATCTAAGAGAGACTCACTAACTTCATGTAGGAACACCGTTACTTTGTCTCCTAACTCATTTTCCTAACAAGACAACCTCAATGATAAGACGCACACTGTTTTCCATGCATTTCTTGCTAAAAGAGCTAAGATCGTGATTATCTCTGTTGCTGAATGAGCTAGGGGGCTAATTACACTCCAATCTAAAAGAGACACACTAACTTAATGTAGAAACACCGTTATTTTGTCTCCTAACTCATTTTCCTAATAAGGCAACCTCAATGATAAGAGGAACACTGTTTTCCATGCATTTCTTGCTAAAAGAGCTAAGATCGTGATTATCTCTGTTGCAGAATGAGCTAGGGGGCTATTCAACTCCGATCTAAAAGAGACATACTAACTTAATGTAGAAACACCGGTATTTTGTCTCCTAACTCATTTTCCTAACAAGACAACCTCAATGATAAGACGCACACTGTTTTCCATGCATTACTTGCTAAAAGAGCTAAGATCGTGATTATCTCTGTTGCTGAATGAGCTAGGGGGCTATTCAACTCCGATCTAAAAGAGACACACTAACTTAATGTAGAAACACCGTTATTTTGTCTCCTAACTCATTTTCCTAACAAGACAACCTCAATGATAAGACGAACACTGTTTTCCATGCATTTCTTGCTAAAAGAGCTAAGATCGTGATTATCTCTGTTGCTGAATGAGCTAGGGGGCTATTCAACTCCGATCTAAAAGAGACACACTAACTTAATGTAGAAACACCGTTATTTTGTCTCCTAACTCATTTTCCTAACAAGACAACCTCAATGATAAAACGAACACTGTTTTCCATGCATTTCTTGCTAAAAGAGCTATGATCGTGATTATCTCTGTTGCTGAATGAGCTAGGGGGCTAATTCAACTCCGATCTAAAAGAGACACACTAACTTAATGTAGAAACACCGTTATTTTGTCTCCTAACTCATTTTACTAACAAGACAACCTCAATGATAAGACGCACACTGTTTTCCATGCATTTCTTGCTAAAAGAGCTAAGATCGTGATTATCTCTGTTGCTGAATGAGCTAGGGGGCTAATTCAAATCCGATCTAAAAGAGACACACTAACTTAATGTAGAAACACCGTTATTTTGTCTCCTAACTCATTTTCCTAACAAGACAACCTCAATGATAAGACGCACACTGTTATCCATGCATTTCTTGCTAAAAGAGCTAAGATCGTGATTATCTCTGTTGCTGAATGAGCTAGGAGGCTATTCAACTCTAATCTAAGAGAGACTCACTAACTTCATGTAGGAACACCGTTATTTTGTCTCCTAACTCATTTTCCTAACAAGACAACCTCAATGATAAGACGCACACTGTTTTCCATGCATTTCTTGCTAAAAGAGCTAAGATCGTGATTATCTCTTTTGCTGAATGAGCTAGGGGGCTAATTCAACTCCAATCTAAAAGAGACACACTAACTTAATGTAGAAACACCGGTATTTTGTCTCCTAACTCATTTTCCTAACAAGACAACCTCAATGATAAGACGCACACTGTTTTCCATGCATTTCTTGCTAAAAGAGCTATGATCGTGATTATCTCTGTTGCAGAATGAGCTAGGGGGCTAATTCAACTCCAATCTGAAAGAGACACACTAACTTAATGTAGAAACACCGGTATTTTGTCTCCTAACTCATTTTCCTAACAAGACAACCTCAATGATAAGACGCACACTGTTTTCCATGCATTTCTTGCTAAAAGAGCTAAGATCGTGATTATCTCTGTTGCTGAATGAGCTAGGGGGCTAAATCAACTCCGATCTAAAAGAGACACACTAACTTAATGTAGAAACACCGTTATTTTGTCTCCTAACTCATTTTCCTAACAAGACAACCTCAATGATAAGACGCACACTGTTTTCCATGCATTTCTTGCTAAAAGAGCTAAGATCGTGATTATCTCTGTTGCTGAATGAGCTAGGGGGCTAAATCAACTCCGATCTAAAAGAGACACACTAACTTAATGTAGAAACACCGGTATTTTGTCTCCTAACTCATTTTCCTAACAAGACAACCTCAATGATAAGACGCACACTGTTTTCCATGCATTTCTTGCTAAAAGAGCTAAGATCGTGATTATCTCTGTTGCTGAATGAGCTAGGGGGCTAAATCAACTCCGATCTAAAAGAGACACACTAACTTAATGTAGAAACACCGTTATTTTGTCTCCTAACTCATTTTCCTAACAAGACAACCTCAATGATAAGACGCACACTGTTTTCCATGCATTTCTTGCTAAAAAAGCTAAGATAGTGATTATCTTTATTGCTGAATGAGCCAGGGGGCTATTCAACTCCGATCTAAAAGAGACACACTAGCTTAATGTAGAAACACCGTTATTGTGTCTCCTAACTCATTTTCCTAACAAGACAACCTCAATGATAAGACGAACACTGTTTTCCATGCATTTCTTGCTAAAAGAGCTAAGATCATGATTATCTTTATTGCTGAATGAGCTAGGTGGCTATTCAACTCCGATTTAAAAGAAACACGCTAACTTTATGTAGAAACACCGTTATTTTGTCTTCTAACTCATTTTCCTAACACGACAACCTCAATGATAAGACGCACACTGTTTTCCATGCATTTCTTGCTAAAAGAGCTAAGATCGTGATTATCTCTGTTGCTGAATGAGCTAGGGGGCTATTCAACTCCGATCTAAAAGAGACACACTAACTTAATGTAGAAACACCGTTATTTTGTCTCCTAACTCATTTTCCTAACAAGACAACCTCAATGATAAAACGAACACTGTTTTCCATGCATTTCTTGCTAAAAGAGCTAAGATCGTGATTATCTCTGTTGCTGAATGAGCTAGGTGGCTAATTCAACTCCGATCTAAAAGAGACACACTAACTTAATGTAGAAACACCGTTATTTTGTCTCCTAACTCATTTTACTAACAAGACAACCTCAATGATAAGACGCACACTGTTTTCCATGCATTTCTTGCTAAAAGAGCTAAGATCGTGATTATCTCTGTTGCTGAATGAGCTAGGGGGCTAATTCAAATCCGATCTAAAAGAGACACACTAACTTAATGTAGAAACACCGTTATTTTGTCTCCTAACTCATTTTCCTAACAAGACAACCTCAATGATAAGACGCACACTGTTATCCATGCATTTCTTGCTAAAAGAGCTAAGATCGTGATTATCTCTGTTGCTGAATGAGCTAGGAGGCTATTCAACTCTAATCTAAGAGAGACTCACTAACTTCATGTAGGAACACCGTTATTTTGTCTCCTAACTCATTTTCCTAACAAGACAACCTCAATGATAAGACGCACACTGTTTTCCATGCATTTCTTGCTAAAAGAGCTAAGATCGTGATTATCTCTTTTGCTGAATGAGCTAGGGGGCTAATTCAACTCCAATCTAAAAGAGACACACTAACTTAATGTAGAAACACCGGTATTTTGTCTCCTAACTCATTTTCCTAACAAGACAACCTCAATGATAAGACGCACACTGTTTTCCATGCATTTCTTGCTAAAAGAGCTATGATCGTGATTATCTCTGTTGCAGAATGAGCTAGGGGGCTAATTCAACTCCAATCTGAAAGAGACACACTAACTTAATGTAGAAACACCGGTATTTTGTCTCCTAACTCATTTTCCTAACAAGACAACCTCAATGATAAGACGCACACTGTTTTCCATGCATTTCTTGCTAAAAGAGCTAAGATCGTGATTATCTCTGTTGCTGAATGAGCTAGGGGGCTAAATCAACTCCGATCTAAAAGAGACACACTAACTTAATGTAGAAACACCGTTATTTTGTCTCCTAACTCATTTTCCTAACAAGACAACCTCAATGATAAGACGCACACTGTTTTCCATGCATTTCTTGCTAAAAGAGCTAAGATCGTGATTATCTCTGTTGCTGAATGAGCTAGGGGGCTAAATCAACTCCGATCTAAAAGAGACACACTAACTTAATGTAGAAACACCGGTATTTTGTCTCCTAACTCATTTTCCTAACAAGACAACCTCAATGATAAGACGCACACTGTTTTCCATGCATTTCTTGCTAAAAGAGCTAAGATCGTGATTATCTCTGTTGCTGAATGAGCTAGGGGGCTAAATCAACTCCGATCTAAAAGAGACACACTAACTTAATGTAGAAACACCGTTATTTTGTCTCCTAACTCATTTTCCTAACAAGACAACCTCAATGATAAGACGCACACTGTTTTCCATGCATTTCTTGCTAAAAAAGCTAAGATAGTGATTATCTTTATTGCTGAATGAGCCAGGGGGCTATTCAACTCCGATCTAAAAGAGACACACTAGCTTAATGTAGAAACACCGTTATTGTGTCTCCTAACTCATTTTCCTAACAAGACAACCTCAATGATAAGACAAACACTGTTTTCCATGCATTTCTTGCTAAAAGAGCTAAGATCATGATTATCTTTATTGCTGAATGAGCTAGGTGGCTATTCAACTCCGATTTAAAAGAAACACGCTAACTTTATGTAGAAACACCGTTATTTTGTCTTCTAACTCATTTTCCTAACACGACAACCTCAATGATAAGACGCACACTGTTTTCCATGCATTTCTTGCTAAAAGAGCTAAGATCGTGATTATCTCTGTTGCTGAATGAGCTAGGGGGCTAATTCAACTCCGATCTAAACGAGACACACTAACTTAATGTAGAAACACCGATATTTTGTCTCCTAACTCATTTTCCTAACAAGACAACCTCAATGATAAGACGCACACTGTTTTCCATGCATTTCTTGCTAAAAGAGCTAAGATCGTGATTATCTCTGTTGCTGAATGAGCTAGGGGGCTATTCAACTCCGATCTAAAAGAGACACACTAACTTAATGTAGAAACACCGTTATTTTGTCTCCTAACTCATTTTCCTAACAAGACAACCTCAATGATAAGACGCACACTGTTTTCCATGCATTTCTTGCTAAAAGAGCTAAGATCGTGATTATCTCTTTTGCTGAATGAGCTAGGGGGCTAATTCAACTCCAATCTAAAAGAGACACACTAACTTAATGTAGAAACACCGGTATTTTGTCTCCTAACTCATTTTCCTAACAAGACAACCTCAATGATAAGACGCACACTGTTTTCCATGCATTTCTTGCTAAAAGAGCTATGATCGTGATTATCTCTGTTGCAGAATGAGCTAGGGGGCTAATTCAACTCCAATCTGAAAGAGACACACTAACTTAATGTAGAAACACCGGTATTTTGTCTCCTAACTCATTTTCCTAACAAGACAACCTGAATGATAAGACGCACACTGTTTTCCATGCATTTCTTGCTAAAAGAGCTAAGATCGTGATTATCTCTGTTGCTGAATGAGCTAGGGGGCTAAATCAACTCCGATCTAAAAGAGACACACTAACTTAATGTAGAAACACCGGTATTTTGTCTCCTAACTCATTTTCCTAACAAGACAACCTCAATGATAAGACGCACACTGTTTTCCATGCATTTCTTGCTAAAAGAGCTATGATCGTGATTATCTCTGTTGCAGAATGAGCTAGGGGGCTAATTCAACTCCAATCTGAAAGAGACACACTAACTTAATGTAGAAACACCGGTATTTTGTCTCCTAACTCATTTTCCTAACAAGACAACCTCAATGATAAGACGCACACTGTTTTCCATGCATTTCTTGCTAAAAGAGCTAAGATCGTGATTATCTCTGTTGCTGAATGAGCTAGGGGGCTAAATCAACTCCGATCTAAAAGAGACACACTAACTTAATGTAGAAACACCGTTATTTTGTCTCCTAACTCATTTTCCTAACAAGACAACCTCAATGATAAGACGCACACTGTTTTCCATGCATTTCTTGCTAAAAGAGCTAAGATCGTGATTATCTCTGTTGCTGAATGAGCTAGGGGGCTAAATCAACTCCGATCTAAAAGAGACACACTAACTTAATGTAGAAACACCGGTATTTTGTCTCCTAACTCATTTTCCTAACAAGACAACCTCAATGATAAGACGCACACTGTTTTCCATGCATTTCTTGCTAAAAGAGCTAAGATCGTGATTATCTCTGTTGCTGAATGAGCTAGGGGGCTAAATCAACTCCGATCTAAAAGAGACACACTAACTTAATGTAGAAACACCGTTATTTTGTCTCCTAACTCATTTTCCTAACAAGACAACCTCAATGATAAGACGCACACTGTTTTCCATGCATTTCTTGCTAAAAAAGCTAAGATAGTGATTATCTTTATTGCTGAATGAGCCAGGGGGCTATTCAACTCCGATCTAAAAGAGACACACTAGCTTAATGTAGAAACACCGTTATTGTGTCTCCTAACTCATTTTCCTAACAAGACAACCTCAATGATAAGACGAACACTGTTTTCCATGCATTTCTTGCTAAAAGAGCTAAGATCATGATTATCTTTATTGCTGAATGAGCTAGGTGGCTATTCAACTCCGATTTAAAAGAAACACGCTAACTTTATGTAGAAACACCGTTATTTTGTCTTCTAACTCATTTTCCTAACACGACAACCTCAATGATAAGACGCACACTGTTTTCCATGCATTTCTTGCTAAAAGAGCTAAGATCGTGATTATCTCTGTTGCTGAATGAGCTAGGGGGCTATTCAACTCCGATCTAAAAGAGACACACTAACTTAATGTAGAAACACCGTTATTTTGTCTCCTAACTCATTTTCCTAACAAGACAACCTCAATGATAAAACGAACACTGTTTTCCATGCATTTCTTGCTAAAAGAGCTAAGATCGTGATTATCTCTGTTGCTGAATGAGCTAGGGGGCTAATTCAACTCCGATCTAAAAGAGACACACTAACTTAATGTAGAAACACCGGTATTTTGGCTCCTAACTCATTTTCCTAACAAGACAACCTCAATGATAAGACGCACACTGTTTTCCATGCATTTCTTGCTAAAAGAGCTAAGATCGTGATTATCTCTGTTGCTGAATGAGCTAGGGGGCTAATTCAAATCCGATCTAAAAGAGACACACTAACTTAATGTAGAAACACCGTTATTTTGTCTCCTAACTCATTTTCCTAACAAGACAACCTCAATGATAAGACGCACACTGTTTTCCATGCATTTCTTGCTAAAAGAGCTAAGATCGTGATTATCTCTGTTGCTGAATGAGCTAGGGGGCTAATTCAAATCCGATCTAAAAGAGACACACTAACTTAATGTAGAAACACCGTTATTTTGTCTCCTAACTCATTTTCCTAACAAGACAACCTCAATGATAAGACGCACACTGTTATCCATGCATTTCTTGCTAAAAGAGCTAAGATCGTGATTATCTCTGTTGCTGAATGAGCTAGGAGGCTATTCAACTCTAATCTAAGAGAGACTCACTAACTTCATGTAGGAACACCGTTACTTTGTCTCCTAACTCATTTTCCTAACAAGACAACCTCAATGATAAGACGCACACTGTTTTCCATGCATTTCTTGCTAAAAGAGCTAAGATCGTGATTATCTCTGTTGCTGAATGAGCTAGGGGGCTAATTCAACTCCAATCTAAAAGAGACACACTAACTTAATGTAGAAACACCGGTATTTTGTCTCCTAACTCATTTTCCTAACAAGACAACCTCAATGATAAGAAGCACACTGTTTTCCATGCATTTCTTGCTAAAAGAGCTAAGATCGTGATTATCTCTGTTGCATAATGAGCTAGGGGGCTAATTCAACTCCAATCTGAAAGAGACACTCTAACTTAATGTAGAAACACCGGTATTTTGTCTCCTAACTCATTTTCCTAACAAGACAACCTCAATGATAAGACGCACACTGTTTTCCATGCATTTCTTGCTAAAAGAGCTAAGATCGTGATTATCTCTGTTGCAGAATGAGCTAGGGGGCTATTCAACTCCGATCTAAAAGAGACACACTAACTTAATGTAGAAACACCGGTATTTTGTCTCCTAACTCATTTTCCTAACAAGACAACCTCAATGATAAGACGCACACTGTTTTCCATGCATTTCTTGCTAAAAGAGCTAAGATCGTGATTATCTCTGTTGCTGAATGAGCTAGGGGGCTAATTCAACTCCAATCTAAAAGAGACACACTAACTTAATGTAGAAACACCGGTATTTTGTCTCCTAACTCATTTTCCTAACAAGACAACCTCAATGATAAGACGCACACTGTTTTCCATGCATTTCTTGCTAAAAGAGCTAAGATCGTGATTATCTCTGTTGCAGAATGAGCTAGGGGGCTATTCAACTCCGATCTAAAAGAGACACACTAACTTAATGTAGAAACACCGGTATTTTGTCTCCTAACTCATTTTCCTAACAAGACAACCTCAATGATAAGACGCACACTGTTTTCCATGCATTTCTTGCTAAAAGAGCTAAGATCGTGATTATCTCTGTTGCTGAATGAGCTAGGGGGCTAAATCAACTCCGATCTAAAAGAGACACACTAACTTAATGTAGAAACACCGTTATTTTGTCTCCTAACTCATTTTCCTAACAAGACAACCTCAATGATAAGACGCACACTGTTTTCCATGCATTTCTTGCTAAAAGAGCTAAGATCGTGATTATCTCTGTTGCTGAATGAGCTAGGGGGCTAATTCAAATCCGATCTAAAAGAGACACACTAACTTAATGTAGAAACACCGGTATTTTGTCTCCTAACTCATTTTCCTAACAAGACAACCTCAATGATAAGACGCACACTGTTATCCATGCATTTCTTGCTAAAAGAGCTAAGATCGTGATTATCTCTGTTGCTGAATGAGCTAGGAGGCTATTCAACTCTAATCTAAGAGAGACTCACTAACTTCATGTAGGAACACCGTTACTTTGTCTCCTAACTCATTTTCCTAACAAGACAACCTCAATGATAAGACGCACACTGTTTTCCATGCATTTCTTGCTAAAAGAGCTAAGATCGTGATTATCTCTGTTGCTGAATGAGCTAGGGGGCTAATTCAACTCCAATCTAAAAGAGACACACTAACTTAATGTAGAAACACCGGTATTTTGTCTCCTAACTCATTTTCCTAACAAGACAACCTCAATGATAAGACGCACACTGTTTTCCATGCATTTCTTACTAAAAGAGCTAAGATCGTGATTATCTCTGTTGCAGAATGAGCTAGGGGGCTAATTCAACTCCAATCTGAAAGAGACACACTAACTTAATGTAGAAACACCGGTATTTTGTCTCCTAACTCATTTTCCTAACAAGACAACCTCAATGATAAGACGCACACTGTTTTCCATGCATTTCTTGCTAAAAGAGCTAAGATCGTGATTATCTCTGTTGCAGAATGAGCTAGGGGGCTATTCAACTCCGATCTAAAAGAGACACACTAACTTAATGTAGAAACACCGGTATTTTGTCTCCTAACTCATTTTCCTAACAAGACAACCTCAATGATAAGACGCACACTGTTTTCCATGCATTTCTTGCTAAAAGAGCTAAGATCGTAATTATCTCTGTTGCTGAATGAGCTAGGGGGCTAATTCAACTCCAATCTAAAAGAGACACACTAACTTAATGTAGAAACACCGGTATTTTGTCTCCTAACTCATTTTCCTAACAAGACAACCTCAATGATAAGACGCACACTGTTTTCCATGCATTTCTTGCTAAAAGAGCTAAGATCGTGATTATCTCTGTTGCAGAATGAGCTAGGGGGCTATTCAACTCCGATCTAAAAGAGACACACTAACTTAATGTAGAAACACCGGTATTTTGTCTCCTAACTCATTTTCCTAACAAGACAACCTCAATGATAAGACGCACACTGTTTTCCATGCATTTCTTGCTAAAAGAGCTAAGATCGTGATTATCTCTGTTGCTGAATGAGCTAGGGGGCTAAATCAACTCCGATCTAAAAGAGACACACTAACTTAATGTAGAAACACCGTTATTTTGTCTCCTAACTCATTTTCCTAACAAGACAACCTCAATGATAAGACGCACACTGTTTTCCATGCATTTCTTGCTAAAAGAGCTAAGATCGTGATTATCTCTGTTGCTGAATGAGCTAGGGGGCTAAATCAACTCCGATCTAAAAGAGACACACTAACTTAATGTAGAAACACCGGTATTTTGTCTCCTAACTCATTTTCCTAACAAGACAACCTCAATGATAAGACGCACACTGTTTTCCATGCATTTCTTGCTAAAAGAGCTAAGATCGTGATTATCTCTGTTGCTGAATGAGCTAGGGGGCTAAATCAACTCCGATCTAAAAGAGACACACTAACTTAATGTAGAAACACTGGTATTTTGTCTCCTAACTCATTTTCCTAACAAGACAACCTCAATGATAAGACGCACACTGTTTTCCATGCATTTCTTGCTAAAAGAGCTAAGATAGTGATTATCTTTATTGCTGAATGAGCCAGGGGGCTATTCAACTCCGATCTAAAAGAGACACACTAGCTTAATGTAGAAACACCGTTATTGTGTCTCCTAACTCATTTTCCTAACAAGACAACCTCAATGATAAGACGAACACTGTTTTCCATGCATTTCTTGCTAAAAGAGCTAAGATCATGATTATCTTTATTGCTGAATGAGCTAGTTGGCTATTCAACTCCGATTTAAAAGAAACACGCTAACTTTATGTAGAAACACCGTTATTTTGTCTTCTAACTCATTTTCCTAACACGACAACCTCAATGATAAGACGCACACTGTTTTCCATGCATTTCTTGCTAAAAGAGCTAAGATCGTGATTATCTCTGTTGCTGAATGAGCTAGGGGGCTAATTCAACTCCGATCTAAACGAGACACACTAACTTAATGTAGAAACACCGTTATTTTGTCTCCTAACTCATTTTCCTAACAAGACAACCTCAATGATAAGACGCACACTGTTTTCCATGCATTTCTTGCTAAAAGAGCTAAGATCGTGATTATCTCTGTTGCTGAATGAGCTAGGGGGCTATTCAACTCCGATCTAAAAGAGACACACTAACTTAATGTAGAAACACCGTTATTTTGTCTCCTAACTCATTTTCCTAACAAGACAACCTCAATGATAAGACGCACACTGTTTTCCATGCATTTCTTGCTAAAAGAGCTAAGATCGTGATTATCTCTGTTGCTGAATGAGCTAGGGGGCTATTCAACTCCGATCTAAAAGAGACACACTAACTTAATGTAGAAACACCGTTATTTTGTCTCCTAACTCATTTTCCTAACAAGACAACCTCAATGATAAAACGAACACTGTTTTCCATGCATTTCTTGCTAAAAGAGCTAAGATCGTGATTATCTCTGTTGCTGAATGAGCTAGGGGGCTAATTCAACTCCGATCTAAAAGAGACACACTAACTTAATGTAGAAACACCGTTATTTTGTCTCCTAACTCATTTTCCTAACAAGACAACCTCAATGATAAGATGCACACTGTTTTCCATGCATTTCTTGCTAAAAGAGCTCAAGATCGTGATTATCTTTATTGCTGAATGAGCTAGGTGGCTATTCAACTCCGATCTAAAAGAAACACACTAATTTTATGTAGAAACACCGTTATTTTGTCTCCTAACTCATTTTCCTAAAAAGACAACCTCAATGATAAGACGAACACTGTTTTCCATGCATTTCTTGCTAAAAGAGCTAAGATCGTAATTATCTCTGTTGCAGAATGAGCTAGGAGGCTATTCAACTCCGATCTAAAAGAGACACACTAACTTAATGTAGAAACACCGTTATTTTGTCTCCTAACTCATTTTCCTAACAAGACAACCTCAATGATAAGACGCACACTGTTTTCCATGCATTTCTTGCTAAAAGAGCTAAGATCGTGATTATCTCTGTTGCTGAATGAGCCAGGGGGCTAATTCAACTCCGATCTAAAAGAGACACAGTAACTTAATGTAGAAACACGTTATTTTTTCTCCTAACTCATTTTCCTAACAAGACAACCTCAATGATAAGACGCACACTGTTTTCCATGCATTTCTTGCTAAAAGAGCTAAGATCGTGATTATCTCTGTTGCTGAATGAGCTAGGGGGCTAATTCAACTCCAATCTAAAAGAGACACACTAACTTAATGTAGAAACACCGGTATTTTGTCTCCTAACTCATTTTCCTAACAAGACAACCTCAATGATAAGACGCACACTGTTTTCCATGCATTTCTTGCTAAAAGAGCTAAGATCGTGATTATCTCTGTTGCAGAATGAGCTAGGGGGCTATTCAACTCCGATCTAAAAGAGACACACTAACTTAATGTAGAAACACCGGTATTTTGTCTCCTAACTCATTTTCCTAACAAGACAACCTCAATGATAAAACGAACACTGTTTTCCATGCATTTCTTGCTAAAAGAGCTAAGATCGTGATTATCTCTGTTGCTGAATGAGCTAGGGGGCTAATTAAACTCCGATCTAAAAGAGACACACTAACTTAATGTAGAAACACCGGTATTTTGTCTCCTAACTCATTTTCCTAACAAGACAACCTCAATGATAAGACGCACACTGTTTTCCATGCATTTCTTGCTAAAAGAGCTAAGATCGTGATTATCTCTGTTGCTGAATGAGCTAGGGGGCTAATTCAAATCCGATCTAAAAGAGACACACTAACTTAATGTAGAAACACCGTTATTTTGTCTCCTAACTCATTTTCCTAACAAGACAACCTCAATGATAAGACGCACACTGTTTTCCATGCATTTCTTGCTAAAAGAGCTAAGATCGTGATTATCTCTGTTGCTGAATGAGCTAGGGGGCTAATTACACTCCAATCTAAAAGAGACACACTAACTTAATGTAGAAACACCGTTATTTTGTCTCCTAACTCATTTTCCTAATAAGGCAACCTCAATGATAAGAGGAACACTGTTTTCCATGCATTTCTTGCTAAAAGAGCTAAGATCGTGATTATCTCTGTTGCAGAATGAGCTAGGGGGCTATTCAACTCCGATCTAAAAGAGACACACTAACTTAATGTAGAAACACCGGTATTTTGTCTCCTAACTCATTTTCCTAACAAGACAACCTCAATGATAAGACGCACACTGTTTTCCATGCATTTCTTGCTAAAAGAGCTAAGATCGTTATTATCTCTGTTGCAGAATGAGCTAGGGGGCTATTCAACTCCGATCTAAAAGAGACACACTAACTTAATGTAGAAACACCGTTATTTTGTCTCCTAACTCATTTTCCTAACAAGACAACCTCAATGATAAGACGCACACTGTTTTCCATGCATTTCTTGCTAAAAGAGCTAAGATCGTGATTATCTCTGTTGCAGAATGAGCTAGGGGGCTATTCAACTCCGATCTAAAAGAGACACACTAACTTAATGTAGAAACACCGGTATTTTGTCTCCTAACTCATTTTCCTAACAAGGCAACCTCAATGATAAGACGCACACTGTTTTCCATGCATTTCTGGCTAAAAGAGCTAAGATCGTGATTATCTCTGTTGCTGAATGAGCTAGGGGGCTAAATCAACTCCGATCTAAAAGAGACACACTAACTTAATGTAGAAACACCGGTATTTTGTCTCCTAACTCATTTTCCTAACAAGACAACCTCAATGATAAGACGCACACTGTTTTCCATGCATTTCTGGCTAAAAGAGCTAAGATCGTGATTATCTCTGTTGCTGAATGAGCTAGGGGGCTAAATCAACTCCGATCTAAAAGAGACACACTAACTTAATGTAGAAACACCGTTATTTTGTCTCCTAACTCATTTTCCTAACAAGACAACCTCAATGATAAGACGCACACTGTTTTCCATGCATTTCTTGCTAAAAGAGCTAAGATCGTGATTATCTCTGTTGCTGAATGAGCTAGGGGGCTAAATCAACTCCGATCTAAAAGAGACACACTAACTTAATGTAGAAACACCGGTATTTTGTCTCCTAACTCATTTTCCTAACAAGACAACCTCAATGATAAGACGCACACTGTTTTCCATGCATTTCTTGCTAAAAGAGCTAAGATCGTGATTATCTCTGTTGCTGAATGAGCTAGGGGGCTAAATCAACTCCGATCTAAAAGAGACACACTAACTTAATGTAGAAACACCGTTATTTTGTCTCCTAACTCATTTTCCTAACAAGACAACCTCAATGATAAGACGCACACTGTTTTCCATGCATTTCTTGCTAAAAAAGCTAAGATAGTGATTATCTTTATTGCTGAATGAGCCAGGGGGCTATTCAACTCCGATCTAAAAGAGACACACTAGCTTAATGTAGAAACACCGTTATTGTGTCTCCTAACTCATTTTCCTAACAAGACAACCTCAATGATAAGACAAACACTGTTTTCCATGCATTTCTTGCTAAAAGAGCTAAGATCATGATTATCTTTATTGCTGAATGAGCTAGGTGGCTATTCAACTCCGATTTAAAAGAAACACGCTAACTTTATGTAGAAACACCGTTATTTTGTCTTCTAACTCATTTTCCTAACACGACAACCTCAATGATAAGACGCACACTGTTTTCCATGCATTTCTTGCTAAAAGAGCTAAGATCGTGATTATCTCTGTTGCTGAATGAGCTAGGGGGCTATTCAACTCCGATCTAAAAGAGACACACTAACTTAATGTAGAAACACCGTTATTTTGTCTCCTAACTCATTTTCCTAACAAGACAACCTCAATGATAAGACGCACACTGTTTTCCATGCATTTCTTGCTAAAAGAGCTAAGATCGTGATTATCTCTGTTGCTGAATGAGCTAGGGGGCTATTCAACTCCGATCTAAAAGAGACACACTAACTTAATGTAGAAACACCGGTATTTTGTCTCCTAACTCATTTTCCTAACAAGACAACCTCAATGATAAGACGCACACTGTTTTCCATGCATTTCTTGCTAAAAGAGCTAAGATCGTGATTATCTCTGTTGCTGAATGAGCTAGGGGGCTAATTCAAATCCGATCTAAAAGAGACACACTAACTTAATGTAGAAACACCGTTATTTTGTCTCCTAACTCATTTTCCTAACAAGACAACCTCAATGATAAGACGCACACTGTTTTCCATGCATTTCTTGCTAAAAGAGCTAAGATCGTGATTATCTCTGTTGCTGAATGAGCTAGGAGGCTATTCAACTCTAATCTAAGAGAGACTCACTAACTTCATGTAGGAACACCGTTACTTTGTCTCCTAACTCATTTTCCTAACAAGACAACCTCAATGATAAGACGCACACTGTTTTCCATGCATTTCTTGCTAAAAGAGCTAAGATCGTGATTATCTCTGTTGCTGAATGAGCTAGGGGGCTAATTACACTCCAATCTAAAAGAGACACACTAACTTAATGTAGAAACACCGTTATTTTGTCTCCTAACTCATTTTCCTAATAAGGCAACCTCAATGATAAGAGGAACACTGTTTTCCATGCATTTCTTGCTAAAAGAGCTAAGATCGTGATTATCTCTGTTGCAGAATGAGCTAGGGGGCTATTCAACTCCGATCTAAAAGAGACACACTAACTTAATGTAGAAACACCGGTATTTTGTCTCCTAACTCATTTTCCTAACAAGACAACCTCAATGATAAGACGCACACTGTTTTCCATGCATTTCTTGCTAAAAGAGCTAAGATCGTGATTATCTCTGTTGCAGAATGAGCTAGGGGGCTATTCAACTCCGATCTAAAAGAGACACACTAACTTAATGTAGAAACACCGTTATTTTGTCTCCTAACTCATTTTCCTAACAAGACAACCTCAATGATAAGACGCACACTGTTTTCCATGCATTTCTTGCTAAAAGAGCTAAGATCGTGATTATCTCTGTTGCAGAATGAGATAGGGGGCTATTCAACTCCGATCTAAAAGAGACACACTAACTTAATGTAGAAACACCGGTATTTTGTCTCCTAACTCATTTTCCTAACAAGACAACCTCAATGATAAGACGCACACTGTTTTCCATGCATTTCTGGCTAAAAGAGCTAAGATCGTGATTATCTCTGTTGCTGAATGAGCTAGGGGGCTAAATCAACTCCGATCTAAAAGAGACACACTAACTTAATGTAGAAACACCGTTATTTTGTCTCCTAACTCATTTTCCTAACAAGACAACCTCAATGATAAGACGCACACTGTTTTCCATGCATTTCTTGCTAAAAGAGCTAAGATCGTGATTATCTCTGTTGCTGAATGAGCTAGGGGGCTAAATCAACTCCGATCTAAAAGAGACACACTAACTTAATGTAGAAACACCGGTATTTTGTCTCCTAACTCATTTTCCTAACAAGACAACCTCAATGATAAGACGCACACTGTTTTCCATGCATTTCTTGCTAAAAGAGCTAAGATCGTGATTATCTCTGTTGCTGAATGAGCTAGGGGGCTAAATCAACTCCGATCTAAAAGAGACACACTAACTTAATGTAGAAACACCGTTATTTTGTCTCCTAACTCATTTTCCTAACAAGACAACCTCAATGATAAGACGCACACTGTTTTCCATGCATTTCTTGCTAAAAAAGCTAAGATAGTGATTATCTTTATTGCTGAATGAGCCAGGGGGCTATTCAACTCCGATCTAAAAGAGACACACTAGCTTAATGTAGAAACACCGTTATTGTGTCTCCTAACTCATTTTCCTAACAAGACAACCTCAATGATAAGACGAACACTGTTTTCCATGCATTTCTTGCTAAAAGAGCTAAGATCATGATTATCTTTATTGCTGAATGAGCTAGGTGGCTATTCAACTCTGATTTAAAAGAAACACGCTAACTTTATGTAGAAACACCGTTATTTTGTCTTCTAACTCATTTTCCTAACACGACAACCTCAATGATAAGACGCACACTGTTTTCCATGCATTTCTTGCTAAAAGAGCTAAGATCGTGATTATCTCTGTTGCTGAATGAGCTAGGGGGCTATTCAACTCCGATCTAAAAGAGACACACTAACTTAATGTAGAAACACCGTTATTTTGTCTCCTAACTCATTTTCCTAACAAGACAACCTCAATGATAAGACGCACACTGTTTTCCATGCATTTCTTGCTAAAAGAGCTAAGATCGTGATTATCTCTGTTGCTGAATGAGCTAGGGGGCTATTCAACTCCGATCTAAAAGAGACACACTAACTTAATGTAGAAACACCGTTATTTTGTCTCCTAACTCATTTTCCTAACAAGACAACCTCAATGATAAAACGAACACTGTTTTCCATGCATTTCTTGCTAAAAGAGCTAAGATCGTGATTATCTCTGTTGCTGAATGAGCTAGGGGGCTAATTCAACTCCGATCTAAAAGAGACACACTAACTTAATGTAGAAACACCGGTATTTTGTCTCCTAACTCATTTTCCTAACAAGACAACCTCAATGATAAGACGCACACTGTTTTCCATGCATTTCTTGCTAAAAGGGCTAAGATCGTGATTATCTCTGTTGCTGAATGAGCTAGGGGGCTAATTCAAATCCGATCTAAAAGAGACACACTAACTTAATGTAGAAACACCGTTATTTTGTCTCCTAACTCATTTTCCTAACAAGACAACCTCAATGATAAGACGCACACTGTTTTCCATGCATTTCTTGCTAAAAGAGCTAAGATCGTGATTATCTCTGTTGCTGAATGAGCTAGGAGGCTATTCAACTCTAATCTAAGAGAGACTCACTAACTTCATGTAGGAACACCGTTACTTTGTCTCCTAACTCATTTTCCTAACAAGACAACCTCAATGATAAGACGCACACTGTTTTCCATGCATTTCTTGCTAAAAGAGCTAAGATCGTGATTATCTCTGTTGCTGAATGAGCTAGGGGGCTAATTACACTCCAATCTAAAAGAGACACACTAACTTAATGTAGAAACACCGTTATTTTGTCTCCTAACTCATTTTCCTAATAAGGCAACCTCAATGATAAGAGGAACACTGTTTTCCATGCATTTCTTGCTAAAAGAGCTAAGATCGTGATTATCTCTGTTGCAGAATGAGCTAGGGGGCTATTCAACTCCGATCTAAAAGAGACACACTAACTTAATGTAGAAACACCGGTATTTTGTCTCCTAACTCATTTTCCTAACAAGACAACCTCAATGATAAGACGCACACTGTTTTCCATGCATTTCTTGCTAAAAGAGCTAAGATCGTGATTATCTCTGTTGCAGAATGAGCTAGGGGGCTATTCAACTCCGATCTAAAAGAGACACACTAACTTAATGTAGAAACACCGTTATTTTGTCTCCTAACTCATTTTCCTAACAAGACAACCTCAATGATAAGACGCACACTGTTTTCCATGCATTACTTGCTAAAAGAGCTAAGATCGTGATTATCTCTGTTGCTGAATGAGCTAGGGGGCTATTCAACTCCGATCTAAAAGAGACACACTAACTTAATGTAGAAACACCGTTATTTTGTCTCCTAACTCATTTTCCTAACAAGACAACCTCAATGATAAGACGAACACTGTTTTCCATGCATTTCTTGCTAAAAGAGCTAAGATCGTGATTATCTCTGTTGCTGAATGAGCTAGGGGGCTAATTCAACTCCGATCTAAAAGAGACACACTAACTTAATGTAGAAACACCGTTATTTTGTCTCCTAACTCATTTTCCTAACAAGACAACCTCAATGATAAGACGCACACTGTTTTCCATGCATTTCTTGCTAAAAGAGCTAAGATCGTGATTATCTCTGTTGCTGAATGAGCTAGGGGGCTAATTCAAATCCGATCTAAAAGAGACACACTAACTTAATGTAGAAACACCGTTATTTTGTCTCCTAACTCATTTTCCTAACAAGACAACCTCAATGATAAGACGCACACTGTTATCCATGCATTTCTTGCTAAAAGAGCTAAGATCGTGATTATCTCTGTTGCTGAATGAGCTAGGAGGCTATTCAACTCTAATCTAAGAGAGACTCACTAACTTCATGTAGGAACACCGTTACTTTGTCTCCTAACTCATTTTCCTAACAAGACAACCTCAATGATAAGACGCACACTGTTTTCCATGCATTTCTTGCTAAAAGAGCTAAGATCGTGATTATCTCTGTTGCTGAATGAGCTAGGGGGCTAATTCAACTCCAATCTAAAAGAGACACACTAACTTAATGTAGAAACACCGGTATTTTGTCTCCTAACTCATTTTCCTAACAAGACAACCTCAATGATAAGACGCACACTGTTTTCCATGCATTTCTTGCTAAAAGAGCTAAGATCGTGATTATCTCTGTTGCAGAATGAGCTAGGGGGCTAATTCAACTCCAATCTGAAAGAGACACACTAACTTAATGTAGAAACACCGGTATTTTGTCTCCTAACTCATTTTCCTAACAAGACAACCTCAATGATAAGACGCACACTGTTTTCCATGCATTTCTTGCTAAAAGAGCTAAGATCGTGATTATCTCTGTTGCAGAATGAGCTAGGGGGCTATTCAACTCCGATCTAAAAGAGACACACTAACTTAATGTAGAAACACCGGTATTTTGTCTCCTAACTCATTTTCCTAACAAGACAACCTCAATGATAAGACGCACACTGTTTTCCATGCATTTCTTGCTAAAAGAGCTAAGATCGTTATTATCTCTGTTGCTGAATGAGCTAGGAGGCTATTCAACTCTAATCTAAGAGAGACTCACTAACTTCATGTAGGAACACCGTTACTTTGTCTCCTAACTCATTTTCCTAACAAGACAACCTCAATGATAAGACGCACACTGTTTCCCATGCATTTCTTGCTAAAAGAGCTAAGATCGTGATTATCTCTGTTGCTGAATGAGCTAGGGGGCTAATTCAACTCCAATCTGAAAGAGACACACTAACTTAATGTAGAAACACCGGTATTTTGTCTCCTAACTCATTTTCCTAACAAGACAACCTCAATGATAAGACGCACACTGTTTTCCATGCATTTCTTGCTAAAAGAGCTAAGATCGTGATTATCTCTGTTGCAGAATGAGCTAGGGGGCTATTCAACTCCGATCTAAAAGAGACACACTAACTTAATGTAGAAACACCGGTATTTTGTCTCCTAACTCATTTTCCTAACAAGACAACCTCAATGATAAGACGCACACTGTTTTCCATGCATTTCTTGCTAAAAGAGCTAAGATCGTGATTATCTCTGTTGCTGAATGAGCTAGGGGGCTAAATCAACTCCGATCTAAAAGAGACACACTAACTTAATGTAGAAACACCGTTATTTTGTCTCCTAACTCATTTTCCTAACAAGACAACCTCAATGATAAGACGCACACTGTTTTCCATGCATTTCTTGCTAAAAGAGCTAAGATCGTGATTATCTCTGTTGCTGAATGAGCTAGGGGGCTAAATCAACTCCGATCTAAAAGAGACACACTAACTTAATGTAGAAACACCGGTATTTTGTCTCCTAACTCATTTTCCTAACAAGACAACCTCAATGATAAGACGCACACTGTTTTCCATGCATTTCTTGCTAAAAGAGCTAAGATCGTGATTATCTCTGTTGCAGAATGAGCTAGGGGGCTAATTCAACTCCAATCTGAAAGAGACACACTAACTTAATGTAGAAACACCGGTATTTTGTCTCCTAACTCATTTTCCTAACAAGACAACCTCAATGATAAGACGCACACTGTTTTCCATGCATTACTTGCTAAAAGAGCTAAGATCGTGATTATCTCTGTTGCTGAATGAGCTAGGGGGCTATTCAACTCCGATCTAAAAGAGACACACTAACTTAATGTAGAAACACCGTTATTTTGTCTCCTAACTCATTTTCCTAACAAGACAACCTCAATGATAAGACGAACACTGTTTTCCATGCATTTCTTGCTAAAAGAGCTAAGATCGTGATTATCTCTGTTGCTGAATGAGCTAGGGGGCTAATTCAACTCCGATCTAAAAGAGACACACTAACTTAATGTAGAAACACCGTTATTTTGTCTCCTAACTCATTTTCCTAACAAGACAACCTCAATGATAAGACGAACACTGTTTTCCATGCATTTCTTGCTAAAAGAGCTAAGATCGTGATTATCTCTGTTGCTGAATGAGCTAGGGGGCTAATTCAACTCCGATCTAAAAGAGACACACTAACTTAATGTAGAAACACCGTTATTTTGTCTCCTAACTCATTTTCCTAACAAGACAACCTCAATGATAAGACGCACACTGTTTTCCATGCATTTCTTGCTAAAAGAGCTAAGATCGTGATTATCTCTGTTGCTGAATGAGCTAGGGGGCTAATTCAAATCCGATCTAAAAGAGACACACTAACTTAATGTAGAAACACCGTTATTTTGTCTCCTAACTCATTTTCCTAACAAGACAACCTCAATGATAAGACGCACACTGTTTTCCATGCATTTCTTGCTAAAAGAGCTAAGATCGTGATTATCTCTGTTGCTAAATGAGCTAGGGGGCTATTCAACTCCGATCTAAAAGAGACACACTAACTTAATGTAGAAACACCGTTATTTTGTCTCCTAACTCATTTTCCTAACAAGACAACCTCAATGATAAGACGCACACTGTTTTCCATGCATTACTTGCTAAAAGAGCTAAGATCGTGATTATCTCTGTTGCTGAATGAGCTAGGGGGCTATTCAACTCCGATCTAAAAGAGACACACTAACTTAATGTAGAAACACCGGTATTTTGTCTCCTAACTCATTTTCCTAACAAGACAACCTCAATGATAAAACGAACACTGTTTTCCATGCATTTCTTGCTAAAAGAGCTAAGATCGTGATTATCTCTGTTGCAGAATGAGCTAGGGGGCTAATTAAACTCCGATCTAAAAGAGACACACTAACTTAATGTAGAAACACCGGTATTTTGTCTCCTAACTCATTTTCCTAACAAGACAACCTCAATGATAAGACGCACACTGTTTTCCATGCATTTCTTGCTAAAAGAGCTAAGATCGTGATTATCTCTGTTGCTGAATGAGCTAGGGGGCTAAATCAACTCCGATCTAAAAGAGACACACTAACTTAATGTAGAAACACCGTTATTTTGTCTCCTAACTCATTTTCCTAACAAGACAACCTCAATGATAAGACGCACACTGTTTTCCATGCATTTCTTGCTAAAAGAGCTAAGATCGTGATTATCTCTGTTGCTGAATGAGCTAGGGGGCTAAATCAACTCCGATCTAAAAGAGACACACTAACTTAATGTAGAAACACCGGTATTTTGACTCCTAACTCATTTTCCTAACAAGACAACCTCAATGATAAGACGCACACTGTTTTCCATGCATTTCTTGCTAAAAGAGCTAAGATCGTGATTATCTCTGTTGCAGAATGAGCTAGGGGGCTAATTCAACTCCAATCTGAAAGAGACACACTAACTTAATGTAGAAACACCGGTATTTTGTCTCCTAACTCATTTTCCTAACAAGACAACCTCAATGATAAGACGCACACTGTTTTCCATGCATTACTTGCTAAAAGAGCTAAGATCGTGATTATCTCTGTTGCTGAATGAGCTAGGGGGCTATTAAACTCCGATCTAAAAGAGACACACTAACTTAATGTAGAAACACCGTTATTTTGTCTCCTAACTCATTTTCCTAACAAGACAACCTCAATGATAAGACGAACACTGTTTTCCATGCATTTCTTGCTAAAAGAGCTAAGATCGTGATTATCTCTGTTGCTGAATGAGCTAGGGGGCTAATTCAACTCCGATCTAAAAGAGACACACTAACTTAATGTAGAAACACCGTTATTTTGTCTCCTAACTCATTTTCCTAACAAGACAACCTCAATGATAAGACGCACACTGTTTTCCATGCATTTCTTGCTAAAAGAGCTAAGATCGTGATTATCTCTGTTGCTGAATGAGCTAGGGGGCTAATTCAAATCCGATCTAAAAGAGACACACTAACTTAATGTAGAAACACCGTTATTTTGTCTCCTAACTCATTTTCCTAACAAGACAACCTCAATGATAAGACGCACACTGTTTTCCATGCATTTCTTGCTAAAAGAGCTAAGATCGTGATTATCTCTGTTGCTGAATGAGCTAGGGGGCTATTCAACTCCGATCTAAAAGAGACACACTAACTTAATGTAGAAACACCGTTATTTTGTCTCCTAACTCATTTTCCTAACAAGACAACCTCAATGATAAGACGCACACTGTTTTCCATGCATTACTTGCTAAAAGAGCTAAGATCGTGATTATCTCTGTTGCTGAATGAGCTAGGGGGCTATTCAACTCCGATCTAAAAGAGACACACTAACTTAATGTAGAAACACCGGTATTTTGTCTCCTAACTCATTTTCCTAACAAGACAACCTCAATGATAAGACGCACACTGTTTTCCATGCATTACTTGCTAAAAGAGCTAAGATCGTGATTATCTCTGTTGCTGAATGAGCTAGGGGGCTATTCAACTCCGATCTAAAAGAGACACACTAACTTAATGTAGAAACACCGTTATTTTGTCTCCTAACTCATTTTCCTAACAAGACAACCTCAATGATAAGACGAACACTGTTTTCCATGCATTTCTTGCTAAAAGAGCTAAGATCGTGATTATCTCTGTTGCTGAATGAGCTAGGGGGCTAATTCAACTCCGATCTAAAAGAGACACACTAACTTAATGTAGAAACACCGTTATTTTGTCTCCTAACTCATTTTCCTAACAAGACAACCTCAATGATAAGACGCACACTGTTTTCCATGCATTTCTTGCTAAAAGAGCTAAGATCGTGATTATCTCTGTTGCTGAATGAGCTAGGGGGCTAATTCAAATCCGATCTAAAAGAGACACACTAACTTAATGTAGAAACACCGTTATTTTGTCTCCTAACTCATTTTCCTAACAAGACAACCTCAATGATAAGACGCACACTGTTATCCATGCATTTCTTGCTAAAAGAGCTAAGATCGTGATTATCTCTGTTGCTGAATGAGCTAGGAGGCTATTCAACTCTAATCTAAGAGAGACTCACTAACTTCATGTAGGAACACCGTTACTTTGTCTCCTAACTCATTTTCCTAACAAGACAACCTCAATGATAAGACGCACACTGTTTTCCATGCATTTCTTGCTAAAAGAGCTAAGATCGTGATTATCTCTGTTGCTGAATGAGCTAGGGGGCTAATTCAACTCCAATCTAAAAGAGACACACTAACTTAATGTAGAAACACCGGTATTTTGTCTCCTAACTCATTTTCCTAACAAGACAACCTCAATGATAAGACGCACACTGTTTTCCATGCATTTCTTGCTAAAAGAGCTAAGATCGTGATTATCTCTATTGCAGAATGAGCTAGGGGGCTAATTCAACTCCAATCTGAAAGAGACACACTAACTTAATGTAGAAACACCGGTATTTTGTCTCCTAACTCATTTTCCTAACAAGACAACCTCAATGATAAGACGCACACTGTTTTCCATGCATTTCTTGCTAAAAGAGCTAAGATCGTGATTATCTCTGTTGCAGAATGAGCTAGGGGGCTATTCAACTCCGATCTAAAAGAGACACACTAACTTAATGTAGAAACACCGGTATTTTGTCTCCTAACTCATTTTCCTAACAAGACAACCTCAATGATAAGACGCACACTGTTTTCCATGCATTTCTTGCTAAAAGAGCTAAGATCGTGATTATCTCTGTTGCTGAATGAGCTAGGAGGCTATTCAACTCTAATCTAAGAGAGACTCACTAACTTCATGTAGGAACACCGTTACTTTGTCTCCTAACTCATTTTCCTAACAAGACAACCTCAATGATAAGACGCACACTGTTTTCCATGCATTTCTTGCTATAAGAGCTAAGATCGTGATTATCTCTGTTGCTGAATGAGCTAGGGGGCTAATTCAACTCCAATCTAAAAGAGACACACTAACTTAATGTAGAAACACCGGTATTTTGTCTCCTAACTCATTTTCCTAACAAGACAACCTCAATGATAAGACGCACACTGTTTTCCATGCATTTCTTGCTAAAAGAGCTAAGATCGTGATTATCTCTGTTGCAGAATGAGCTAGGGGGCTATTCAACTCCGATCTAAAAGAGACACACTAACTTAATGTAGAAACACCGGTATTTTGTCTCCTAACTCATTTTCCTAACAAGACAACCTCAATGATAAGACGAACACTGTTTTCCATGCATTTCTTGCTAAAAGAGCTAAGATCGTGATTATCTCTGTTGCTGAATGAGCTAGGGGGCTAATTCAACTCCGATCTAAAAGAGACACACTAACTTAATGTAGAAACACCGTTATTTTGTCTCCTAACTCATTTTCCTAACAAGACAACCTCAATGATAAGACGCACACTGTTTTCCATGCATTTCTTGCTAAAAGAGCTAAGATCGTGATTATCTCTGTTGCTGAATGAGCTAGGGGGCTAATTCAAATCCGATCTAAAAGAGACACACTAACTTAATGTAGAAACACCGTTATTTTGTCTCCTAACTCATTTTCCTAACAAGACAACCTCAATGATAAGACGCACACTGTTATCCATGCATTTCTTGCTAAAAGAGCTAAGATCGTGATTATCTCTGTTGCTGAATGAGCTAGGAGGCTATTCAACTCTAATCTAAGAGAGACTCACTAACTTCATGTAGGAACACCGTTACTTTGTCTCCTAACTCATTTTCCTAACAAGACAACCTCAATGATAAGACGCACACTGTTTTCCATGCATTTCTTGCTAAAAGAGCTAAGATCGTGATTATCTCTGTTGCTGAATGAGCTAGGGGGCTAATTCAACTCCAATCTAAAAGAGACACACTAACTTAATGTAGAAACACCGGTATTTTGTCTCCTAACTCATTTTCCTAACAAGACAACCTCAATGATAAGACGCACACTGTTTTCCATGCATTTCTTGCTAAAAGAGCTAAGATCGTGATTATCTCTGTTGCAGAATGAGCTAGGGGGCTAATTCAACTCCAATCTGAAAGAGACACACTAACTTAATGTAGAAACACCGGTATTTTGTCTCCTAACTCATTTTCCTAACAAGACAACCTCAATGATAAGACGCACACTGTTTTCCATGCATTTCTTGCTAAAAGAGCTAAGATCGTGATTATCTCTGTTGCAGAATGAGCTAGGGGGCTATTCAACTCCGATCTAAAAGAGACACACTAACTTAATGTAGAAACACCGGTATTTTGTCTCCTAACTCATTTTCCTAACAAGACAACCTCAATGATAAGACGCACACTGTTTTCCATGCATTTCTTGCTAAAAGAGCTAAGATCGTTATTATCTCTGTTGCTGAATGAGCTAGGAGGCTATTCAACTCTAATCTAAGAGAGACTCACTAACTTCATGTAGGAACACCGTTACTTTGTCTCCTAACTCATTTTCCTAACAAGACAACCTCAATGATAAGACGCACACTGTTTCCCATGCATTTCTTGCTAAAAGAGCTAAGATCGTGATTATCTCTGTTGCTGAATGAGCTAGGGGGCTAATTCAACTCCAATCTAAAAGAGACACACTAACTTAATGTAGAAACACCGGTATTTTGTCTCCTAACTCATTTTCCTAACAAGACAACCTCAATGATAAGACGCACACTGTTTTCCATGCATTTCTTGCTAAAAGAGCTAAGATCGTGATTATCTCTGTTGCAGAATGAGCTAGGGGGCTAATTCAACTCCAATCTGAAAGAGACACACTAACTTAATGTAGAAACACCGGTATTTTGTCTCCTAACTCATTTTCCTAACAAGACAACCTCAATGATAAGACGCACACTGTTTTCCATGCATTTCTTGCTAAAAGAGCTAAGATCGTGATTATCTCTGTTGCAGAATGAGCTAGGGGGCTATTCAACTCCGATCTAAAAGAGACACACTAACTTAATGTAGAAACACCGGTATTTTGTCTCCTAACTCATTTTCCTAACAAGACAACCTCAATGATAAGACGCACACTGTTTTCCATGCATTTCTTGCTAAAAGAGCTAAGATCGTGATTATCTCTGTTGCTGAATGAGCTAGGGGGCTAAATCAACTCCGATCTAAAAGAGACACACTAACTTAATGTAGAAACACCGTTATTTTGTCTCCTAACTCATTTTCCTAACAAGACAACCTCAATGATAAGACGCACACTGTTTTCCATGCATTTCTTGCTAAAAGAGCTAAGATCGTGATTATCTCTGTTGCTGAATGAGCTAGGGGGCTAAATCAACTCCGATCTAAAAGAGACACACTAACTTAATGTAGAAACACCGGTATTTTGTCTCCTAACTCATTTTCCTAACAAGACAACCTCAATGATAAGACGCACACTGTTTTCCATGCATTTCTTGCTAAAAGAGCTAAGATCGTGATTATCTCTGTTGCAGAATGAGCTAGGGGGCTAATTCAACTCCAATCTGAAAGAGACACACTAACTTAATGTAGAAACACCGGTATTTTGTCTCCTAACTCATTTTCCTAACAAGACAACCTCAATGATAAGACGCACACTGTTTTCCATGCATTACTTGCTAAAAGAGCTAAGATCGTGATTATCTCTGTTGCTGAATGAGCTAGGGGGCTATTCAACTCCGATCTAAAAGAGACACACTAACTTAATGTAGAAACACCGTTATTTTGTCTCCTAACTCATTTTCCTAACAAGACAACCTCAATGATAAGACGAACACTGTTTTCCATGCATTTCTTGCTAAAAGAGCTAAGATCGTGATTATCTCTGTTGCTGAATGAGCTAGGGGGCTAATTCAACTCCGATCTAAAAGAGACACACTAACTTAATGTAGAAACACCGTTATTTTGTCTCCTAACTCATTTTCCTAACAAGACAACCTCAATGATAAGACGAACACTGTTTTCCATGCATTTCTTGCTAAAAGAGCTAAGATCGTGATTATCTCTGTTGCTGAATGAGCTAGGGGGCTAATTCAACTCCGATCTAAAAGAGACACACTAACTTAATGTAGAAACACCGTTATTTTGTCTCCTAACTCATTTTCCTAACAAGACAACCTCAATGATAAGACGCACACTGTTTTCCATGCATTTCTTGCTAAAAGAGCTAAGATCGTGATTATCTCTGTTGCTGAATGAGCTAGGGGGCTAATTCAAATCCGATCTAAAAGAGACACACTAACTTAATGTAGAAACACCGTTATTTTGTCTCCTAACTCATTTTCCTAACAAGACAACCTCAATGATAAGACGCACACTGTTTTCCATGCATTTCTTGCTAAAAGAGCTAAGATCGTGATTATCTCTGTTGCTGAATGAGCTAGGGGGCTATTCAACTCCGATCTAAAAGAGACACACTAACTTAATGTAGAAACACCGTTATTTTGTCTCCTAACTCATTTTCCTAACAAGACAACCTCAATGATAAGACGCACACTGTTTTCCATGCATTACTTGCTAAAAGAGCTAAGATCGTGATTATCTCTGTTGCTGAATGAGCTAGGGGGCTATTCAACTCCGATCTAAAAGAGACACACTAACTTAATGTAGAAACACCGGTACTTTGTCTCCTAACTCATTTTCCTAACAAGACAACCTCAATGATAAAACGAACACTGTTTTCCATGCATTTCTTGCTAAAAGAGCTAAGATCGTGATTATCTCTGTTGCAGAATGAGCTAGGGGGCTAATTAAACTCCGATCTAAAAGAGACACACTAACTTAATGTAGAAACACCGGTATTTTGTCTCCTAACTCATTTTCCTAACAAGACAACCTCAATGATAAGACGCACACTGTTTTCCATGCATTTCTTGCTAAAAGAGCTAAGATCGTGATTATCTCTGTTGCTGAATGAGCTAGGGGGCTAAATCAACTCCGATCTAAAAGAGACACACTAACTTAATGTAGAAACACCGTTATTTTGTCTCCTAACTCATTTTCCTAACAAGACAACCTCAATGATAAAACGAACACTGTTTTCCATGCATTTCTTGCTAAAAGAGCTAAGATCGTGATTATCTCTGTTGCAGAATGAGCTAGGGGGCTAATTAAACTCCGATCTAAAAGAGACACACTAACTTAATGTAGAAACACCGGTATTTTGTCTCCTAACTCATTTTCCTAACAAGACAACCTCAATGATAAGACGCACACTGTTTTCCATGCATTTCTTGCTAAAAGAGCTAAGATCGTGATTATCTCTGTTGCTGAATGAGCTAGGGGGCTAAATCAACTCCGATCTAAAAGAGACACACTAACTTAATGTAGAAACACCGTTATTTTGTCTCCTAACTCATTTTCCTAACAAGACAACCTCAATGATAAGACGCACACTGTTTTCCATGCATTTCTTGCTAAAAGAGCTAAGATCGTGATTATCTCTGTTGCTGAATGAGCTAGGAGGCTATTCAACTCTAATCTAAGAGAGACTCACTAACTTCATGTAGGAACACCGTTACTTTGTCTCCTAACTCATTTTCCTAACAAGACAACCTCAATGATAAGACGCACACTGTTTTCCATGCATTTCTTGCTATAAGAGCTAAGATCGTGATTATCTCTGTTGCTGAATGAGCTAGGGGGCTAATTCAACTCCAATCTAAAAGAGACACACTAACTTAATGTAGAAACACCGGTATTTTGTCTCCTAACTCATTTTCCTAACAAGACAACCTCAATGATAAGACGCACACTGTTTTCCATGCATTTCTTGCTAAAAGAGCTAAGATCGTGATTATCTCTGTTGCAGAATGAGCTAGGGGGCTATTCAACTCCGATCTAAAAGAGACACACTAACTTAATGTAGAAACACCGGTATTTTGTCTCCTAACTCATTTTCCTAACAAGACAACCTCAATGATAAGACGAACACTGTTTTCCATGCATTTCTTGCTAAAAGAGCTAAGATCGTGATTATCTCTGTTGCTGAATGAGCTAGGGGGCTAATTCAACTCCGATCTAAAAGAGACACACTAACTTAATGTAGAAACACCGTTATTTTGTCTCCTAACTCATTTTCCTAACAAGACAACCTCAATGATAAGACGCACACTGTTTTCCATGCATTTCTTGCTAAAAGAGCTAAGATCGTGATTATCTCTGTTGCTGAATGAGCTAGGGGGCTAATTCAAATCCGATCTAAAAGAGACACACTAACTTAATGTAGAAACACCGTTATTTTGTCTCCTAACTCATTTTCCTAACAAGACAACCTCAATGATAAGACGCACACTGTTATCCATGCATTTCTTGCTAAAAGAGCTAAGATCGTGATTATCTCTGTTGCTGAATGAGCTAGGAGGCTATTCAACTCTAATCTAAGAGAGACTCACTAACTTCATGTAGGAACACCGTTACTTTGTCTCCTAACTCATTTTCCTAACAAGACAACCTCAATGATAAGACGCACACTGTTTTCCATGCATTTCTTGCTAAAAGAGCTAAGATCGTGATTATCTCTGTTGCTGAATGAGCTAGGGGGCTAATTCAACTCCAATCTAAAAGAGACACACTAACTTAATGTAGAAACACCGGTATTTTGTCTCCTAACTCATTTTCCTAACAAGACAACCTCAATGATAAGACGCACACTGTTTTCCATGCATTTCTTGCTAAAAGAGCTAAGATCGTGATTATCTCTGTTGCAGAATGAGCTAGGGGGCTAATTCAACTCCAATCTGAAAGAGACACACTAACTTAATGTAGAAACACCGGTATTTTGTCTCCTAACTCATTTTCCTAACAAGACAACCTCAATGATAAGACGCACACTGTTTTCCATGCATTTCTTGCTAAAAGAGCTAAGATCGTGATTATCTCTGTTGCAGAATGAGCTAGGGGGCTATTCAACTCCGATCTAAAAGAGACACACTAACTTAATGTAGAAACACCGGTATTTTGTCTCCTAACTCATTTTCCTAACAAGACAACCTCAATGATAAGACGCACACTGTTTTCCATGCATTTCTTGCTAAAAGAGCTAAGATCGTTATTATCTCTGTTGCTGAATGAGCTAGGAGGCTATTCAACTCTAATCTAAGAGAGACTCACTAACTTCATGTAGGAACACCGTTACTTTGTCTCCTAACTCATTTTCCTAACAAGACAACCTCAATGATAAGACGCACACTGTTTCCCATGCATTTCTTGCTAAAAGAGCTAAGATCGTGATTATCTCTGTTGCTGAATGAGCTAGGGGGCTAATTCAACTCCAATCTAAAAGAGACACACTAACTTAATGTAGAAACACCGGTATTTTGTCTCCTAACTCATTTTCCTAACAAGACAACCTCAATGATAAGACGCACACTGTTTTCCATGCATTTCTTGCTAAAAGAGCTAAGATCGTGATTATCTCTGTTGCAGAATGAGCTAGGGGGCTAATTCAACTCCAATCTGAAAGAGACACACTAACTTAATGTAGAAACACCGGTATTTTGTCTCCTAACTCATTTTCCTAACAAGACAACCTCAATGATAAGACGCACACTGTTTTCCATGCATTTCTTGCTAAAAGAGCTAAGATCGTGATTATCTCTGTTGCAGAATGAGCTAGGGGGCTATTCAACTCCGATCTAAAAGAGACACACTAACTTAATGTAGAAACACCGGTATTTTGTCTCCTAACTCATTTTCCTAACAAGACAACCTCAATGATAAGACGCACACTGTTTTCCATGCATTTCTTGCTAAAAGAGCTAAGATCGTGATTATCTCTGTTGCTGAATGAGCTAGGGGGCTAAATCAACTCCGATCTAAAAGAGACACACTAACTTAATGTAGAAACACCGTTATTTTGTCTCCTAACTCATTTTCCTAACAAGACAACCTCAATGATAAGACGCACACTGTTTTCCATGCATTTCTTGCTAAAAGAGCTAAGATCGTGATTATCTCTGTTGCTGAATGAGCTAGGGGGCTAAATCAACTCCGATCTAAAAGAGACACACTAACTTAATGTAGAAACACCGGTATTTTGTCTCCTAACTCATTTTCCTAACAAGACAACCTCAATGATAAGACGCACACTGTTTTCCATGCATTTCTTGCTAAAAGAGCTAAGATCGTGATTATCTCTGTTGCAGAATGAGCTAGGGGGCTAATTCAACTCCAATCTGAAAGAGACACACTAACTTAATGTAGAAACACCGGTATTTTGTCTCCTAACTCATTTTCCTAACAAGACAACCTCAATGATAAGACGCACACTGTTTTCCATGCATTACTTGCTAAAAGAGCTAAGATCGTGATTATCTCTGTTGCTGAATGAGCTAGGGGGCTATTCAACTCCGATCTAAAAGAGACACACTAACTTAATGTAGAAACACCGTTATTTTGTCTCCTAACTCATTTTCCTAACAAGACAACCTCAATGATAAGACGAACACTGTTTTCCATGCATTTCTTGCTAAAAGAGCTAAGATCGTGATTATCTCTGTTGCTGAATGAGCTAGGGGGCTAATTCAACTCCGATCTAAAAGAGACACACTAACTTAATGTAGAAACACCGTTATTTTGTCTCCTAACTCATTTTCCTAACAAGACAACCTCAATGATAAGACGAACACTGTTTTCCATGCATTTCTTGCTAAAAGAGCTAAGATCGTGATTATCTCTGTTGCTGAATGAGCTAGGGGGCTAATTCAACTCCGATCTAAAAGAGACACACTAACTTAATGTAGAAACACCGTTATTTTGTCTCCTAACTCATTTTCCTAACAAGACAACCTCAATGATAAGACGCACACTGTTTTCCATGCATTTCTTGCTAAAAGAGCTAAGATCGTGATTATCTCTGTTGCTGAATGAGCTAGGGGGCTAATTCAAATCCGATCTAAAAGAGACACACTAACTTAATGTAGAAACACCGTTATTTTGTCTCCTAACTCATTTTCCTAACAAGACAACCTCAATGATAAGACGCACACTGTTTTCCATGCATTTCTTGCTAAAAGAGCTAAGATCGTGATTATCTCTGTTGCTGAATGAGCTAGGGGGCTATTCAACTCCGATCTAAAAGAGACACACTAACTTAATGTAGAAACACCGTTATTTTGTCTCCTAACTCATTTTCCTAACAAGACAACCTCAATGATAAGACGCACACTGTTTTCCATGCATTACTTGCTAAAAGAGCTAAGATCGTGATTATCTCTGTTGCTGAATGAGCTAGGGGGCTATTCAACTCCGATCTAAAAGAGACACACTAACTTAATGTAGAAACACCGGTACTTTGTCTCCTAACTCATTTTCCTAACAAGACAACCTCAATGATAAAACGAACACTGTTTTCCATGCATTTCTTGCTAAAAGAGCTAAGATCGTGATTATCTCTGTTGCAGAATGAGCTAGGGGGCTAATTAAACTCCGATCTAAAAGAGACACACTAACTTAATGTAGAAACACCGGTATTTTGTCTCCTAACTCATTTTCCTAACAAGACAACCTCAATGATAAGACGCACACTGTTTTCCATGCATTTCTTGCTAAAAGAGCTAAGATCGTGATTATCTCTGTTGCTGAATGAGCTAGGGGGCTAAATCAACTCCGATCTAAAAGAGACACACTAACTTAATGTAGAAACACCGTTATTTTGTCTCCTAACTCATTTTCCTAACAAGACAACCTCAATGATAAGACGCACACTGTTTTCCATGCATTTCTTGCTAAAAGAGCTAAGATCGTGATTATCTCTGTTGCTGAATGAGCTAGGGGGCTAAATCAACTCCGATCTAAAAGAGACACACTAACTTAATGTAGAAACACCGGTATTTTGACTCCTAACTCATTTTCCTAACAAGACAACCTCAATGATAAGACGCACACTGTTTTCCATGCATTTCTTGCTAAAAGAGCTAAGATCGTGATTATCTCTGTTGCAGAATGAGCTAGGGGGCTAATTCAACTCCAATCTGAAAGAGACACACTAACTTAATGTAGAAACACCGGTATTTTGTCTCCTAACTCATTTTCCTAACAAGACAACCTCAATGATAAGACGCACACTGTTTTCCATGCATTACTTGCTAAAAGAGCTAAGATCGTGATTATCTCTGTTGCTGAATGAGCTAGGGGGCTATTAAACTCCGATCTAAAAGAGACACACTAACTTAATGTAGAAACACCGTTATTTTGTCTCCTAACTCATTTTCCTAACAAGACAACCTCAATGATAAGACGCACACTGTTTTCCATGCATTTCTTGCTAAAAGAGCTAAGATCGTGATTATCTCTGTTGCTGAATGAGCTAGGGGGCTAAATCAACTCCGATCTAAAAGAGACACACTAACTTAATGTAGAAACACCGTTATTTTGTCTCCTAACTCATTTTCCTAACAAGACAACCTCAATGATAAGACGCACACTGTTTTCCATGCATTTCTTGCTAAAAGAGCTAAGATCGTGATTATCTCTGTTGCTGAATGAGCTAGGGGGCTAAATCAACTCCGATCTAAAAGAGACACACTAACTTAATGTAGAAACACCGGTATTTTGACTCCTAACTCATTTTCCTAACAAGACAACCTCAATGATAAGACGCACACTGTTTTCCATGCATTTCTTGCTAAAAGAGCTAAGATCGTGATTATCTCTGTTGCAGAATGAGCTAGGGGGCTAATTCAACTCCAATCTGAAAGAGACACACTAACTTAATGTAGAAACACCGGTATTTTGTCTCCTAACTCATTTTCCTAACAAGACAACCTCAATGATAAGACGCACACTGTTTTCCATGCATTACTTGCTAAAAGAGCTAAGATCGTGATTATCTCTGTTGCTGAATGAGCTAGGGGGCTATTAAACTCCGATCTAAAAGAGACACACTAACTTAATGTAGAAACACCGTTATTTTGTCTCCTAACTCATTTTCCTAACAAGACAACCTCAATGATAAGACGAACACTGTTTTCCATGCATTTCTTGCTAAAAGAGCTAAGATCGTGATTATCTCTGTTGCTGAATGAGCTAGGGGGCTAATTCAACTCCGATCTAAAAGAGACACACTAACTTAATGTAGAAACACCGTTATTTTGTCTCCTAACTCATTTTCCTAACAAGACAACCTCAATGATAAGACGCACACTGTTTTCCATGCATTTCTTGCTAAAAGAGCTAAGATCGTGATTATCTCTGTTGCTGAATGAGCTAGGGGGCTAATTCAAATCCGATCTAAAAGAGACACACTAACTTAATGTAGAAACACCGTTATTTTGTCTCCTAACTCATTTTCCTAACAAGACAACCTCAATGATAAGACGCACACTGTTTTCCATGCATTTCTTGCTAAAAGAGCTAAGATCGTGATTATCTCTGTTGCTGAATGAGCTAGGGGGCTAATTCAACTCCGATCTAAAAGAGACACACTAACTTAATGTAGAAACACCGGTATTTTGTCTCCTAACTCATTTTCCTAACAAGACAACCTCAATGATAAGACGCACACTGTTTTCCATGCATTTCTTGCTAAAAGAGCTAAGATCGTGATTATCTCTGTTGCAGAATGAGCTAGGGGGCTAATTCAACTCCAATCTGAAAGAGACACACTAACTTAATGTAGAAACACCGGTATTTTGTCTCCTAACTCATTTTCCTAACAAGACAACCTCAATGATAAGACGAACACTGTTTTCCATGCATTTCTTGCTAAAAGAGCTAAGATCGTGATTATCTCTGTTGCTGAATGAGCTAGGGGGCTAATTCAACTCCGATCTAAAAGAGACACACTAACTTAATGTAGAAACACCGTTATTTTGTCTCCTAACTCATTTTCCTAACAAGACAACCTCAATGATAAGACGAACACTGTTTTCCATGCATTTCTTGCTAAAAGAGCTAAGATCGTGATTATCTCTGTTGCTGAATGAGCTAGGGGGCTAATTCAACTCCGATCTAAAAGAGACACACTAACTTAATGTAGAAACACCGTTATTTTGTCTCCTAACTCATTTTCCTAACAAGACAACCTCAATGATAAGACGCACACTGTTTTCCATGCATTTCTTGCTAAAAGAGCTAAGATCGTGATTATCTCTGTTGCTGAATGAGCTAGGGGGCTAATTCAAATCCGATCTAAAAGAGACACACTAACTTAATGTAGAAACACCGTTATTTTGTCTCCTAACTCATTTTCCTAACAAGACAACCTCAATGATAAGACGCACACTGTTATCCATGCATTTCTTGCTAAAAGAGCTAAGATCGTGATTATCTCTGTTGCTGAATGAGCTAGGAGGCTATTCAACTCTAATCTAAGAGAGACTCACTAACTTCATGTAGGAACACCGTTACTTTGTCTCCTAACTCATTTTCCTAACAAGACAACCTCAATGATAAGACGCACACTGTTTTCCATGCATTTCTTGCTAAAAGAGCTAAGATCGTGATTATCTCTGTTGCTGAATGAGCTAGGGGGCTAATTCAACTCCAATCTAAAAGAGACACACTAACTTAATGTAGAAACACCGGTATTTTGTCTCCTAACTCATTTTCCTAACAAGACAACCTCAATGATAAGACGCACACTGTTTTCCATGCATTTCTTGCTAAAAGAGCTAAGATCGTGATTATCTCTGTTGCAGAATGAGCTAGGGGGCTAATTCAACTCCAATCTGAAAGAGACACACTAACTTAATGTAGAAACACCGGTATTTTGTCTCCTAACTCATTTTCCTAACAAGACAACCTCAATGATAAGACGCACACTGTTTTCCATGCATTTCTTGCTAAAAGAGCTAAGATCGTGATTATCTCTGTTGCAGAATGAGCTAGGGGGCTATTCAACTCCGATCTAAAAGAGACACACTAACTTAATGTAGAAACACCGGTATTTTGTCTCCTAACTCATTTTCCTAACAAGACAACCTCAATGATAAGACGCACACTGTTTTCCATGCATTTCTTGCTAAAAGAGCTAAGATCGTGATTATCTCTGTTGCTGAATGAGCTAGGAGGCTATTCAACTCTAATCTAAGAGAGACTAACTAACTTCATGTAGGAACACCGTTACTTTGTCTCCTAACTCATTTTCCTAACAAGACAACCTCAATGATAAGACGCACACTGTTTTCCATGCATTTCTTGCTATAAGAGCTAAGATCGTGATTATCTCTGTTGCTGAATGAGCTAGGGGGCTAATTCAACTCCAATCTAAAAGAGACACACTAACTTAATGTAGAAACACCGGTATTTTGTCTCCTAACTCATTTTCCTAACAAGACAACCTCAATGATAAGACGCACACTGTTTTCCATGCATTTCTTGCTAAAAGAGCTAAGATCGTGATTATCTCTGTTGCAGAATGAGCTAGGGGGCTATTCAACTCCGATCTAAAAGAGACACACTAACTTAATGTAGAAACACCGGTATTTTGTCTCCTAACTCATTTTCCTAACAAGACAACCTCAATGATAAGACGAACACTGTTTTCCATGCATTTCTTGCTAAAAGAGCTAAGATCGTGATTATCTCTGTTGCTGAATGAGCTAGGGGGCTAATTCAACTCCGATCTAAAAGAGACACACTAACTTAATGTAGAAACACCGTTATTTTGTCTCCTAACTCATTTTCCTAACAAGACAACCTCAATGATAAGACGCACACTGTTTTCCATGCATTTCTTGCTAAAAGAGCTAAGATCGTGATTATCTCTGTTGCTGAATGAGCTAGGGGGCTAATTCAAATCCGATCTAAAAGAGACACACTAACTTAATGTAGAAACACCGTTATTTTGTCTCCTAACTCATTTTCCTAACAAGACAACCTCAATGATAAGACGCACACTGTTATCCATGCATTTCTTGCTAAAAGAGCTAAGATCGTGATTATCTCTGTTGCTGAATGAGCTAGGAGGCTATTCAACTCTAATCTAAGAGAGACTCACTAACTTCATGTAGGAACACCGTTACTTTGTCTCCTAACTCATTTTCCTAACAAGACAACCTCAATGATAAGACGCACACTGTTTTCCATGCATTTCTTGCTAAAAGAGCTAAGATCGTGATTATCTCTGTTGCTGAATGAGCTAGGGGGCTAATTCAACTCCAATCTAAAAGAGACACACTAACTTAATGTAGAAACACCGGTATTTTGTCTCCTAATTTATTTTCCTAACAAGACAACCTCAATGATAAGACGCACACTGTTTTCCATGCATTTCTTGCTAAAAGAGCTAAGATCGTGATTATCTCTGTTGCAGAATGAGCTAGGGGGCTAATTCAACTCCAATCTGAAAGAGACACACTAACTTAATGTAGAAACACCGGTATTTTGTCTCCTAACTCATTTTCCTAACAAGACAACCTCAATGATAAGACGCACACTGTTTTCCATGCATTTCTTGCTAAAAGAGCTAAGATCGTGATTATCTCTGTTGCAGAATGAGCTAGGGGGCTATTCAACTCCGATCTAAAAGAGACACACTAACTTAATGTAGAAACACCGGTATTTTGTCTCCTAACTCATTTTCCTAACAAGACAACCTCAATGATAAGACGCACACTGTTTTCCATGCATTTCTTGCTAAAAGAGCTAAGATCGTTATTATCTCTGTTGCTGAATGAGCTAGGAGGCTATTCAACTCTAATCTAAGAGAGACTCACTAACTTCATGTAGGAACACCGTTACTTTGTCTCCTAACTCATTTTCCTAACAAGACAACCTCAATGATAAGACGCACACTGTTTCCCATGCATTTCTTGCTAAAAGAGCTAAGATCGTGATTATCTCTGTTGCTGAATGAGCTAGGGGGCTAATTCAACTCCAATCTAAAAGAGACACACTAACTTAATGTAGAAACACCGGTATTTTGTCTCCTAACTCATTTTCCTAACAAGACAACCTCAATGATAAGACGCACACTGTTTTCCATGCATTTCTTGCTAAAAGAGCTAAGATCGTGATTATCTCTGTTGCAGAATGAGCTAGGGGGCTAATTCAACTCCAATCTGAAAGAGACACACTAACTTAATGTAGAAACACCGGTATTTTGTCTCCTAACTCATTTTCCTAACAAGACAACCTCAATGATAAGACGCACACTGTTTTCCATGCATTTCTTGCTAAAAGAGCTAAGATCGTGATTATCTCTGTTGCAGAATGAGCTAGGGGGCTATTCAACTCCGATCTAAAAGAGACACACTAACTTAATGTAGAAACACCGGTATTTTGTCTCCTAACTCATTTTCCTAACAAGACAACCTCAATGATAAGACGCACACTGTTTTCCATGCATTTCTTGCTAAAAGAGCTAAGATCGTGATTATCTCTGTTGCTGAATGAGCTAGGGGGCTAAATCAACTCCGATCTAAAAGAGACACACTAACTTAATGTAGAAACACCGTTATTTTGTCTCCTAACTCATTTTCCTAACAAGACAACCTCAATGATAAGACGCACACTGTTTTCCATGCATTTCTTGCTAAAAGAGCTAAGATCGTGATTATCTCTGTTGCTGAATGAGCTAGGGGGCTAAATCAACTCCGATCTAAAAGAGACACACTAACTTAATGTAGAAACACCGGTATTTTGTCTCCTAACTCATTTTCCTAACAAGACAACCTCAATGATAAGACGCACACTGTTTTCCATGCATTTCTTGCTAAAAGAGCTAAGATCGTGATTATCTCTGTTGCAGAATGAGCTAGGGGGCTAATTCAACTCCAATCTGAAAGAGACACACTAACTTAATGTAGAAACACCGGTATTTTGTCTCCTAACTCATTTTCCTAACAAGACAACCTCAATGATAAGACGCACACTGTTTTCCATGCATTACTTGCTAAAAGAGCTAAGATCGTGATTATCTCTGTTGCTGAATGAGCTAGGGGGCTATTCAACTCCGATCTAAAAGAGACACACTAACTTAATGTAGAAACACCGTTATTTTGTCTCCTAACTCATTTTCCTAACAAGACAACCTCAATGATAAGACGAACACTGTTTTCCATGCATTTCTTGCTAAAAGAGCTAAGATCGTGATTATCTCTGTTGCTGAATGAGCTAGGGGGCTAATTCAACTCCGATCTAAAAGAGACACACTAACTTAATGTAGAAACACCGTTATTTTGTCTCCTAACTCATTTTCCTAACAAGACAACCTCAATGATAAGACGAACACTGTTTTCCATGCATTTCTTGCTAAAAGAGCTAAGATCGTAATTATCTCTGTTGCTGAATGAGCTAGGGGGCTAATTCAACTCCGATCTAAAAGAGACACACTAACTTAATGTAGAAACACCGTTATTTTGTCTCCTAACTCATTTTCCTAACAAGACAACCTCAATGATAAGACGCACACTGTTTTCCATGCATTTCTTGCTAAAAGAGCTAAGATCGTGATTATCTCTGTTGCTGAATGAGCTAGGGGGCTAATTCAAATCCGATCTAAAAGAGACACACTAACTTAATGTAGAAACACCGTTATTTTGTCTCCTAACTCATTTTCCTAACAAGACAACCTCAATGATAAGACGCACACTGTTTTCCATGCATTTCTTGCTAAAAGAGCTAAGATCGTGATTATCTCTGTTGCTGAATGAGCTAGGGGGCTATTCAACTCCGATCTAAAAGAGACACACTAACTTAATGTAGAAACACCGTTATTTTGTCTCCTAACTCATTTTCCTAACAAGACAACCTCAATGATAAGACGCACACTGTTTTCCATGCATTACTTGCTAAAAGAGCTAAGATCGTGATTATCTCTGTTGCTGAATGAGCTAGGGGGCTATTCAACTCCGATCTAAAAGAGACACACTAACTTAATGTAGAAACACCGGTACTTTGTCTCCTAACTCATTTTCCTAACAAGACAACCTCAATGATAAAACGAACACTGTTTTCCATGCATTTCTTGCTAAAAGAGCTAAGATCGTGATTATCTCTGTTGCAGAATGAGCTAGGGGGCTAATTAAACTCCGATCTAAAAGAGACACACTAACTTAATGTAGAAACACCGGTATTTTGTCTCCTAACTCATTTTCCTAACAAGACAACCTCAATGATAAGACGCACACTGTTTTCCATGCATTTCTTGCTAAAAGAGCTAAGATCGTGATTATCTCTGTTGCTGAATGAGCTAGGGGGCTAAATCAACTCCGATCTAAAAGAGACACACTAACTTAATGTAGAAACACCGTTATTTTGTCTCCTAACTCATTTTCCTAACAAGACAACCTCAATGATAAGACGCACACTGTTTTCCATGCATTTCTTGCTAAAAGAGCTAAGATCGTGATTATCTCTGTTGCTGAATGAGCTAGGGGGCTAAATCAACTCCGATCTAAAAGAGACACACTAACTTAATGTAGAAACACCGGTATTTTGACTCCTAACTCATTTTCCTAACAAGACAACCTCAATGATAAGACGCACACTGTTTTCCATGCATTTCTTGCTAAAAGAGCTAAGATCGTGATTATCTCTGTTGCAGAATGAGCTAGGGGGCTAATTCAACTCCAATCTGAAAGAGACACACTAACTTAATGTAGAAACACCGGTATTTTGTCTCCTAACTCATTTTCCTAACAAGACAACCTCAATGATAAGACGCACACTGTTTTCCATGCATTACTTGCTAAAAGAGCTAAGATCGTGATTATCTCTGTTGCTGAATGAGCTAGGGGGCTATTAAACTCCGATCTAAAAGAGACACACTAACTTAATGTAGAAACACCGTTATTTTGTCTCCTAACTCATTTTCCTAACAAGACAACCTCAATGATAAGACGAACACTGTTTTCCATGCATTTCTTGCTAAAAGAGCTAAGATCGTGATTATCTCTGTTGCTGAATGAGCTAGGGGGCTAATTCAACTCCGATCTAAAAGAGACACACTAACTTAATGTAGAAACACCGTTATTTTGTCTCCTAACTCATTTTCCTAACAAGACAACCTCAATGATAAGACGCACACTGTTTTCCATGCATTTCTTGCTAAAAGAGCTAAGATCGTGATTATCTCTGTTGCTGAATGAGCTAGGGGGCTAATTCAAATCCGATCTAAAAGAGACACACTAACTTAATGTAGAAACACCGTTATTTTGTCTCCTAACTCATTTTCCTAACAAGACAACCTCAATGATAAGACGCACACTGTTTTCCATGCATTTCTTGCTAAAAGAGCTAAGATCGTGATTATCTCTGTTGCTGAATGAGCTAGGGGGCTATTCAACTCCGATCTAAAAGAGACACACTAACTTAATGTAGAAACACCGTTATTTTGTCTCCTAACTCATTTTCCTAACAAGACAACCTCAATGATAAGACGCACACTGTTTTCCATGCATTACTTGCTAAAAGAGCTAAGATCGTGATTATCTCTGTTGCTGAATGAGCTAGGGGGCTATTCAACTCCGATCTAAAAGAGACACACTAACTTAATGTAGAAACACCGGTATTTTGTCTCCTAACTCATTTTCCTAACAAGACAACCTCAATGATAAGACGCACACTGTTTTCCATGCATTACTTGCTAAAAGAGCTAAGATCGTGATTATCTCTGTTGCTGAATGAGCTAGGGGGCTATTCAACTCCGATCTAAAAGAGACACACTAACTTAATGTAGAAACACCGTTATTTTGTCTCCTAACTCATTTTCCTAACAAGACAACCTCAATGATAAGACGAACACTGTTTTCCATGCATTTCTTGCTAAAAGAGCTAAGATCGTGATTATCTCTGTTGCTGAATGAGCTAGGGGGCTAATTCAACTCCGATCTAAAAGAGACACACTAACTTAATGTAGAAACACCGTTATTTTGTCTCCTAACTCATTTTCCTAACAAGACAACCTCAATGATAAGACGCACACTGTTTTCCATGCATTTCTTGCTAAAAGAGCTAAGATCGTGATTATCTCTGTTGCTGAATGAGCTAGGGGGCTAATTCAAATCCGATCTAAAAGAGACACACTAACTTAATGTAGAAACACCGTTATTTTGTCTCCTAACTCATTTTCCTAACAAGACAACCTCAATGATAAGACGCACACTGTTATCCATGCATTTCTTGCTAAAAGAGCTAAGATCGTGATTATCTCTGTTGCTGAATGAGCTAGGAGGCTATTCAACTCTAATCTAAGAGAGACTCACTAACTTCATGTAGGAACACCGTTACTTTGTCTCCTAACTCATTTTCCTAACAAGACAACCTCAATGATAAGACGCACACTGTTTTCCATGCATTTCTTGCTAAAAGAGCTAAGATCGTGATTATCTCTGTTGCTGAATGAGCTAGGGGGCTAATTCAACTCCAATCTAAAAGAGACACACTAACTTAATGTAGAAACACCGGTATTTTGTCTCCTAACTCATTTTCCTAACAAGACAACCTCAATGATAAGACGCACACTGTTTTCCATGCATTTCTTGCTAAAAGAGCTAAGATCGTGATTATCTCTGTTGCAGAATGAGCTAGGGGGCTAATTCAACTCCAATCTGAAAGAGACACACTAACTTAATGTAGAAACACCGGTATTTTGTCTCCTAACTCATTTTCCTAACAAGACAACCTCAATGATAAGACGCACACTGTTTTCCATGCATTTCTTGCTAAAAGAGCTAAGATCGTGATTATCTCTGTTGCAGAATGAGCTAGGGGGCTATTCAACTCCGATCTAAAAGAGACACACTAACTTAATGTAGAAACACCGGTATTTTGTCTCCTAACTCATTTTCCTAACAAGACAACCTCAATGATAAGACGCACACTGTTTTCCATGCATTTCTTGCTAAAAGAGCTAAGATCGTGATTATCTCTGTTGCTGAATGAGCTAGGAGGCTATTCAACTCTAATCTAAGAGAGACTCACTAACTTCATGTAGGAACACCGTTACTTTGTCTCCTAACTCATTTTCCTAACAAGACAACCTCAATGATAAGACGCACACTGTTTTCCATGCATTTCTTGCTATAAGAGCTAAGATCGTGATTATCTCTGTTGCTGAATGAGCTAGGGGGCTAATTCAACTCCAATCTAAAAGAGACACACTAACTTAATGTAGAAACACCGGTATTTTGTCTCCTAACTCATTTTCCTAACAAGACAACCTCAATGATAAGACGCACACTGTTTTCCATGCATTTCTTGCTAAAAGAGCTAAGATCGTGATTATCTCTGTTGCAGAATGAGCTAGGGGGCTAATTCAACTCCAATCTGAAAGAGACACACTAACTTAATGTAGAAACACCGGTATTTTGTCTCCTAACTCATTTTCCTAACAAGACAACCTCAATGATAAGACGCACACTGTTTTCCATGCATTTCTTGCTAAAAGAGCTAAGATCGTGATTATCTCTGTTGCAGAATGAGCTAGGGGGCTATTCAACTCCGATCTAAAAGAGACACACTAACTTAATGTAGAAACACCGGTATTTTGTCTCCTAACTCATTTTCCTAACAAGACAACCTCAATGATAAGACGCACACTGTTTTCCATGCATTTCTTGCTAAAAGAGCTAAGATCGTGATTATCTCTGTTGCTGAATGAGCTAGGGGGCTAAATCAACTCCGATCTAAAAGAGACACACTAACTTAATGTAGAAACACCGTTATTTTGTCTCCTAACTCATTTTCCTAACAAGACAACCTCAATGATAAGACGCACACTGTTTTCCATGCATTTCTTGCTAAAAGAGCTAAGATCGTGATTATCTCTGTTGCTGAATGAGCTAGGGGGCTAAATCAACTCCGATCTAAAAGAGACACACTAACTTAATGTAGAAACACCGGTATTTTGTCTCCTAACTCATTTTCCTAACAAGACAACCTCAATGATAAGACGCACACTGTTTTCCATGCATTTCTTGCTAAAAGAGCTAAGATCGTGATTATCTCTGTTGCAGAATGAGCTAGGGGGCTAATTCAACTCCAATCTGAAAGAGACACACTAACTTAATGTAGAAACACCGGTATTTTGTCTCCTAACTCATTTTCCTAACAAGACAACCTCAATGATAAGACGCACACTGTTTTCCATGCATTACTTGCTAAAAGAGCTAAGATCGTGATTATCTCTGTTGCTGAATGAGCTAGGGGGCTATTCAACTCCGATCTAAAAGAGACACACTAACTTAATGTAGAAACACCGTTATTTTGTCTCCTAACTCATTTTCCTAACAAGACAACCTCAATGATAAGACGAACACTGTTTTCCATGCATTTCTTGCTAAAAGAGCTAAGATCGTGATTATCTCTGTTGCTGAATGAGCTAGGGGGCTAATTCAACTCCGATCTAAAAGAGACACACTAACTTAATGTAGAAACACCGTTATTTTGTCTCCTAACTCATTTTCCTAACAAGACAACCTCAATGATAAGACGCACACTGTTTTCCATGCATTTCTTGCTAAAAGAGCTAAGATCGTGATTATCTCTGTTGCTGAATGAGCTAGGGGGCTAATTCAAATCCGATCTAAAAGAGACACACTAACTTAATGTAGAAACACCGTTATTTTGTCTCCTAACTCATTTTCCTAACAAGACAACCTCAATGATAAGACGCACACTGTTTTCCATGCATTTCTTGCTAAAAGAGCTAAGATCGTGATTATCTCTGTTGCTGAATGAGCTAGGGGGCTATTCAACTCCGATCTAAAAGAGACACACTAACTTAATGTAGAAACACCGTTATTTTGTCTCCTAACTCATTTTCCTAACAAGACAACCTCAATGATAAGACGCACACTGTTTTCCATGCATTACTTGCTAAAAGAGCTAAGATCGTGATTATCTCTGTTGCTGAATGAGCTAGGGGGCTATTCAACTCCGATCTAAAAGAGACACACTAACTTAATGTAGAAACACCGGTATTTTGTCTCCTAACTCATTTTCCTAACAAGACAACCTCAATGATAAAACGAACACTGTTTTCCATGCATTTCTTGCTAAAAGAGCTAAGATCGTGATTATCTCTGTTGCTGAATGAGCTAGGGGGCTAATTAAACTCCGATCTAAAAGAGACACACTAACTTAATGTAGAAACACCGGTATTTTGTCTCCTAACTCATTTTCCTAACAAGACAACCTCAATGATAAGACGCACACTGTTTTCCATGCATTTCTTGCTAAAAGAGCTAAGATCGTGATTATCTCTGTTGCTGAATGAGCTAGGGGGCTAATTCAAATCCGATCTAAAAGAGACACACTAACTTAATGTAGAAACACCGTTATTTTGTCTCCTAACTCATTTTCCTAACAAGACAACCTCAATGATAAGACGCACACTGTTTTCCATGCATTTCTTGCTAAAAGAGCTAAGATCGTGATTATCTCTGTTGCTGAATGAGCTAGGAGGCTATTCAACTCTAATCTAAGAGAGACTCACTAACTTCATGTAGGAACACCGTTACTTTGTCTCCTAACTCATTTTCCTAACAAGACAACCTCAATGATAAGACGCACACTGTTTTCCATGCATTTCTTGCTAAAAGAGCTAAGATCGTGATTATCTCTGTTGCTGAATGAGCTAGGGGGCTAATTACACTCCAATCTAAAAGAGACACACTAACTTAATGTAGAAACACCGTTATTTTGTCTCCTAACTCATTTTCCTAATAAGGCAACCTCAATGATAAGAGGAACACTGTTTTCCATGCATTTCTTGCTAAAAGAGCTAAGATCGTGATTATCTCTGTTGCAGAATGAGCTAGGGGGCTATTCAACTCCGATCTAAAAGAGACACACTAACTTAATGTAGAAACACCGGTATTTTGTCTCCTAACTCATTTTCCTAACAAGACAACCTCAATGATAAGACGCACACTGTTTTCCATGCATTTCTTGCTAAAAGAGCTAAGATCGTTATTATCTCTGTTGCAGAATGAGCTAGGGGGCTATTCAACTCCGATCTAAAAGAGACACACTAACTTAATGTAGAAACACCGTTATTTTGTCTCCTAACTCATTTTCCTAACAAGACAACCTCAATGATAAGACGCACACTGTTTTCCATGCATTTCTTGCTAAAAGAGCTAAGATCGTGATTATCTCTGTTGCAGAATGAGCTAGGGGGCTATTCAACTCCGATCTAAAAGAGACACACTAACTTAATGTAGAAACACCGGTATTTTGTCTCCTAACTCATTTTCCTAACAAGACAACCTCAATGATAAGACGCACACTGTTTTCCATGCATTTCTGGCTAAAAGAGCTAAGATCGTGATTATCTCTGTTGCTGAATGAGCTAGGGGGCTAAATCAACTCCGATCTAAAAGAGACACACTAACTTAATGTAGAAACACCGTTATTTTGTCTCCTAACTCATTTTCCTAACAAGACAACCTCAATGATAAGACGCACACTGTTTTCCATGCATTTCTTGCTAAAAGAGCTAAGATCGTGATTATCTCTGTTGCTGAATGAGCTAGGGGGCTAATTCAACTCCGATCTAAAAGAGACACACTAACTTAATGTAGAAACACCGTTATTTTGTCTCCTAACTCATTTTCCTAACAAGACAACCTCAATGATAAGACGCACACTGTTTTCCATGCATTTCTTGCTAAAAGAGCTAAGATCGTGATTATCTCTGTTGCTGAATGAGCTAGGGGGCTAATTCAAATCCGATCTAAAAGAGACACACTAACTTAATGTAGAAACACCGTTATTTTGTCTCCTAACTCATTTTCCTAACAAGACAACCTCAATGATAAGACGCACACTGTTTTCCATGCATTTCTTGCTAAAAGAGCTAAGATCGTGATTATCTCTGTTGCTGAATGAGCTAGGGGGCTATTCAACTCCGATCTAAAAGAGACACACTAACTTAATGTAGAAACACCGTTATTTTGTCTCCTAACTCATTTTCCTAACAAGACAACCTCAATGATAAGACGCACACTGTTTTCCATGCATTACTTGCTAAAAGAGCTAAGATCGTGATTATCTCTGTTGCTGAATGAGCTAGGGGGCTATTCAACTCCGATCTAAAAGAGACACACTAACTTAATGTAGAAACACCGGTATTTTGTCTCCTAACTCATTTTCCTAACAAGACAACCTCAATGATAAAACGAACACTGTTTTCCATGCATTTCTTGCTAAAAGAGCTAAGATCGTGATTATCTCTGTTGCTGAATGAGCTAGGGGGCTAATTAAACTCCGATCTAAAAGAGACACACTAACTTAATGTAGAAACACCGGTATTTTGTCTCCTAACTCATTTTCCTAACAAGACAACCTCAATGATAAGACGCACACTGTTTTCCATGCATTTCTTGCTAAAAGAGCTAAGATCGTGATTATCTCTGTTGCTGAATGAGCTAGGGGGCTAATTCAAATCCGATCTAAAAGAGACACACTAACTTAATGTAGAAACACCGTTATTTTGTCTCCTAACTCATTTTCCTAACAAGACAACCTCAATGATAAGACGCACACTGTTTTCCATGCATTTCTTGCTAAAAGAGCTAAGATCGTGATTATCTCTGTTGCTGAATGAGCTAGGAGGCTATTCAACTCTAATCTAAGAGAGACTCACTAACTTCATGTAGGAACACCGTTACTTTGTCTCCTAACTCATTTTCCTAACAAGACAACCTCAATGATAAGACGCACACTGTTTTCCATGCATTTCTTGCTAAAAGAGCTAAGATCGTGATTATCTCTGTTGCTGAATGAGCTAGGGGGCTAATTACACTCCAATCTAAAAGAGACACACTAACTTAATGTAGAAACACCGTTATTTTGTCTCCTAACTCATTTTCCTAATAAGGCAACCTCAATGATAAGAGGAACACTGTTTTCCATGCATTTCTTGCTAAAAGAGCTAAGATCGTGATTATCTCTGTTGCAGAATGAGCTAGGGGGCTATTCAACTCCGATCTAAAAGAGACACACTAACTTAATGTAGAAACACCGGTATTTTGTCTCCTAACTCATTTTCCTAACAAGACAACCTCAATGATAAGACGCACACTGTTTTCCATGCATTTCTTGCTAAAAGAGCTAAGATCGTTATTATCTCTGTTGCAGAATGAGCTAGGGGGCTATTCAACTCCGATCTAAAAGAGACACACTAACTTAATGTAGAAACACCGTTATTTTGTCTCCTAACTCATTTTCCTAACAAGACAACCTCAATGATAAGACGCACACTGTTTTCCATGCATTTCTTGCTAAAAGAGCTAAGATCGTGATTATCTCTGTTGCAGAATGAGCTAGGGGGCTATTCAACTCCGATCTAAAAGAGACACACTAACTTAATGTAGAAACACCGGTATTTTGTCTCCTAACTCATTTTCCTAACAAGACAACCTCAATGATAAGACGCACACTGTTTTCCATGCATTTCTGGCTAAAAGAGCTAAGATCGTGATTATCTCTGTTGCTGAATGAGCTAGGGGGCTAAATCAACTCCGATCTAAAAGAGACACACTAACTTAATGTAGAAACACCGTTATTTTGTCTCCTAACTCATTTTCCTAACAAGACAACCTCAATGATAAGACGCACACTGTTTTCCATGCATTTCTTGCTAAAAGAGCTAAGATCGTGATTATCTCTGTTGCTGAATGAGCTAGGGGGCTAAATCAACTCCGATCTAAAAGAGACACACTAACTTAATGTAGAAACAGCGGTATTTTGTCTCCTAACTCATTTTCCTAACAAGACAACCTCAATGATAAGACGCACACTGTTTTCCATGCATTTCTTGCTAAAAGAGCTAAGATCGTGATTATCTCTGTTGCTGAATGAGCTAGGGGGCTAAATCAACTCCGATCTAAAAGAGACACACTAACTTAATGTAGAAACACCGTTATTTTGTCTCCTAACTCATTTTCCTAACAAGACAACCTCAATGATAAGACGCACACTGTTTTCCATGCATTTCTTGCTAAAAAAGCTAAGATAGTGATTATCTTTATTGCTGAATGAGCCAGGGGGCTATTCAACTCCGATCTAAAAGAGACACACTAGCTTAATGTAGAAACACCGTTATTGTGTCTCCTAACTCATTTTCCTAACAAGACAACCTCAATGATAAGACGAACACTGTTTTCCATGCATTTCTTGCTAAAAGAGCTAAGATCATAATTATCTTTATTGCTGAATGAGCTAGGTGGCTATTCAACTCCGATTTAAAAGAAACACGCTAACTTTATGTAGAAACACCGTTATTTTGTCTTCTAACTCATTTTCCTAACACGACAACCTCAATGATAAGACGCACACTGTTTTCCATGCATTTCTTGCTAAAAGAGCTAAGATCGTGATTATCTCTGTTGCTGAATGAGCTAGGGGGCTATTCAACTCCGATCTAAAAGAGACACACTAACTTAATATAGAAACACCGTTATTTTGTCTCCTAACTCATTTTCCTAACAAGACAACCTCAATGATAAGACGCACACTGTTTTCCATGCATTTCTTGCTAAAAGAGCTAAGATCGTGATTATCTCTGTTGCTGAATGAGCTAGGGGGCTAATTCAACTCCGATCTAAAAGAGACACACTAACTTAATGTAGAAACACCGTTATTTTGTCTCCTAACTCATTTTCCTAACAAGACAACCTCAATGATAAGACGCACACTGTTTTCCATGCATTTCTTGCTAAAAGAGCTAAGATCGTGATTATCTCTGTTGCTGAATGAGCTAGGGGGCTAATTCAAATCCGATCTAAAAGAGACACACTAACTTAATGTAGAAACACCGTTATTTTGTCTCCTAACTCATTTTCCTAACAAGACAACCTCAATGATAAGACGCACACTGTTTTCCATGCATTTCTTGCTAAAAGAGCTAAGATCGTGATTATCTCTGTTGCTGAATGAGCTAGGGGGCTATTCAACTCCGATCTAAAAGAGACACACTAACTTAATGTAGAAACACCGTTATTTTGTCTCCTAACTCATTTTCCTAACAAGACAACCTCAATGATAAGACGCACACTGTTTTCCATGCATTACTTGCTAAAAGAGCTAAGATCGTGATTATCTCTGTTGCTGAATGAGCTAGGGGGCTATTCAACTCCGATCTAAAAGAGACACACTAACTTAATGTAGAAACACCGGTATTTTGTCTCCTAACTCATTTTCCTAACAAGACAACCTCAATGATAAAACGAACACTGTTTTCCATGCATTTCTTGCTAAAAGAGCTAAGATCGTGATTATCTCTGTTGCTGAATGAGCTAGGGGGCTAATTAAACTCCGATCTAAAAGAGACACACTAACTTAATGTAGAAACACCGGTATTTTGTCTCCTAACTCATTTTCCTAACAAGACAACCTCAATGATAAGACGCACACTGTTTTCCATGCATTTCTTGCTAAAAGAGCTAAGATCGTGATTATCTCTGTTGCTGAATGAGCTAGGGGGCTAATTCAAATCCGATCTAAAAGAGACACACTAACTTAATGTAGAAACACCGTTATTTTGTCTCCTAACTCATTTTCCTAACAAGACAACCTCAATGATAAGACGCACACTGTTTTCCATGCATTTCTTGCTAAAAGAGCTAAGATCGTGATTATCTCTGTTGCTGAATGAGCTAGGAGGCTATTCAACTCTAATCTAAGAGAGACTCACTAACTTCATGTAGGAACACCGTTACTTTGTCTCCTAACTCATTTTCCTAACAAGACAACCTCAATGATAAGACGCACACTGTTTTCCATGCATTTCTTGCTAAAAGAGCTAAGATCGTGATTATCTCTGTTGCTGAATGAGCTAGGGGGCTAATTACACTCCAATCTAAAAGAGACACACTAACTTAATGTAGAAACACCGTTATTTTGTCTCCTAACTCATTTTCCTAATA